>NW_011494738.1:4011935-4012418 GCF_000754665.1 Bison bison bison | reverse complement strand
CAGAATGGGGAAGACTAGAGATCTCTTCAAGAAAATTAGAGATACCAAGGGAACATTTCATGCAAAGATAAGATCGAAAAAGGACAGAAATAGTATGGACCTAACAGAAGCAGAAGATATTAAGAAGAGGTGGCAAGAATACACAGAAGAATTGTACAGAAAAGATCTTCATGACCAAGATAATCATGATGGTATGATCACTCACCTAGAACCAAATATCCTGGAACGTAAAGTCAAGTGGGCCTTAGAAAGCATCACTATGAACAAAGCTAGTGGAGGTAATGGAATTCCAGTTGAGCTATTTCAAATCCTGAAAGATGATGCTGTGAAAGTGCTGCACTCAATATGCCAGCAAATTTGGAAAACTCAGCAGTGGCCACAGGACTGGAAAAGGTCAGTTTTCATTCCAATCCCAAAGAAAGGCAATGCCAAAGAATGCTCAGACTACCACACAATTGCACTCATCTCACACGCTAGTAAAGT
>NW_011494738.1:4006185-4011835 GCF_000754665.1 Bison bison bison | reverse complement strand
GCCAACATCCGCTGGATTATTGATAAAGCCAGAGAGTTCAAGAAAAACATCTATTTCTGCTTTATTGACTATGCCAAAGCCTTTGACTGTGTGGATCACAATAAACTGTGGAAAATTCTGAAAGAGATGGGAATACCAGACCACCTGACCTGCCTCTTGAGAAACCTATATGCAGGTCAGGAAGCAACAGTTAGAACTGGACATGGGACAACAGACGGGTTCCAAATAGGAAAAGGAGTACGTCAAGGCTGTGTATTGTCACCCTGCTTATTTAACTTCTATACAGACTACATCATGAAAAACGCTGGGCTGGAAGAAACACAAGCTGGGATTAAGATTGCCAGGAGAAATATCAATAACCTCAGATATGCAGATGACACCACCCTTATGGCAGAAAGTGAAGAGGAACTAAAAAGCCTCTTGATGAAAGTGAAAGTGGAGAGTGAAAAAGTTGGCTTAAAGGTCAACATTCAGAAAACAAAGATCATGGCATCTGGTCCCATCACTTCATGGAAATAGATGGGGAAACAGTGGAAACAGTGTCAGACTTGATATTTTAGGCTCCAAAATCACTGCAGATGGTGACTGCAGCCATGAAATTAAAAGACGCTTACTCCTTGGAAGGAAAGTTATGACCAACCTAGACAGCATATTGAAAAGCAGAGACATTACTTTGCCAACAAAGGTTCGTCTAGTCAAGGCTATGGTTTTTCCTGTGGTCATGTATGGATGTGAGAGTTGGACTGTGAAGAAAGCTGAGTGCCGAAGAATTGATGCTTTTGAACTGTGGTATTGGAGGAGACTCTTGAGAGTCCCTTGGACTGCAAGGAGATCCAACCAGTCCATTCTGAAGGAGATCAGCCCTGGGATTTCTTTGGAAGGACTGATGCTAAAGCTGAAACTCCAGTACTTTGGCCACCTCATGCGAAGCATTGATTCATTGGAAAAGACTCTGATGCTGGGAGAGTTTGGGGGCAGGAGGAAAAGGGGACGACGGGATGAGATGGCTGGATGGCATTACCGACTCGATGGACGTGAGTTTGAGTGAACACTAGGAGTTGATAATGGACAGAGCGGCCTGGCATGCTGCAATTCATGGGATCGCAAAGAGTCGGACACAACTGAGTGACTGAACTGAACTGAACTGAATGACATCAGTAGTAAATATAGGTACATTTATTCCTTCTCTAAATATAACTTTTTATTCTAATGTCTTTACGCATTGTCTAAAACTTCTTAAAGAAAACATTAATGGTAGTGATAAAAACTCTTTTGCTTTCTTCCTAATTTACTTCAGAATGATTAGGCATTTTACCCCAAATCGAGAATTTAGACATTGTTTACAGAATGAGCATAATCATGTTAATTAAATGTTCTCATATTTCTATTTGTGTGAGGCTTAATTTTTAGTCAGAAACAATTTTGTGTTTTATTTTCTAGCTCTTTTTGAAGATATTTCTCGAGATGGTTTTTTTGTTGTTGTTCTTTAATGTTTTTTGGGTTTTGTTCTTTAATTTATTAATATTTTGAATTAAAGTAATAAATTTCTTACCATTGGCCTTTTTATTCCAATAATGACACTGCTTGGTAATATTTTAATAATGCTGAACTGTATGTTATTTAGGTTTTTAAAAGTTACATGTAGATGTTGTCTTTGCCACTTTCTTGTTATTTTTCTGGAATCATTTTCTTTCTATAAGCTGAGAAACGTGTTAAATAGTGAATGTGTAAGTCACGTCTGACTCTTTGCCACCCAATGAACTGTAGCCTGCCAAGCTTCACATTCCATGGAATTTTCCAGGCAAGAATACTGGAGTGGGTTGCTATTTCTTACTCGAGGGGATCTTCCCAACCTAGGGATCTAACCCAGGTCTCTTGCTTCTCCTGTAGTGGCAGGTGGATACTTTACCACTGAACCACCTGAGAAGTTTATCATAAGCTCAGTTCATAAGTTTATCATAAGTTCAGTTCATTTCAGCTACTCAGTCGTATCTGACTCTTTGCAACCCCATGGACTGCAGCACGCGAGGCCTCCCTGTCCATCACCAAATCCCAGAGTTTACTCAAACTCATGTCCACTGAGTCGGTGATGCCATCCAACTATCTTATCATCTGTCATCCACTACTCCTCTCGCCTTCAATCTTTCCCAGCATCAGGATCTTTTCAAATGAGTCAGTTCTTCATATCAGGTGGCCAAAGTTTTGGAGTTTCAGCTTCAGCAGCAGTCCTTCCAATGAACACTCAGGACTGATCTCCTATAGAATGGACTGGTTGAATCACCTTGCAGTCCAAGTGACTCTCAAGAGTCTTCTCCAACACCACAGTTCAAAAGCATCAATTCTTCAGTGCTCATCTTTCTTCACCACCCAACTCTCACATCCATACATGACTACTGGAAAAACGATAGCCTTGACTAGATGGACCTTTGTTGGCTCTGCTTTTTAATATGCTCTCTAGGTTGGTCATAACTTTCCTTCCAAGGAGTAAGTGTCTTGTAATTTCACGGCTGCAATCACCATCTGCAGTGATTTTGGAGCCCCCCCAAAATAAAGTCTGCCACTGTTTCCACTGTTTCCCCATCTATTTGCCATGAAGTGATGGGACTGGATGCCATGATCTTAGTTTTCTGAATATTGAGCTTTAGGCCAACTTTTTCACTCTCCTCTTTCACTTTCATCAAGAGGCTCTTTAGTTCTTCACTTTCTGCCTTAAGGGTGGTGTTATCTGTATATCTGAGGTTATTGAGAGGTTATAAACAAAGACTGAGAGTAACTGAAGTTCCTGAGATGTTTATGAAACTGTAAGTAACCCAGTGAGTGAGGGAAAGTAGGTGGAATTGCAAGAAGCAAGATTTTAGAGGATTTCAAAACCATATTAGAGTTTAGGCTTTATCCTCTTAATCCCAGAAGTTCCTTTGCTATTTTTCACCTGTTTCATGAAAACACATGTGTTTTGATGGATTTTTATGGTGACATTGTAGGGAGAGAAAAAGGAGGCAGATACAGATTGGAACAGTGTTCCAACTGTGAAACACTGATTAGGGCAGTAAGAAATGGAAAGGATGTCCCGGGGCCTATTTTAGAATTAGACTCTCCAGAGCACTACACAATCCCTCAATCACTTTTCTTCCTAATCCACCTTGCCTCGACAGCATTTCAAAGTGCTGCCCTCCTAGCTTCTTTCTGGGGCACATCTTGGATTATGCAGTCTCTTACTCAAAACTAGACATGTACCTCTGCCATAACTGAAAGAAAAATAATCCTATCTTCTTACTGTGACATTTAAGAGCCATAGTGATCGAAACCCATTATCTTTCCAGATTTGTTACATTTGTATATTTACTTTGTATTTCAGTAACAATAGCCTCTCTCTTATAAAATAATCACCACAATCAAGGTGTATACCTTAAATATATACAATTTTTGTCAGTTTTATTTTAATAAGTCTAGAGGGAATATAAATAAAAATTGTTGCATAAAAATGTAACCTCTCTCTCTCTCTCTAAAACTATTCTTCATTTTCTACTTTCTCTTGTCTTTGTTCAGTGCTACTAATTCTTAAGAACTCAACTCATATGTTATCCCTTTAATAAAGATGCATCAAAGTGCCCAATCAGATGTATTCTTTTCTAAATTCTCATGGTGTTCTGCTCACATTTTTTTTTTATGTGATGTTATATTATATATTGGGAGAAGACAATGGCACCCCACTCCAATACTGTTGCCCCGAAAATTCCATGGATGGAGGAGCCTGGTAGGCTGCAGTCCATGGGGTCGCTAAGATTCAGACACAACTGAGCGACTTCACTTTCACTTTCCTTTTTCATGCATTGGAGAAGGAAATGGCAACCCACTCCAGTGTTCTTGCCTGGAGAATCCCATGGACAGAGAAGCCTGGTGGGCTGCAGTCCATGGGGTCGCACAGAGTCAGACACGACTGAAGCGACTTAGCAGCAGCAGCAGCATATTATATATTGTCTCCCATATAGAATCTCTATATGACATTCCCTATGTATTCATTTCATATCCAAGTTTCCCAGGGCACCAGTTATAGTGTCTTTCATAGAGTAGATGCTTAACATTATTTACTGAATTAATAAATTACAGTACTTGGTTGTATTCCATTATATTCAGTATCAGATTCAAGCTTTTAGAGTAGCCTAAAATGCCTTGCCTGACCTGGAGTGTTTGCCCTCCAATATCATCTATAGCCAATTATCTTTTCATTAGCCAACCACAGCAACCTTGCACCCACCTTAGGACTTTATAATTACTGCTTTCTGTATACAGTAGTATGTTCCACTACCAGGTGACTCATCAGTTGCTTCTTATTTCAGATCTCAGCTTCCCAGGGAGGCCTTCCCCAACTGTCCTAAGGTTAAACTACCATCATTCCCCCAGTTACACTCAGTTACATCAGGTGTTTTATTTATTTATTTATTCTTGGTATTATCATTTAGTAAATTTTATTCCAGACTTTTACATTATTATTCATTTTCTTTATCCTTATAGTCTCTAAAAGTATAAGCTCTACTAGAAGAGATATTGGGTCTATCTGGGCCACCCAAGTATGCCTCAGGACTATAATAGTGTTTAACCTTAGTGCTCACTGTGTATATGTTTGCTGGATGAGTTACCCATATTATATCATTCAAATTCTTCTCCTAACTTAATCTAAAATGCATAGTAAACTGGAGATGGGAATACACAAAATGATTGAATAATTTATTCCTGTCAAATTTAGTTTCTCCCAGCTTACCTCAAGGGATCAACTGATCAAATTATTTTAGAGGAATAGCCTATTTTAAGGGTACATAAAATATCCAATGGGCATAGTGATCAAACCAGAACTTTCCATTTGCAATCCATCAATGGTGTGAAATCCCCAAATCAATTAACTTTCCATTTGAGAGAACATGCTAACATGACTGGATTTCACAGCGGGTTAAAATTATATACATTAGCTGTAATATGTTTCTGCAATTTTATTAGTCCTTTCCCATTTCAAGTGTTATGTTATTCTTTTCATTTGGCTTTTTATTTAACTAATTTTAATGTTCTATAAATATTTTAGAATATTTGAATTCTGTAACATTTTGCTTTTTTCACTACTCTTAGATTGTCGAATTACAAGTCATATGCAATAACTTGGTCAAATTTAGATAATATTTGTGATCAATAAACCTTAGAAGAAAAGGTGAAGAAAATCATGTTACTCTTTAATCCCCTGAACATTTTTTCTATGAAACCAATAACAAATGTTATTCTTTACTCTTTTCTATTTTAAATTTAAAAATTGCAGTGTGAAATAAGGGGTGCAAATGTTATATTAAGAATCCAAAACTAATATGTCATAATAGAAGGTGCTTTTATGGGCACTGACAATGCTAAACAGTTTGCACACTTTCATTTAATATTTATAACATCCCAATGAATATATACTTTTATCAATACCCTATTTTTACATGAGGAAACTAAGGCCAAGAGAGGTTTTAATAACTGCAAGCGTCATACAACTAATATTGGAAAATTTTTGTCATACAAAGTTAGGCGTTTCTTCTTTAAGGTCGATGCTCTTAACCATAGTGAAATTTTATTACAATTCCACCAGTAAAGAGGAAGAATGCTGCAGTCTTCCAGAGATTCACTG
>NW_011494738.1:3995621-4006085 GCF_000754665.1 Bison bison bison | reverse complement strand
GAGATTCACTGGTGCTTATCCACAGTTATAGTTATTGGAGAATATTCAAAAAAAACCCCAACTAACCTGTAAGAACAGGCCAAAGGATCAGGGCTCAGTATTATTATATTTTTTAATAATTTTATTTATTTATTTTTGGCTGTGCTGGGTCGGTATTTGTGGCCCTAGAGCACAGGCTCAGTAGTTGCCTTGCGTGGGCAGAGGAGCTCCACAGCATGTGCGATGCTCCAGGGATGAAACCCAAGTCTCCTGCATTGGCAGGCAGTTTCTTTACCACTGAGCCAACAGGGAAGCCCCAGGGCTAAGTATTCTTTATTGTTCTCACTTTGATGAATACAAAATATGTTCCTATATTATGTTTTACATATATTCCCTTATCTTTACTGTCTATAAAATCTGCACTAATTTCTAAAATTTTATCTAGTCTAACTCAATGCTAAATATAGTACTAAAGAGTTTGTGACATAGAAGCTAATTAGTATATGCTAAAGGAAAGTTATGACCAACCTAGACAGCATATTTAAAAGCAGAGACATTACTTTGCCAACAAAGGTCCATCTAATCAAGGCTATGGTTTTTCCAGTAGTCACGTATGAATGTGAGCGTTGGACGGTGAATAGAATTGGACGGTGAAGAAAGCTGAGCACTGAAGAATTGATGCTTTTGAACTGTGGTGTTGGAGAAGACTCTTAAGAGTCCATTGGACTGCAAGAAGATCCAACCAGTCCATCCTAAAGGAGATCAGACCTGGATGTTCATTGGAATGACTGATGTTGAAGCTGAAACTCCAATACTTTGGCCGCCTCGTGTGAAGAGTTGACTCATTGGAAAAGACCCTAAGGCTGGGAAGGATTGGAGGCAGGAGGAGAAGAGGACGACAGAGGATGAGATGGCTGGATGGCATCACCAACTCGATGGACATGGGTTTGGGTAGCCTCTGGGAGTTGGTGATGGACAGGGAGGCCTCGTGTGCTGTGATTCATGGGGTCGCAAAAAGTCAGACACGACTGAGCGACTGAACTGAACTGAACTAGTGCCAAAGCAAAAAAAATAATGTATGTAGCAGGCAGATTCTTTATCATCTGAGCCACCAGGGAAGCCTTTAAAAAAAGTAAAAAATATATGTGTGTATATAGTGTGTGTGTGTGCAAAAAGATTACTTAAAATTTATTACAACAATGAAATCTCAGTATTATAATTTCCATTTTACAAAGGTAAGCAACGAACAGCTACATTAACATAGGCTTCATTGAAGGGTGAAATACAAGAGAAACAGATAACAAATGATGCAACCAAAAGAAAGAATTTACTTCCCACTGAGGTAAAAGGAGAAGCCTCCCATCACGTGATGTTTTAGCTAGAGCTGAAAAGGCCCATTTCAGAGGCAAGCACAATTGCAAAGTAGTTGCTAAAGTTGGGAGAATAATAATACATCAAACAGTTAGCTGCTCAACAGAAGGCAATAGTACATTTAAACACAGATAACAAATAGAATGTGCTGTGTGTTTTAATTCATTTTGATCTTTTCAACTCTTTCTTTTCTTAAAGAGATTCAGAATTTTACAGAATTAATATTTATAACCTGAAGTATCACTTTTTAATTTTTTCAATATCATCTTTCCTCTGAAATACATATATTCTTATAGATTTTTTTAATGAAAATAAAGCTGCGTGTTAGTATTGATTCCTCAAGGTCTCCTATCTTAACTCCTATATTGATTGAGTGACTTGAAAAATAGTATTATGGTTCAAGCAAAAGTGATTATAAATTTTTCTTCTATTTCTGGAAGAAAACTGAGTTGATATACGGTTCAATTATCTCTGTCATTTTATAGAATAGCTTGAGATAGCATTTATCCTGAATTACTAATAAAAATATAGGCTTGATGAGTCAAATAGATAATTAAATATTCAACAGTCTGGAATACATTTAATATTAAATTGGATAAAAGTATTAATTGATACTGAGAACTGGAGTAAGAGGTCAAATGAATGTGAATTTTTTGTAACTTTATTTGTTGTTTGATGAAATTGGGAATAAAAACACTTAAAATGAATCTTGAATAGACACATTTAGAAACTACAGAGGAAGATACAATAATGTAAAATGCCAGTTAATACTCAATCATGTCTATCTGGCCACATAATTAGACGTATATGTGCTTACAAAGCTAGTTTCTCGTTGAGTATTAAACAAACCCAGTGCAAAATGTGTTGAATGCCTCTTTCATAAGATAATTCATAGTAATTAAAGATAAAGTGCAATGGCATCTTTATTTCTGCTCAGAGGAGTCAATTTTGGACTATAATCAGTTCAGTTCAGTCGCTCGGTCATGTTCAACTCTTTGTGACCCCATGAATCACAGCATGCCAGGTCTGGACTATAATCAGGAGGTTACTTTTCATACTATATAATTTCTGTTACTAAATAATAGGTAGACAGAGACAGATATTGAGGCCTAAGACAAAGTTTATCACCATACACTTAGGAAAATTCAGTAAGTAGCACTAGTAGGAATCTGCAGAGCATATTTAAGAAAAGTGTAGCTTTCTTATTATAAAAGTGGGCAAAAATTATATTTAAAATTAACTTTGATGTACAGACATTAAAATTCTATAAATAGTAACAAAAGTTATAATGAAAGGCATGGGTATCTCAGGACAGATTATGAAATGCATCAACAAAAGATGACATGCAGAAGAGAACTGGAAGATCATGAAAAACGTGAGCAGAAATTGTTGGATGAGAACACAAAAGAGAAAATCTTCAAATCACACTTCAGTTCAGTTCAGTTCAGTTCAGTCGCTCAGTCGTATCTGACTCTTTGCGACCCCATGAATTGCAGCATGCCAGGCCTCCTTGTCCATCACCAACTCCCAGAGTTCACTCAGACTCACATCCATGGAGTTGGTAATGCCATCCAGCCATCTCATCTTCTGTTGTCTCCTTCTCCTCCTGCCCCCAATCCCTCCCAGCATCAGAGTCTTTTCCAATGAGTCAACTCTTCGCATGAGGTGGCCAAAGTACTGGAGTTTCAGCTTTAGCATCATTCCTTCCAAAGAACACCCAGGGCTGATCTCCTTTAGAATGGACTGGTTGGATCTGCTTCCAGTCCAAGGGACTCTCAAAAGTCTTCTCCAACACCACAGTTCAAAAGCATCAAAACTGCTGCTAAGTCGCTTCAGTCATGTCCGACTCTGTGCGACCCCATAGATGGCAGCCCACCAGGCTCCTCTGTCCCTGGGATTCTCCAAGCAAGAACACTGGAGTGGGTTGCCATTTCCTTCTCCAGTGCAGGAAAGTGAAAAGTAAAAGTGAAGTCACTCAGTCATGTCCAACTTGTAGCGTCAATATGTTATGACAAAATCTCAATATGGAGAATTTAAAAGAAAATAGAATTAAACTGCATGTTTACTTAATTTTGTTGTATATGGTGGATGTTTAAGTTCATTGTACATCTAATCTGCCTAGAATGGTAATATCAGCAAAGTTCTGTTAGGCCAACCCATCCCCACCATACATCTACATCCACCAACAGTAAGAGTCTGATCTTACTTACCAGGTAAACCAACCCATTTCCAACACTACACCTTCTGATAGTGTGCTCACAATGGCCAAGTAAACCACAGGCAGATACCCATCTTCTGCCACATACCTTAACACTAGCTATTTCATCTGCTTCACCAACAGCAACAGCAGGATTCCTGACCCACAGGATACATGCATAGGATGACAGGCCTGCTTCACTAAAGTGTCAGTCTCATCAGGTTCCCTAAGCCACACTTGGGACAGGAGGTGGATCAATACACCCAGAGTGGTATCATCAGCAAAGACTGAGTGGGGTTGCGTCATACCGAGCTCATTCCCACTGGCAAGCTCAACTGGTACCTGTGTACAGCACAGAAGAAGAAAACACATCAGAAGAATATCACAGCCAAGTTTCTGAAAACTAAACTTACAGTTTTCAAAAATCATCAGGGACCTGCATGCTATGCCTAATAATGTGACTGATTACCTGCTATAAAAAGTTTTAGATAGGAAAATGAGTCTTCTATGATAATATGCAAAACATCAAGGATAAAACGAAAAAAAAAAATCTCTTATCAAGAACTAAGAAAAATACAACTTGAAAAGTAAAAACAATCATTGACACCAACAGAGATTATTCATCTCTTAGAATCATGTGACAAAGATTTTAAAGCAGTCATTATAAACATGCTTAAGAAATAGTTACAAGCTCTCTTGAAACAAATAGAAAATCTTATAAAATAAATACAAAAAAGAATTTGTATTTTAGAACTGAAAAATATAACAATGAAGTAAAAACCTTTCTAGGGGGTCTCAGAATAAAGTAGAGAAAACAGAAGGTAAAATCAATAAGTTTGAGGAAAAAGAGTTTACCCAATCTGCATAATTTTGTTCAGTTCAGTTCAGTTCAGTTCAGTCGCTCAGTCATGTTCGACTCTTTGCAACCTCATGAATTGCAGCATGCCAGGCCTCCTTGTCCATCACCAACTCCCAGAGTTCACTCAGACTCACGTCCATCAAAGTGGTGATGCCATCCAGCCATCTGATCTTCTGTCGTCCCCTTCTCCTCCTGCCCCCAATCCCTCCCAGCATCAGAATCTTTTCCAATGAGTCAACTCTTCGCATAAGGTGGCCAAAGTACTGGAGTTTCAGCTTTAGCATCATTCCTTCCAAAGAAATTCCAGGGCTGATCTCCTTCAGAATGCACTGGTTGGATCTCCTTGCAGTCCAAGGGACTCTCAAGAGTCTTCTCCAACACCACAGTTCAAAAGCATCAATTCTTTGGTGCTCAGCTGTTACCATTTGGCAACTCACTCCAGTATTCTTGCCTGGAAAATTCCATGGACAGAGGAGCCTGGAAGGCTATAGTCCAACCGGTTGCAAGACTGAACATACACACCAGCCAGAAATTTAATTAGTAATTATAAAGCCCTCCCCTAAATAGGAAAGGAGGGCATACTTCCTATCATTTTGATGCCAATATTACCTGATACCAAAGCCACACACAAAGAGAGTTCAAAATAAGAAAACTATGGACTAATATATCTTATGAATTTAGATGCCAAAATTCGTAATGACATATTGGCAAATTAAATCCATCAATGTATTTTTTTAAAAAAGAGTTACATTATACTCAAAAGACTGATAAAAGACTAATTGCTTTTCAAAAATATCTACTAAAAAAATTCTTTGAATTTATGAGTTCAGCAGGATTGTTGGAATTCAAGATAAAATGCAATAACATTTAAAATTATCCCAAACAAGATGAACTACTTAGGTATAAATGTAACAGTGCACAAATCTATATGCTTTAAGTAAAAATCTCGTACTTACAGGAAAATTAATTGGAAATGAAACACAGAGTTAAATGTAACATAATTATAAAACTTTGGGGAAAAAACATAAGTGATACTCTTCAAGACCTGAAACTAGGCAAGGAAATCTTAGACTAAACAACAAAAGCACAATCCATTTTTTAAAAGTCATAAGTGAGATTCTCATAAAAATTTTAAAATTTCACTGTGAAACTTATGTGAAGAAAATAAATTGAAAAGCTAAAGACTGGGAGAACATATTTTCAAATAACATGTTCAAAAAAATAACAGTTTCTAGAGATTATAAAACACTCTCAAAAGCCAACTTAAAAAACAGACAAACAAAACAACGCTGGACAATCCAGTCAGTAAAATGGGCAAAAGATGTGAAGAGACCTTTCACCAAGGAAGATTTATGTATGACAAATAAGCATATGAAAAGGTGGTTGACATTATATACCATTAAGAAAATGAAAATTAAAACCACAATTAGGCATCATTAAAAACTTACCCTCTTACACTGTTGGTGGGAATGCAAACTAGTACAGCCACTATGGAGAACAGTGTGGAGATTCCTTAAAAAACTGGAAATAGAACTGCCTTATGATCCAGCAATCCCACTGCTGGGCATACACACTGAGGAAACCAGAAGGGAAAGAGACACGTGTACCCCATTGTTCATTGCAGCACTGTTTATAATAGCTAGGACATGGAAGCAACCTAGATGTCCATCAGTAGATGAATGGATAAGAAAGCTATGGTACATATACACAATGGAGTATTACTCAGCTATTAAAAAGAATACATTTGAATCAGTTCTAATGAGGTGGATGAAACTGGAGCCTATTATACAGAGTGAAATAAGCCAGAAAGAAAAACACTATATATACTATATATATATATACTAATGCATATATATGGAATTTAGACAGATGGTAACAATAACCCTGTATACAAGACAGCAAAAGAGACACTGATGTATAAAACAGTCTTATGGACTCTGTGGGAGAGGGAGAGGGTGGAAAGATTTGGGAGAATGGCATTGAAACATGTAAAATATCATGCATGAAATGAGTCGCCAGTCCAGGTTCGATGCACGATACTGGATGCTTGGGGCTGGTGCACTGGGACGACCAGAGGGATGGTATGGGGAGGGAGGAGGGAGGAGGGTTCAGGATGGGGAACACATGTATACCTGTGATGGATTCATTTCAATATTTGGCAAAATCAATACAATATTGTAAAGTTTAAAAATAAAATAAAATTTAAAAAAAACATCAAAAGAGCAAAAAAAAAAAAAAAAAATCGCAATACTAAAGGATGTGGAGAAACCAGACCACTTATTTATTGCTGGTAGGATAGTAAAACATTTCTTCTAAATTTTAAATTTTTTTAAATTTCAAGATAGCTTGTTTAGCTTGTTGGTTTCCTTTAAATTTTAAATTTTAAAAATAAAATCACTTAGCTATATGATCTGGCAGCTGCCCTCATGAGTATTTATCCCAGAAAAATAAAAACTATGCTCACAGAACAACATGTACCTTAATGTTGACAGCACCATTATTCATCATACCCCAAAGCTGGAAAATACCCAAATGCCCTTCAAAGAGTGAATGTTTAAACAAACTGTAATACACATCAATTCCACAGAATAGTATTGAGCAATAAAAGGAACAAACTATTTATATGTATAAAAACTGGGATATGTCTCAAAGAAATTATATTGAATTTTAAAAGATAATATCAAAAGTTTATTCTATAGAATTCTATTTACACAACCCTCTTCAAATAAATTACAGAGATGGAAAACAGAGTAAGGGTTGCCAGGGTTTGGAATGGAGACAGAGCATGTGGTGGTAGACAGAGGAAGCTACGCATGGGATAAAACTGCTTACACACACACACAGATTAGTGCGTCTGCACTGGTAAAATGGGAAAAAACTCCATCATTATTACCAATATAAAATACTTGGTTCTGATGTTTTATTATAGAAGAAGTTAGTATTGGGAGAGGCTGGAAAAGGATGTTAGAGACCACTCTATACATTTCTTTGCCATTACCTGTGAATCTATAAGCCTTTCAAAATAGAAAGAAAAAAGAATTACACCATAATCCACATAGAGTTACTGTTCCACAGTGAAGCTTCAATTTGTGAATTGTTTTGCTATTCTTACTGAATCATAATACGATGCCTTTATTATGTACTTGTTATTTATCAGATGCCCATAATCTCTCAACTGATCTTTCCAACAAATATTATCCCATGCTATATTACGAATTATTTAAAAATCAAAATATTTTTATATAAAAATAATGTGTTCTATTTCTTATGCTCTCATATCTATAAATGTGGTTCTTGCCATGAATTCTTTTACTTTAAAACAAATTCTCACTTTGGGGCTTCCATTTTCCCATTGAAAAGAAAAGTGATTATAATTCTGAGGACCTGTCTTAGTCTGTTCAGGCTGCTATAACAATATCACAGTCTGGGCACTTATAAAACACAGTTTAGAGGCTGGAAGTACAAAATAAGGATGTAGGCATTGTTGGGTTCTTGTGAAGGCCTTCTTTGGGGTTGCAAACTGTTGACTTATTGCTGGGTCCTCACGTGGTAGAAGGGACAAATATTTCTCTTGGACTTCTTTTACAAGAACACTAATCCCATTCACAAAGACTGCCTCAATGACCTAATCACCTCCCAAAGGCCCTGCCTCTGTGGTGGTGGTATCATCCATCACCTTTGGTATTAACTTTTCAACATATGAATTTGTGGGATACATAATCAATCTATATAGCAGGACTTTTCACCTTGCTTATTATAGATAGCATAAGTGGTGAGAATTAAAGAAGGTTTGAGGGAGAGAAATGCATGGTTTGGAATTCTTGATTCCCAGGGAAGCAACCTAAATTATCTAAAGTTTTTATACTCTATCTTTTCAAATATGAACAAATTTCCTTTTCCCTGAAATATGAGTAGTAGGTTAATCTGAAAACAAAACAAGAAGTTTACTGCTTATCTGTCACATTCTTTGAGTGCAATTGAAGAACTGAGAGTGTGCTAGGGGCTTGGCAGCTGAGTTCTTGTCAGCAAGCCATCTCTTGCTTGGTTGGCAAGATTAAAAATGGTTATTGCCTTAGGAAATAAAGAGTAGCCTGGAGGAAATGGCCTGAAGGAAGCTAAAGTGTAGCCCTGTAAAATCAATAGCATGGCATAAGGAATGTTATTTAGTCAGCAGAGGAACTTTGGAAAGTGTTTTTGTCCAGAAGATGTAGCAACTGTAGTGACAAGTTCTACAGTAAATAAGCTCACAAAAATTTCAGGAAATACCTTGTATGTCAGTGCTTATATTCTATAGTGTTACTGCAATATCATAAGAAATAAAGGTTTTCTCCTTTCTTTTCTTTAGTCTTAATAGTATTTCCTTGTAGTAATCATGTATACACTCAAGATGAGAGTTAGTATACTAAGATTCCATCTGTGGCACTTCATTTTGTAAGCGGATGCATGTGTCACCTTGACTAGAATCATATACCAATCTAATTCAAACCTGAGCTTGAGATGTAATTTTTAAGAAAAGTAAAACCATAAAAAAAGTACAGGTCAAAGGTTTCTTATCAGTATAGAAAGTGTAGAAGTGGAGAAATTAGTTTCCACAAGCATATACAGCCATGAGAGTTAGATGGACAAAAGACTGAGATAATATTGTAATGTAATGGGGTTCCCCTGCTGGCTCAGTACTAATATATATATGTATATACACATGCCTGCCAATGCAGAAGACACAGGTTCGATCCCAGGGTCAGGAAGATACCCTGGGGGAAGGAAATGGCAACCCACTCTAGTAGTCTTGCCTAAGAAATCTCAGACAGAGGAGTCTGACAGGTTATAGTCCACGGGGTCACAAAGAGTCAGACACAACTTAGTGACTAAACAAAAGCAACAATAATGTAATGGGTAGGAATATCAGGGGCAGCAAGTGATAATTCCATTTGGAGTGAGGAGGCTTATTTGCCGATTAGTATAAAGTCTGGTTTGACAGATCGCATGTATTAATATAAGGGAGAGCAACTCACTGAAACATGTCCAGGAAAGCATCATGCAACTATGTAACTGTGGGAATATAAAGCCTCATGAAGAATTTCAAAAATAAACTAGAACTTTCTCTACTATAATGGCTGAGTGATGACTTCAAAATAACCATTAGCACAGGATCCGTGATTAGGATGAATCAGTTGAGTAATATGGAATCAAAAGACAAACAAAAAGCAAGGACTTGACCAGTTAGTTCTGTTGATGTCAGAGAAGCAAAGGGAAAAAAAAAACAGTGTCACCCAGTCAGTACTGCTGTGTCCTAGACCTAAAGACTCCATCACTAACTGCTGAATCCTGTAAAAAATATAGGAAACTAAATAGAGATAATGTGAATGGGCTGATGTAAATTCATCAGTCTGCTTCAGAAACTGTCTCCAGATTCAACTGTTGAACTCTTCTTATAAAGAAGATATTCTAAATAGGACATGTACTTGTGATGACTACATCAGATCAGATCAGATCAGTTGCTCAGTCGTGCCCGACTCTTCGCAACCCTATGAATAGCAGCACGCCAGGCCTCCCTGTCCATCACCACCTCCCGGAGTTCACTCAGACTCATGTCCATAGATCAGTGATGCCATCCAGCCATCTCATCGTCCTCTTCTCCTCTTGCCCCCAATCCCTCCCAGCATCAGAGTCTTTTCCAATGAGTCAATTCCTCGCATGAGGTGGCCAAAGTACTGGAGTTTCAGCTTTAGCATCATTCCTTCCAAAGAAATCCCAGGGCTGATCTCCTTCAGAATGGACTGGTTGGATCTCCTTGCAGTCCAAGGGACTCTCAAGAGTCTTCTCCAACACCACAGTTCAAAAGCATCAATTCTTCGGTGCTCAGCCTTCTTCACAGTCCAACTCTCACATCCATACATGACCACAGGAAAAACCATAGCCTCGACTAGACGAACCTTTGTTGGCAAAGTAATGTCTATGCTTTTTAATATGCTGTCTAGGTTGGTCATAACTTTCCTTCCAAGGAGTAAGCGTCTTTTAATTTCATGGCTGCAATCACCATCTGCAGTGATTTTTGGAG
>NW_011494738.1:3992269-3994928 GCF_000754665.1 Bison bison bison | reverse complement strand
CTTTTCCAGTCCTGTGGCCACTGCTGAGTTTTCCAAATTTGCTGGTATATTGAGTGCAGCACTTTCACAGCATCATCTTTCAGGATTTGGAATAGTTCAACTGGAATTCCATCACCTCCACTAGCTTTGTTCATAGTGATGCTTTCTAAGGCCCACTTGACTTCACATTCCAGGATGTCTGGCTCTAGGTCAATGATCACACCATCATGATTATCTGGATCGTGAAGATCTTTTTTGTACAGTTCTTCTGTGTATTCTTGCCATCTCTTCTTAATATCTTCTGCTTCTGTTAGGTCCATACCATTTCTGTCCTTTATCACCATTTCTGTCCTTTATCACTACATAGAAATAACATACATACATATGTAGTGATGACAACATAGAAGTATGTATGTTACTTCTATGTTGTCATCACTGCATAGAAGTAACATACATACATATAAGTTTAGTTAGACATGAGAAAAAGTTTGAGGATTATTTGATTGCTCTGAGATATGGAATACTTCTTTTCCTTGAAATCCTTAAAGTCTTTTCCTTGATGATGAGGCTCAGTGACAGACTTCTTAAGAGACAGAAGAAAATCCATTTATGGAGACTGTAATTCTCCATTACTCTAGTTTCCTTAAGGAATTTTATTGTTATGCAAAGTATCAGGGACTTAATATTCAAGTTAGGAGTTTTAATGTATTCTGTATTGATGTATAATTATATGGCTGAGAAGGAATAGCTATTATTTACAATTTTATTTTAAAATTATCTTACTAGTGTTCATTTCAAATGCAAGAAATAAATGCCAAATGAAGACTGAATTAATCTAGTAACTGGGTTCAGAGTATCAGTAAAATATCACTATGGCGCTGTGACCATTAATCATATGTAATCTTGGCACTGTGTTCAAGTGGTTGATGAGTAGTAAAATCTGTAGCAGTTCAGTTATTTGGAAGTTATATATCTGATAAAGGACTTATATTTTAAATGTATAAAAACTGAATTAAAACTTTCTTCCAGTATGGTATATTATAATTTTTGTTAGAATGATAAATGTTTTTAATCCAGTCACTAATTAGTTATGCTTTATTTTCATCTATAACTTTTGAAATATCTTTCAGTTAAAGGGCTGGAGAATTTAGTACCGCCGCTGCTGCAGCTAAGTCACTTCAGTCGTGTCCGACTCTGTGCGACCCCATAGACGGCAGCCCACCAGGCTCCTCTGTCCCTGGGATTCTCCAGGCAAGAACACTGGAGTGGGTTGCCATTTCCTTCTCCAATGCATGCATGCATGCTAAGTCGCTTCAGTCGTGTCTGACTCTGTGCGACCCTATGGACACAGCCCACCAGGCTCCTCCGTCCACAGGATTCTCTAGACAAGAATACTGGAGTGGGTTGCCATTTCCTTCTCCAGAATTTAGTACAAAACGTCTCAAATAAAAAATGGTCTAAAGTAAAATACTGATATGAGAAACCATTTAGCATAGCAAAAATTAACTTTTTAAATACAACCATTTTTGTTTTGAACCTACAAGTTTTTAAATGTTTCTGCCTATTTTGAAATAAAGACTTAATTATAATAACTCTTCTAGTACTATAGTGACAAACTTATTCCTAGTTAATTCATTTGTCTTTATGCAGAGACTTCCATAGGATTGTGCTTTAATTCAGTACTAACCAGGCTATTATTTGAAAGTGTTTCCAACTCAGCAATAAATGGTGGTGATTTAGTCATTATTAAATAGAAATGGGTATTTGAAAGCTTAATGAAGTTCAGAGAAGTATTCATTATGTTTCAATACATTTATATTATCTACTCACCCAATAAATTGTTATACCTATTTTGTAATTAACTAGGAATTAACTCATTTAATTAAAAAAAAACCTGGTCTCAAAATTCTTACTATGTTATATATCCATTGAAAACCTAATTGAGTGCAGACAACACATATTGTAATGAATCAAAACAAAAAAATTAGTATAGCATTGAGAGTGAATTATAATTGAAACTGTTTACAGAATTATGATGGATCTGTAGCATCCAACATTTTTCTGCATTGCATGTCTCTGATACTAAATATCTTTACATATTTGATATGTAAAGATATTCAAGACTTTATCAAATACCATACATTCTTTTTTTCTCATGTCTTTTATCTGATATGAAGAGCATTATCACATTAGTTCTTGTCAGTAAGTCAGTTTTAATCTCTAAAAGACTGAGTCATCTACTTGTTTCACATTGATGTGATTTAATGCATTTGCCTAGCTGTGGAAAATTCTGAAAGAGATGGGAATACCAGACCACCTGATCTGCCTCTTGAGAAACCTATATGCAGGTCAGGAAGTAACAGAACTGGACATGGAACAACAGACTGGTTCCAAATAGGAAAAGGAGTACCTCAAGGCTGTATACTGCTACCCTGCTTATTTAACTTATATGCAGACTACATCGTGAGAAACCCTGGACTGGAAGAAGCACAAGCTGGAATCAAAATTGCCGGGAGAAATATCAATAACCTCAGATATGCAGATGACACCACGCTTATGGCAGAAAGTGAAGAGGAACTCAAAAGCCTCTTGATGAAAGTGAAAGTGGAGAGTGAAAAACTTGGCTTAAAGCTCAACATTCAGAAAACTAAGATCATGGCGTCTGGTCCCATCATTTCAT
>NW_011494738.1:3988549-3992169 GCF_000754665.1 Bison bison bison | reverse complement strand
TGGGCTCCAAAATCACTGCAGATGGTGATTGCAGCCATGAAATTAAAAGATGCTTACTCCTTGGAAGTAAAGTTATGACCAACCTAAGATAGCATATTGAAAAGCAAAGACATTACTTTGCCAACAAAGGTCCATCTAGTCAAGGCTATGGTTTTTCCAGTGGTCATATATGGATGTGAGAGTTGGACTGTGAAGAAAGCTGAGCACTGAAGAATTGATGCTTTTGAACTGTGGTGTTGGAGAAGACTCTTGAGAGTCCCTTGGACTGCAAGGAGATCCAACCAGTCCATTCTGAAGGAGATCAGCCCTGGGATTTCTTTGGAAGGAATGATGCTAAAGCTGAAACTCCAGTACTTTGGCCACCTCATGCAAGGAGTTGACTCATTGGAAAAGACTCTGATGCTGGGAGGGATTGGGGGCAAGAGGAGAAGGGGACGACAGAGGACAAGATGGCTGGATGGCATCACTGACTCGATGGACGTGAGTCTGAGTGAACTCTGGGAGTTGGTGATGGATAGGGAGGCCTGGCGTGCTGTGATTCATGGGGTCACAAAGAGTCGGACACGACTGAGCAACTGAACTGAACTGAACTGAACTGAGCTGGGCAGAATATGTCTTTCTTCCCACATTCCCTGTCCCCCACCAAGCTTAGAAAATGTGATGAATTGACTGAGTGGCTGCAGACTTTTCTTTTGTTTTCTAGCTTCTTCTTTTTCCTCTTCCTGTATTTCTTCTCCTTCTCCCTCTTTCCTGTCTCATCTGCCTCCTCCATCTTCTTTTCCTCTTCCTAGTCCTCTGTTCTCCATCCTCCCCCTCCTCCACTTCTTCCTCTTATGCCTCTTCTTCTTCCTTTCTTTCTTTTTTTCTTTTGGAGTATCTATACTGAGATGTAATTCATATAGCCTAAAACTCAGTCATGTAAATAAACAATTTAATGTTTTTTTAGTATATTCACACAGATATGTGGAACCATCACAAAGTAAGTTTGCCTCACTTTTTCAACTCAAGCAGAAATGCCATAGCATTACTCTCTGACTGTCACTCTCCCTATTCCCCCAACTTCCACCCACCCTAACCCTAAGCAACCACTAATCTACTTTCTGTCTCTGCAGATTTCTCTATTCTGGACATTTTTATATGAATAGGATCATATGATATTATTATTTATTTATCTTACTTTTGTAATGACTGGCTTCTTTCACATGCCTAATGTTTTCAAGGTCCACCCATATTGGAATATGTGTTAGTGCGTGCATGTGTGCTAAGTCACTTCAGTCATGTCTGACTCTATTCAACCCTGTAGACTATAGCCTGTCAGGCTCCTCTGTCTATGGGATTCTCCAGGAAGGAATACTGGAGTAGGTCGCCATGCCCCATTCCAGGCGATCTTCCCAGTGCAGGGATCAAACCTGCGTTTCTTTCATCTCCTGCCTTGGGTTCTTTACCACTATTGCCACCTAGGAAGCCCAACAGTGTTAGTACTTTATTTCTTTTTTGGTGGTCAGATATTATTCCATTATATGAATTACCGTGTTACCTTTATCCGTTTGTTAGTTAATAGACATTTGGTTTGTCTCTGTCATTTGACTTTTATGAGTAATGTTTATATATATTTGCATGCAAAAATTTTTTGTTTTATTTCTCATAGTTATATGTGTAAGAGTAGAATTTCTGAATCATATGGTGATTCTATATTTAACATTTTGAGGAAATGCTGCACTATTTTCCAAAGTGACTCTGTATTTACATACCCACTAGTAGTGTATGAGAAATCCATTTCTCTATAACTTCATCAACCCTTACTACTATCTAACTTTTTGATTACAGTTGTCTTGCATTATCCTGATGGAAGATTATGTGTTTTCTGTTGACTAATTCCAGATGCTCCATGGTCTCTTCCATTCCACATTATTGTATACTGTCCACTTTTCATTGGCCTTTGCCAAGAAAAATGACTATTCTGGTAATTGCCAGATTATGATTTTCATATCTGCCATTCCTTGTACCTTTCCTGAAGAGCTTTCTATTCTCCTCCATGTATTTCTGTACTCCCATTTACATATTATATCATTATGGACACAGAGATTGCAATTACATTTGTGACATAATCCTTTACTCTCAGTGTTAGTTTTGTTTCTCAAGTTGCCTAGAACTTAGACAGTGAGAATCTCCTCACACTGACTACTATATCTTTTTGACATGTTCTCACATTATTTGAGAATTTCCTTTCCTTCTCAATCAAAAACATGTTTCTGCCTTATCTTTTCCTTTCCAATTCCATCCCTGTAGTCATCCCTTTTCCTCAAGGAGACTAGACTCCTTTCAAAGCAAAATGATATTTTATAAGCACAAATGTTACCACTGGAGCATTATCTCATCTAGGCTTTCTCAATGGCTGAGCTAGGAAGTGTCAGTTTCTGAATGTAGATATGTGCATGTCTCTGTATCTTCTTCTGTATCTACCTTTATATACTAAAAATATATATAAATTGATGCTAATACCTCCAACTTGAAACCAACACCAAACAGTGCATTCAAAATACTCTCACTTCAGTATTTGTAACTCCCTTCCCTATCAGTGAGGAACATGGCTCCCATTATCCTTAATATGAATATTTACTCTTTCTATCATAGAAAACAGAGAAAGCAGTTTCTGAATTGCTGTTCTGTATCACTGTGAAAAACAGACCTACTAATAACCACAGATTGGTATTTGTTTACAGCTCTGTGTCTTTAGATTGATGATAGTGTAAAAACAAATTTCAAAAATAAGAGGCCTAATTCTCCCTGATAAAAACAGGGATAGAACCATTTCCTCCCTCACCCCTACTATTTTTTAGAGCTTGTTGCCAGTTTTACAGTCCAGGAAAGCATTTGTCAAGGTCCTAGGAATATTAAAAAAAAAAATTGATAAACAGCAAGAGAGAAAATGCCCCTATCATCAGTTTCTGTGGGAGCAAAGGAAATGACACCTGACCATTCAGCTGATACCTGGATCCAAATTGCAAGCCTAACTCCATTCATAAAGATTTGTTGTTTAGTCACGAAGTCCTGTCTGACCCTTTTGCAAACCAATGAACTGTAGCCTGCCAGACTTCTGTGTCCATGGGATATCCCAGGCAAGAATTCTGGAGTGGCTTGCCATTTCCTTCTCCAGGGGATCTTCCTGACCCAAGGATCAAACTCAAGTCTCCTGTTTTGGCAGGTGGATTCATTACAACTGAGCCACCAGGGAAGTCCTTCATAAGGATAGGAGGATTTCTTTTTCTCTCGTATGTATAAGGTCAATTAACTAATACAGACGGTTACCCCAACTAAGGTAAATCTCAGTTCAGTTCCGATCAGTTGCTCAGTCATGTCCGACTCTTTGCGACTGCATGAATCACAGCAAGCCAGGCCTCCCTGTCCATCACCAACTCCCGGAGTTCACTCAGACTCACGTCCATCGAGTCAGTGATGCCATCCAACCATCTCATCCTCTGTCATCCACTTCTCCTCCTGCCCTCAATCTTTCCCAGCATCAGGGTCTTTTCCAATGAGTCAGCTCTTCATATCAGGTGGCCAAAGTATTGGAGTTTCAGCTTCAACATCAGTCCTTCCAATGAACACCCAGGACTGAT
>NW_011494738.1:3986439-3988449 GCF_000754665.1 Bison bison bison | reverse complement strand
GTCTTCTCCAACACCACAGTTCAAAAGCATCAATTCTTCAGCACTCAGCTTTCTTTATAGTCCAACTCTCACATCCATACATGACTACTGGAAAAACCATAGCTTTGACTAGACGGACCTTCGTTGGGCAAGTAATATCTTTGCTTTTTAATATGCTGTCTAGTTGGTCAGTTAAATTTAGGATGAAATATATGTGATTAAATCTCTGAGGTGGGAAGATCCCCTAGTTAAGGGAATAGCAACACACTCCAGGATTCTTACCTGGAGAATTCCATGGACAGAGGAGCCTGGTGGGCTACAGTCCATGGGATCTCAAAGAATAGGACACAACTAAGTGGCTAACACTTATATGTGGTTAAAGATGGTATCAAATCCTTTGCTTAAGGACTGGTTATTGTTTATCTGAAGAAAGTATCTGAGATGGATGTTATGTGCTTGCTTATGTGAGATTCCTTCCTGTCTTTGCAGTCTATTAATGAACTGCCTGTGATGCACACCAAACTAGGGCTTAATGTTTATACAATAATAAAACTGTTTTTTCCCCACCACCTTTTTGGAGGGTTTTCTGGGTTGAAAGTGCTTCCTTGGTAACTTAGTTGGTAAAGAATCCACCCACAATGTAGGAGACCTGGGTTTGATCCCTGGGCTGGGAAAATCCCCTGGAGAAAGGAACAGCTACCCACTCCAGTATTCTTACCTGGAGAATTCACTGCACTGTATAGTCCAGGGCGTCACAAAGAGTTGGACACACCTGAGTGACTTTCAAACTTTTGTCACTTCTGTGTTGAAAGAAGATTTTGTTTCCAATTATATTTTCCCAACAATAGTTAATATTATATTCAAGTGATGCTTGGCTTAATTCTTTCTCCCCCCTTACTTGATATATATTTTAAGTGTATATATATTACTAACTTATATATTAATCTGAAATACAATTAAATTCATTTATTTCTGTTTGTATTCTAATTGTTTCTTTTCCTCCTGATGCTTATTTTTGAATATGTGAAACATCAATGATTCCAAAGTTGATGCTATATAAAAGTTTTATGCAAGCAAGTATAATCTCACACCTCAAATCCTTCAACTTTATTCCTACCAATGAAACTTAACCAATATCATTAATATCTGCTTCATGCTTCTTGTGTTTCTCTTTGCACAAATAAGCAAATGCATATTTTCTGATTTTCCCTTCTTTATTACACACAAAACTAACATACTGAATTTGGTCTTTTGTACTCTGCTTTTTGTACTTAATATTATACATATAGGAAATCTGTGTATTAATTCATTGAGATCTCCTCCACTCTTCTTTATGATGCATTGTACTAACAATGTATAAACACATTTGTTTAAACCAAGAGTCTATATATGTGCATTTAGGTCAATTATTTTGCAGTTACCAATAATTCTAGACAAAATAACCTTTTGCATATACATTTTCATATTGTTGGAGTTGTAGCTTCATGATAAATTCATGAAAGTGGGATTTGTAGGTCAAAATGTAAGTGCATGTATCAGATCAGATCAGATCAGATCAGTCGCTTAGTCGAGTCCCAGTCTTTGTGACCCCATGAATCGCAGCATGCCAGGCCTCCCTGTCCATCACCAACACCCGGAGTTCACTGAGACTCACGTCCATTGAGTCAGTGATGCCATCCAGCCATCTCATCCTCTGTTGTCCCCTTCTCCTCCTGCCCCCAATCCCTCCCAGCATCAGAGTCTTTTCCATTGAGTCAACTCTTTGCATGAGATGGCCAGAGTACTGGAGTTTCAACTTTAGCATCATTCCTTCCAAAGAACACCCAGGGCTGATCTCCTTCAGAATGGACTGGTTGGATCTCCTTGCAGTCCAAGGGACTCTCAAGAGTCTTCTCCAACACCACAGTTCAAAAGCATCAATTCTTCGGTGCTCAGTTTTCTTCACAGTCCAACTCTCACATCTATATATGACCACTGGAAAAACCATAGCCTTGACTAGACGAACCTTTGTTGGCAAAGTAATGTCTCTGC
>NW_011494738.1:3985932-3986339 GCF_000754665.1 Bison bison bison | reverse complement strand
CACATCTATATATGACCACTGGAAAAACCATAGCCTTGACTAGACGAACCTTTGTTGGCAAAGTAATGTCTCTGCTTTTTAATATGCTGTCTAGGTTGGTCATAACTTTCCTTCCAAGGAGTAAGCGTCTTTGAATTTCATGGCTGCAGTCACCATCTGCAGTGATTTTGGAGCCCAGAAAAATCGACTCTGACACTGTTTCCACTGTTTCCCCATCTATTTCCCATGACGTGGTGGGACCGGATGCCATGATCTTCATTTTCTGAATGTTGAGCTTTAAGCCAACTTTTTCACTCTCCACTTTCACCTTCATCAAGAGGCTTTTGAGTTCCTCTTCACTTTCTGCCATAAGGGTGGTGTCATCTGCATATCTGAGGTTATTGATATTTCTCCTGGCACTCTTGATT
>NW_011494738.1:3961324-3985832 GCF_000754665.1 Bison bison bison | reverse complement strand
GGATTTCTGAATGTTGAGCTTTAAGCCAACTTTTTCACTCTCCACTTTCACCTTCATCAAGAGGCTTTTGAGTTCCTCTTCACTTTCTGCCATAAGGGTGGTGTCATCCGCATATCTGAGGTTATTGATATTTCTCTCGGCAATCTTGATTCCAGTTTGTGTTTCTTCCAGTCCAGCATTTCTCGTGATGTACTCTGCATAGAAGTTAAATAAACAGGGTGACAATATACAGCCTTGACGAACTCCTTTTCCTATTTGGAACCAGTCTGTTGTTCCATGTCCAGTTCTAACTGTTGCTTCCTGACCTGCATACAAATTTCTCAAGAGGCAGATCAAGTGGTCTGGTATTCCCATCTCTTTCAGAATTTTCCACAGTTTATTGTGATCCACACAGTCAAAGGCTTTGGCATAGTCAATAAAGCAGAAATAGATGCTTTTCTGGAACTCTCTTGCTTTTTCCAAGATCCAGCGGATGTTGGCAATTTGATCTCTGGTTCCTCTGCCTTTTCTAAAACCAGCTTGAACATCAGGAAGTTCACAGTTCACATATTGCTGAAGCCTGGCTTGGAGAATTTTGAGCATTACTTTACTAGCGTGTGAGATGAGTGCAATTGTGCGGTAGTTTGAGCATTCTTTGGCATTGCCTTTCTTTGGGATTGGAATGAAAACTGACCTTTTCCAGTCCTGTGGCCACTGCTGAGTTTTCCAAATTTACTGGCATATTGAGTGCAGCACTTTCACAGCATCATCTTTCAGGATTTGGAATAGTTCAACTGGAATTCCATCACCTCCACTAGCTTTGTTCGTAGTGATGCTTTCTAAGGCCCACTTGACTTCACATTCCAGGATGTCTGGCTCTAGGTCAATGATCACACCATCGTGATTATCTGGGTCGTGAAGATTTTTTTGGACAGTTCTTCTGTGTATTCTTGCCATCTCTTCCTAATATCTTCCGCTTCTGTTAGGTCCATACAATTTCTGTCCTTTATCGAGCTCATCTTTGCCTGAAATATTCCTTTGGTATCTCTGATTTTGTTGAAGAAATCCCTAGTCTTTCCCATTCTGTTGTTTTCCTCTATTTCTTTGCATTGATCACTCAAGAAGGCTTTCTTGTCTCTTTTTGCTATTCTTTGGAACTCTGCATTCAGATGTTTATATCTTTCCTTTTCTCCTTTGCTTTTTGCTTCTCTTCTGTTCATAGCTATTTGTAAGGCCTCCCCAGACAACCATTTTGCTTTTTTGCATTTTTTTCTATGGGAATAGTCTTGATCCCTGTCTCCTGTACAATGTCACGAACCTTATTCCATAGTTCATCAGGCACTCTATCTATCAGATCTAGGCCCTTAAATCTATTTCTCACTTCCACTGTATAGTCATAAGGGATTTGATTTAGGTCATACCTGAATGGTCTAGTGGTTTTCCCTACTTTCTTCAATTTAAGTCTGAATTTGGCAATAAGGAGTTCATGGTCTGAGCCACAGTCAGCTCCTGGTCTTGTTTTTGCTGACTGTATAGAGCTTCTCCATCTTTGGCTGCAAAGAATATAATCAATCTGATTTCGGTGTTGACCATCTGGTGATGTCCATGTATAGAGTCTTCTCTTGTGTTGTTGGAAGAGGGTGTTTGTTATGACCAGTGCATTTTCTTGGCAAATCTCTATCAAGTGCATGTATAGTTTTATTTATATATTGCAAAACTCCTCTCCATAACAGTTTGTACCAGTTTGCGTTCTCACCAGCAATTTTCCACAGCCTCAAAAATATAATGTATTATCAAATATTACATTTGTGTCAATATGCTAGTCTATAAATGGTATCTTAATATAGTTTTAAATTGAATTTTTCTTGTAATGAGTACTGAACATCTAGCCACAGGTGTAAGGGCCATTACTATGTATTTTACATAAATTTTGTTTGTCTGTGGCTTGTTTTACTATTTGGGTTTTTCTTTTCCTTAGTCCTTTATCTGTGTTAAATATTGTAAATATTATCTTCCCGGTTGTAATTGGTCTTTTGATATTGGTTACAGTATGTTACAAGTTGAGTTCCTCAGGAGGCTGATAAAGATTGAGATAGATATTGGCATGTAGGAAGTTTTTTAAAGAGCTCTCTTGAGATCAACACCAATGGAGGGAAAAGAATATGTTCTACTATCTTCTAGGCCTACAT
The DNA here is from genome assembly GCF_000754665.1 of Bison bison bison. Classification (NCBI taxonomy): domain Eukaryota; kingdom Metazoa; phylum Chordata; class Mammalia; order Artiodactyla; family Bovidae; genus Bison; species Bison bison. The sequence goes on along the minus strand of NW_011494738.1, from coordinate 3,983,664 downwards.
GTCTCTTGCTTTGGACCATTGCAGGTATTTCAGAGATCAGTAAGACCAATCATCAATAGCAACAACAAAAGGGAAAAACAACAAAAGGAAGCCTAATGTTTTATTCCAACATGCCCCCATTCTGTTTATCATGGCTATATTTAAATAAATGGAAAAAACAGTCAAATTTGGTCAAGTCCTAATTATCATACAGGTAGTAAGTTACTGTGGGATTTACCCACACATTTTTAGATGTAATCTGTTCAGTGTGTGAATAACAATAGCTTTAACAGAACAGAAAGTGACCTCCTTAAAAACACTCAAAGACTTCCTAACTCTCAGAATTAAATGACCATTATCAATTGATTTTATCAAGTCATTTATTTAAATATTTGCAAGCAGATCTGAAGTCATTGCTAGGATCTAGAATTTGAGGAGGAAGTGGGGAAGGTGATCCCTTAACTACTTCATTAGTATTTCCCAAGGTGCATGGCTCTGCAAAAGTGCATTCTGAGATTATCTACCCAAGAATAGATATTAGAAGAATACTTCAAAGGAAGACTGTCTTGTAAATATTTTTTAGTATTTTCCCCATATGATATATAATTACTTTGTTCTTATAAATAAAGGAAACTAACATAGCCTTTAAACTCCTCACTTTTGGCTTTCCTACTTGTCCTCAATTTTGGCTTCCCTACTTCCACTCATTTATGTTGAGTGTATCCTTCCAAACCTCCTTGTGTGCGTTAAACACACTAACATATATGTCCACTCCAGTATTCTTTCTATGATCCAGGCCATGTAAAGAAGGATCTGCTATGGGCAATTCAAACTGTGCACCCAGCCACAACTATTTTGTCCAAGTCTGTTTAACTGAAACATAACACACAGTTCAGTGAAGAAGATAATAAGCTACACAGGGATGCTCTGTAGTCTGCAATGTGAAAGAGTGGGAAGAATGTTATGCTTCATCTTTCTGATGATAAGGGGTTGAGGTATAAAAGAGGAAAGTTGGTATATGTAATTCTGTCCTCCTTTTCCTTATTCTATTCCCTATCTTTACAAAATTCTACTAGGATAGCTCTCAGAAAGTCAAGCTAGTACCTCAATTTGGAGCATCCTGGGGATAAAAGTGTTCTTGCCTGGAGAATCCCAGGGACGGCGGAGCCTGGTGGGCTGCCGTCTATGGGGCTGCACAGAGTTGGACATGACTGAAGCGATTTAGCAGCAGCAGCAGGGGATAAAAAGACTTCCAAAATAGATGATATATGGCAATGTTTGCTGTCTCTTTGGATATCTGGTATTATTATTATTGCAGGAGTACTACTCTCTGAGAAAGACAGCTCTCAATCATGTTGCAATTCCAAATTCACTGTTAGAAGAACATGTTTTAGAAAAATACTTGAACCCAAAGCTACATTATAAAACCACTATCTCCTGAATATATATCCAAACACATAGGGCACTGTTTGTGATTGAACTTCCCCTGGATTTTATGGGTCCACATGCTTCAAATAATACAGGAGAATATCATATATGCCATGGATTTGAATTGAGATCATGAAACCTGATCCTATTTCAAGGACACAGCAGCCCCAGAAGGGCATCTCCCAGGTTTGACTTTAATTAAGGTCCTCTCCACTGGCTGTCTGAAGTGACAGTTGAGATCTTAGCAAAATGTGCCCTTATCTCCTTGACCTCTTTTGTTCAGATCTTCAACACTAGATGATTAAAGCTATTTTGTATTTTATTCAGGAAAAAAAAAAAAAGATAAAGTCATTTCCAGGTGCTCAAGGGCAGAAGAAAGTACCTGAATTCACAGAAGGCTTGGCACTGCTCTCTTCTGCTACACTTGGCCTGAAACAACACAGATGGGTTGTATTTGAGGTGATAAAATGCTTGGGAAGGTGAAATAACTCCCGACGAGAGGAGCTGACAATGGCAAATAAGGCATTTGGTTGGCAAAAGAAGTGAAAATTAAAAGACACAAACTAACTGGGGCCACTGAATATATAAAACTCCCAAGTGCCCAACGATTTTAGATGACTTAAGTGGTTTTAACAGTTTACAAAAAGAAACATACTTACATGAATCAGTACCTAAATAATCGTGCTTTATACTAATTTATTTTATTAAAGATATTATCTGTAGCCTCTCAATATATATAAAAATCAAGAAAAACAAGATTCTGTCACAACAGAAGAAACACCAAACAACAATAGTCAACATGCAATATATTGTTTAATTGAACTTTAGCTGGAGATAATTGTATAGATTCAAATAGAGTCATAAGAAATAATCTAAGAGATCCTTCATGTCTTTTGCCAGTCTCCCCCAATGGTGGTGATGGTGTGTGCATGCTCAGTTGAGTCCAATGCTTTGTGACCCCATGGATTGTAGTCTGCCAGACTCCTCTGCCCATGGGATTTTCAAGGCAAAAGTACTGGAATGGCTTGCCATTTTCTACTCCATGGGATCTTCCCCACCTAGGGACTGAGCCCAGGTCTCCTGTATTGCAGGCAGACTTTTTACTGTCTGAGCCCCTAGGAGAGTCCGCAATGATAATATCTTACATAGTTATGGTACAATATCACAACCATGTTGATATTTATACAATCAGGATGCAGAGCATTCCATCACAACAAAGATCCCTGGTCATGCAAAGCATTTTAAATCCCCAGATCAAAATATCTTACCAGTATTGGCTTAACACATTAAATGAAATGCATGGTAATAGGAACCAAAAGAGATACATTCATATATAAAACTATGTTGGCTGTTTTCAAGGAAATCAAAATAGGTTGGGTAGAAAGTATGTAAATTTAAAAACTGCTAACAATATCCACCACCGAGAATTGTGGTGGGAAACAATATTTATTAAATAGCTTCATGCAGTCAGGTATAGTAGCAGGGGCTCTGGGTGCAGTAGACCTGGGTATGGCATAAGCCCTCTTGGAGGAGGTCACCACTAACCCACCATAGAGCCACCAGAACTTACACAGGACTGGAAACAGACCCTTGGAGAGCACAAACAGAACGTTGTGTGCACCAGGACCCAGGAGAAAGGAGCCGTGACCCCACAAGAGACTGACCCAGACATGCCTGTGAGTGTACTGGAGTCTCCAGTGGAGGCATGGGTCAGCAGTGGCCTGCTGCAGGGTTGGGGGCACTGAGTGTATCAGGGCATGCATTAGATCTTTTGAAGGAGGTCAACATTATCTTCATTACTTCCATCATAGTTTGGCCTCAGGTCAAATAACAGGGAGAAAACACAGCCCAGCCCTTCAACAGAAAATTGGTATAAGATTTACTGAGCCCATCAGAAGACCCAGTTTCCCCTCTGCCAGTCTCTCCCATCAGGAAGCTTCCCTAAGCCTCTTATCCTTCTCCATCAGAGGGCAGACAGACTGAAAACCATAATCACAGAAAACTAACCAATTTGATCACATGGACCACAGCCTTGTCTAACTCAGTGAAACTATGATCCGTGCCATGTAGGGCCACACAAGACAGACAGGTTATGGTGGAGAGTTCTGACAAAATATGGTCTACCAGAAAAGGGAATAGCAAACCATTTCAGTATTCTTGCCTTGAGAACCCCATGAATGGTATGAAAAGGCAAAAAGAGGACACTGAAAGATGATCTCCCCAGGTCAATAGGTGCCCAATATGCTACTGGAAATCAGTGGAGAAATAACTCCAGAAAGAATGAAGAGATGGAGCCAAAGCAACAGCAACATCCAGTTATGGATGTGACTTGTGGTAAGTCTGATGCTGTAAAGAGCAATATTGCATAGGAACCTGGAATGTTAGGCCCATGAATCAAGGCAAATTGGAAGTGGTCAAACAGGGGATGGCAAGGATGAACACTGAATTTTAGGAATCAGCGAGCTAAAATGGACTGGAATGGGTGAATTTAAATCAGATGACAATTATATCTACTAACGCGGACAAGAACCCCTTAGAAGAAATGCAGTAGCCATCATGGTCAGCAAAAGAACACAAAATGCATTACTTGGATGCAATGTTAAAAATGACAGAATGATCTCTGTTCATTTCCAAGGCAAATCATTGAATATCACAGTAATCCAAGTCTATGCCCTGACCAGTAATGCTGAAGAAGCTGAAGTTGAATGGTTCTATGAAGACCTACAAGACTTTCTAGAACTAACACTCAAAAAAGATGTCCTTTTCATTATAGAGGACTGGAATGCAAAACTAGGAAGTCAAGAAATACCTGGAATAACAGGCAAATTGGGTCTTGGAGTACAGAATGAAGCAGGGCAAAGGCTAATAGAGTTTTGCCAATAGAACACATTGATCATAGCAAACACCCTCTTCCAGCAACACAAAAGAAGACTCTACACATGGACATCACCAGATGGTCAATACCAAAATCAATTGATTATATCCTGTGCAACCAAAGATGGAGAAGCTCTGTACAGTCAGCAAAAATAAGAATGGGAGCTGACTGTGGCTCATATCATGAACTCCTTATTGCAAATTCAGACTTAAATTGAATGAAGTAGGGAAAAACCACTAGATAATTCAGGTATGACCTAAATCAAATCCCTTATGATTATACAGTGAAAGTGAGAAATAGATTCAAGGGATTAGATCTGATAGGCAGAGTGCCTGAAGAACTATGGACAGAGGTTTGTGACATTGAACAGGAGGCAGTGACCAAGATCATCCCCAAGAAAAAGAAATGCAAAAAGGCAAAATAGTTGTCTGAGGAGGCCTTAAAAATAGCTATGAAAAAAAGAGATAGGAAAGGCAAATGAGAAAAGGAAAGATATACCCATTTGAATGCAGAGTTGCAAGAAATAGCAAGGAGAGATAAGAAAGCCTTCCTCAGTGATCAATGCAAAGAAAGAGAGGAAAATAACATAATGAGAAAGACTAGTGATCTCTTCAAGAAAATTAGCAATACCAAGGGAACTTTTCATGAAAAGATGGGCACAATAAAGGACAGAAATGATATGGATCTAACAGAAGCAGAAGATATGAAGAAAAGTTGGCAAGAATACACCGAAGAACTATACAAAAAAGACTCTTCATGACCCAGATAATCACGAAGGTTTGATCACTCACCTAGAGCCAGACATCCTGGAAGGCAAAGTCAAGTGGGCCTTAGGAAGCATCACCACGAACAAAGCTAGTGGAGGTGATGGAATTCCAATTGAGCTATTTCAAATCTTAAAAGATGATGCTGTGAAAGTGCTGCACTTAATATGTCAGCAAATTTGGAAAAAGCAGCAGTGACCACAGGCCTGGAAAATGTCAGTTTTTGTTCCAATCCCAAAGAAAGGCAATGCCAAAGAATGGTCAAAGCACTGCCCAATTATACCCAGCTCACACACTAGCAAAGTAATGCTCAAAATTCTGCAAGCCAGGCTTCAACAGTACATGAACCATGAACTTCCAGATGTTCAAGCTGAAGTTAGAAAAGGCAGTGGAACCAGACATTAAATTGCCAACATCCATTGGATCATCAAAAAAGCAAGAGAGTTCCACAAAAACATCTACTTCTGCTTTATTGACTATGCCAAAACCTTTGACTGTGTGGATCACAACAAACTGTGGAAAATTTTTAAAGAGATGGGAATACCAGACTACCTGACCTGCCTCCTGAGAAATATATATGCAGATCATGAAACAACAGCTAGAACTGTACATGGAACAACAGACTGGTTCCAAATCAGGAAAGGAGTACATCAAGACTGTATATTGTCACAATGTTTATTTAGGTTATATGCAGAGTATATAATGTGAAATGCCTGGCTGGATGCAGCACAAGCTGGAATCAAGGTTGCCAGGAGAGATACAATAACCTCAGATATGCAGATGAAACCACACTCATGGCAGAAAATGAAGAAGAACTAAAGAGTCTCTTGATGAAAGTGAAAGAGAGTTAAAAAGTTGGCTTAAAACTCAACATTCAGAAAACTAAGATCATGGCATCTGGTTCCATCACTTCATGGCAAATAGATGGGGAAACAGTGGAAACAGTGACTGACTTTATTTTGGGGGGCTCCAAAATCAGTGCAGATGGTGACTGCAGCCATGAAATTAAAAGACACTTGCTCCTTGGAAGGAAAGTTCTGACCAACATAGACAGTATATTGAAAAGCAGAGACATTACTTTGCCAACAAAGGTCTGTCTAGTCCAGACTATGGTTTTTCCAGTAGTCATGTATGGATGTGAGAGTTGGACTATAAAGAAAGCTGAGCACTGAAGAATTGATGCTTTTGAACTGTGGTGTTGGAGAAGACTCAAGAGTCCCTTGGACAGCAAGGAGATCCAACAAGTCCATCCTAAAGGAAATCAGTCCTGAATATTGATTGCAATAACTGATGCTGAAACTGAAACTCCCATACTCTGGCCACCTGATGCAAAGAAATGACTCATCAGAAAAGACCATTTGATGGGAAAGATTGAAGTGGGAAGGAAAAGGGGGTAAGAGAGGTTGAGATGGTTGTATGGCAACATTGACTCAATGGACATGAGTTTGAGTGGGCTCCGTGAGTTGATGATGGACAGAGAAGCCTGGCATGCTTCAGTCTATGGGGTGGAATGAGTTGGACACGACTGCGTGATTGAACTGATCTGAACTGAACTGAGTCAGGCATATTTACCTTATAAGTTAGTCTTCACAGCCTCTTGAGATATGTAATAATAATTATCTCCAACTTGCAGATGTTTGGTTGCTAAATCATGTCCAACTCTTCCACAACCCCATGGACTGTAGCCCACCAGGCTCCTCTGTTTATGGTATTTCCTAGGCAAGGATACTGGAGTGGATTGCCATTTCCTTCTACAGGGGATCTTCCTGACCCAGGGATTGAACTTGTATTGCCTGCATTGGCAGGTGGACTCTTTACTGCTAAGCCACAGGGGAAGCCCATTTTACAGATGAGAAAAATGTAACTCTTTCAGTTAGTAATACAAGGAGCTAGAATTTAATACTATCTAGGCAATATGTGATTGAGAAGATAGAGATGTCTGGGGAACCCTCAAGATGGATTCCCTGATATTGTGAAATGTATGTGCCATTTTCCTATAAATAGAACTTAGTTGAAGAGGCTAGATATGGGCCCAATTCAAGGAAATGAGATAAGAATGAAAAAAGTATCATCAGGTGATACTAATTGTCTAGAGGGTTTGTGTAGGTTAGTAGGATGTTAGGGGGAGAAAGAAAGTAAATATTTGTATTAATTTCATGTGACTAAATTTGAGGAGCCATTATATTAAAATGATAGTGATATAATTAATAAACAAAATTTAAAAAATAATAAGTACACATATATATGGAATTTAGGAAGATGGTAACAATAACCCTGTGTATGAGGCAGCAAAAGAGACACTGATGTATAGAACAGTCTTTTGGACTCTGTGGGAGAGGGAGAGGGTGGGATGATTTGGGAGAATGGCATTGAAACATGTATAATATCATATATGAAACGAGTCGCCAGTCCAGGTTCGATGCACGATACTGGATGCTTGGGGCTGGTGCACTGGGACGACCTAGAGGGATGGTACGGGGAGGGAAGAGGGAGGGGGTTTTGGATGGGGAACATGTATATGCCTGTGGCAGATTCATTTTGATATATGGCAAAACCAATACAATACTATAGAGTTAAAAAATAAAATTAAAAAAAAAAAAGAACTACTACTGATGCTGTGGCAGGCCACATTCTTGGTGCATTACATGTATCACCTCATTTATATTGCATAACAACCCTTTTCTATAATCCCCTCAAAATATATTGATTACTAAAAATCATAACTACAACTGGTAAACTACTGAAAATCCTGTTACTATAGTTAGTAAACCACACAAATGAGCAATTATTGAGGGAAACAGGGAAAACAGAATCAGCTCTAAGTTAGGTAAGATCTCATTTTCTCAGTTCTTAGAATTCTTGGCCCCAACTTTGATTATCTGCCACCTACCCATCTACCCCTTCACCAAAGGTGTGTATGCTTTGAGAGAGGTGCTAACATTTAATCTGTATGTAAAATGTCTATTATCATCTCTTTGATTAACGTATAGGCATTTTATTTACTTTATTTGCTGTTTCTACCCTCCCATGTGGGAAAACTGACTTTCAAACTCAACATCTGAAAAACTAAGACCATGGAATCTGGTCCCATCACTTCACAATTAGAAAGGGAAAAAGTCGAAACAGTGAGAGATTTTATTTTCTTGGGCTCTAAAATCACTGTGGATGGTGACTGCCACAAAATGAAAAGACGCTGGATCCTTGAAAGAAAAACTATTACAAACCTAGACATTATATAAAAAAAGCACAGACATCACTTTGCTGGCAGATCTGTATTGTCAAAGCTCTGTTTTTCCAGTAGTCAAGTAAGGATGTGAGAGTTGGACCATAAAGAAGCCTGAGAGCCAAAGAACTGATGCTTTCAAATTGTGATGCTAGAGAAGTCTCTTGAGCATTCCTTGGACAGCAAAGAGATCAAATCAGTCAATCCTAAAGGAAATCAACCTTGAATGTTCATTGGAAGGACTGATGCTGAAGCTCAAGCTCCAATACTTTGGCCACCTGATGTGAAGAGCTGACTCACTGAAAAAGACCCTGACGCTCAGGAAGATTGAGGTCAGGAGGAGAACAGGACAGCAGAGGAAGAGATGGCTTGATGGCATCACCAACTCAATCCACATGAACTTGAGCAAACTCTGGGAGATAGCAAAGAACAGGGAGGCCTGGTGTGCTGCAGTTCATGGGGTGGCAGAGTCAGATAAGACCTAGCGACTAAACAACAATCCTCCCATATTTCTTGCAAGCAATCTAGCCATGTTTGGTTTAATAAAAAAATGTTATTTTTTTTTTTTCTAATCATAGTCACTTTGATGCAGTCTTCTGATCTTACTATAGGTGTTAAAGTTTTTACACCAATAAGTCACCATTACGACCTGGCATCAAACAATTTTAAGACTTCATAGATGTTAAGTAACATGACTTTAAGTGAGTTTTAATGGTGGAAAAAATGTCTTGAAATCTATGAAGTGAATAATAATGGCTTATAAAACTATTAGACCCTTACAAGCCTTCTAAATCCGGATCTGAACCAAGAAGGGTGTCTATGCCATTTCGCTTAGTGTTGTACCCAGATCCTTTGTCTTGTTTGTTTTGTCTTATTTATGCTGTTCATTTTGTCTTTTTATCTAACTATTGGAGTTTAGGAATAAATCTCCTCCAAACCACAGAAATGGTCATGGAACATACTTTCCTGACACATGACCTTTCACCTCTTTTCCCCAGACATTTCTTCCTCTGTGCATAAATCATTTCCCCTAAAATCCACATTCATGCACATCTCCTCAGACCAGCTTCTTAAGCTAGTTTCTAAAATTTTGATTCCCTGGACCATTGCTTCTGTTCTAGTGTAACTTTAAAACTGCTCATCCATTCTAAACTTTGCTCTGTTCATTGAATATAGCCTTAGGGGCAAGTTGTGCTATCTCTATGAGTCAAACTTTGCCCTTCAACAAAAGTCAATAGGCACTATCTGCAGATACCTCAGGACACAATTTAGCAAGCTAAATTTACTCTGCCACCATATAGGTCACTGTAATGCTAGTTTGTAAAACGTGGTTTTTACAGAAATAGATTATTAGAAAAGAACAGAAATAAAATAATAAATAGCTTTCTTCAATCACCCAAGATAGGGTCTAGGTGGCTTGCATTGAGGGTCACCAGAAGGATTTCCTGGGGGAGCTGAGGGGAATGTTTTCCCTAAACAAAAGCAAACGCCTGAGGGCATTTGACTAGACTATTAAAGTAGTGATTGCCAGTGTTCACCAAGGCCCTTTACCTGCATGAGAGGACTGCCAGGTAAAATACAAGATGCTCAGTGAAATTTGAATTTCAGACAAACCAGGACAATTTTTAGTATATGCCGATTATTTGTATTTATCTGAAGTACAAATTCAACTGAATGGCCTGTGAGTATATACATTATGCATACATAATCTGGCAACTCTACCCTGAAAATAAGAGTGATATGCTCTCCAGGCAGAATTTACTGCCAATTCTGGCCAATAAAATATGAATAAAAATAGTGTACTGTTGCAAGACTGAGGCTGTGAAAGCATCTACACAATTTTCCAGTTTGTCTTTTTCATGACCAATACAAATGTTTCATAACATGTCATATCTTGGATAACGCAAGAAATAAAATCCTGTTTATTAACTATGGTCCTCTCCTTGAATGCCTTAAAAAATTTGCAGATCCTCAAAGGACTGAAAAAGGTTTAACCTCTGTAGTTTTTATATTTGTCTGATTTACTTGTATCATCTTGAATTTTGTTTTCTGAATCTCTATTTAGTGGCCCTGACTCAGAGGCCTGATGTTGTTTCCTCATTGTAAACCTTTACAGGCATCCTAGCTCAATCCCAGAGAAAGAGGGAAAGAGTGACAAATTAAAATCAATGGATAGATCCTATTAACAATGTCCATTAAGTCCGCAGAAGACCCTTCTCAGATGGATGCAAACTAACTTTATTTATCAAATATGTTTAATATAAAGTTATATAAAATATCAATTACTGAATACTTTAGATATAGGCCAATAGAGTACAAAATGAATACAAGGAATGTGAGACATACTTGACATGGAATATATCTTGATTTTTTAAACTAAATACCTGATTCAATACAACTGTGAATGAAAGGATGCAATAAAAAGACACAGCTCTTAGAATTAGATTTTTCAGTCCTGATTTCTTATGTCCATTATAAGAAAAAATATTAATGTAATACTGTATAGTCACCCCTTAACACCTGCTGCAGAACAAAGGCTAGAATTATGAAATAGCAGCAATCTAAAAAATAAAAATTAAAACATCACATCCTCAACTGTCCCCTTGTGAGAGAGAGGTCACTACAGAGTAGTAGCTTGTTTTAGTTAGAATTACATCAGTTTTAGGGACAGTATTTTCTCTCACTACGAACAAAGCTAGTGGAGGTGATGGAATTCTAGTTGAGCTATTCCAAATCCTAAAAGATGATGCTGTGAAACTGCTGCACTCAATACGTCAGCAAATTTGGAAAATTCAGCAGTAGCCACAGGACTGGAAAAGGTCAATTTTCATTCCAATCCCAAAGAAAGGCAATGCCAAAGAATGCTCAAACTACCGCACAATTGCACTCATCTCATACGCTAGAAAGTAACGCTCAAATTCTCCAAGCCAGGCTTCAGCAATATGTGAACCGTGAACTTCCAGATGTTCAAGCTTGTTTTAGAAAAGGCAGAGGGACCAGAGATCAAACTGCCAACATCTGCTGCATCATGGAAAAAGCAAGAGAATTCCAGAAAAAAACATCTATTTCTGCTTTATTGACTATGTCAAAGCCTTTGACTGTGTGGATCACAATAAACTGTGGAAAATTCTGAAAGAGATGGGAATACCAGACCACCTGACCTGCCTCTTGAGAAACCTGTATGCAGGTCAGAAAGCAACAGTTAGAACTGGACATGGAACAACAGACTGGTTCCAAATAGGAAAAGGAGTATGTCAAGGCTGTATATTGTCACCCTGCTTATTTAACTTATATGCAGACTACATCATGAGAAACGCCGGGATGGAGGAAGCACAAGCTGGAATCAAGGTTGCCAGGAGAAATATCAATAATCTCAGATATGGAGATGACACCACCCTTATGGCAGAAAGTGAAGAAGAACTAAAGAGCCTCTTGATGAAAGTGAAAGAGGAGAGTGAAAAAATGGGCTTAAAGCTCAACATTCAGAAAACGAAGATCATGGCATCTGGTCCCATCACTTCATGGGAAATAGATGGGGAAACAGTGGAAATAGTGGCTGACTTTATTTTGGAGGGCTCTAAAATCACTGCAGATGTGACAGCAGCCATGAAATTAAAAGACGCTTACTGCTTGGAAGGAAAATTATGACCAACCTAGACAGCATATTAAGAAGCAGAGACATTACTTTGTCAACAAAGGTCCATCTAGTCAAGGCTATGATTTTTCCAGTAGTTGTGTATGGATGTAAGACTTGGACTATAAAGAAAGCTGAGCGCTGAAGAATTGATGCTTTTGAACTGTGGTGTTGGAGAAGACTCTTGAGAGTCCCTTGGACTGCAAGGAGATCCAACCAGTCCATCCTAAAGGAGATCAGTCCTGGGTGTTCATTGGAGGGACTGATGTTGAAGCTGAAACTCCAATGCTTTGGCCACCTCATGTGAAGAGCTGACTCATTTGAAAAGACCCTAATGCTGGGAAAGATTTAGGGCAGGAGGAGAAGGGGACGACAGAGGATGAGATGGTTGGATGGTATCGCGGACTCAATGGAGATGGGTTTGGGTGGACTCTGGGAGTTGATGATGGACAGGGAGGCCTGGCATGCTGTGATTCATGGGGTTGCTAAGAGTCAGATGCAACTGAATGACTGAACTGAACTGAACTGATTTTCTCTCACATTCAGTATCAGGACTTGAAGCATGACCCATTCACTCAAAATTGGTATGGTTTGGTGGTTAATCCAGATATATAGAATACAACTTTTCTAGAAAGAAACTTCTTAGAATTAGCCTTTGCTTTTAAGCCTGAAGATCACATCTCTTGGCAAAAAAAGGGCTAGTTTGGGGTGAAGCAAAGTCAGTAATTTAAAGAAAAACTCAGCAAATGAGATCCAGACTACCAAACTCAGGTTAAGAATGTAAGGGAAACAGTGAAGCCATTGTTGAGGCTCATGGACCAGAACAAACCTTGGATTGAGGAGGCACCTGTGCTGGGATTCAAAGGTCTCTGACTTCCTGTACTGGATGTTTTTGCCAACCTGACCCTACCTCCTAGTAGAAGCCTTATGTATACAGCTCCTTACTTTCTTAGTGGACTCTAAAAGACGAAAGGTACTTAAAAAAAAAAAAAAAAGGGTGTGGGTAAAGCTATACCAGAACGCTTGACAATGTTTATCCCTAAACATCAAACATATATTGAGTTCAGAGTTACTTCTTGAATTCCATGGGCCCTAAACATGTTTGCTTTCCTCCATAGAAAATATGAAAATTGCATTTTATAATCACATTAGTAAAAAACGTATATTAATGCCATATATCAGAACATTTTCTTTGACCTAAATATTTCTTTTTCTTCTGATTTTAAAAGAAGTTAAAACATTTCCATGGTTTAGGAAAGCAAAATTTGCCACCCCAAAATGCTTTTTTGTGGTATGAAGATTATTTCAGTGTGATTAGACACAAAAAGTCTATCTTTTTACCTCCCCACTAGCTGACTAAAAAATTTATATGAAGAGTCTGGTCCAGGCAAAGCAGTATCACCAGGGATACCTGCAAAGAATGTGGGCTAATTGTGGCAGGGGAGCCCAGCAAGACCTGAAGACCAAAGTCCTCTCTGTGTCCCACTGTCTCTCATGGCACAGTGAACATTTGTTTACCAGACATTTGCTTTTCCATCTCCGCATGAACTGCCTTCCTTCTTTTTGAAGTCCCAAACCCCAACTGCCTTCTCCTTCTCTCAGATGGCATATCAGCCTCAACTGCTCACTATGTACTTTGACCCCATATTCCTATTGGAACCCTTGTGCATACATAAGTACATTTGATTTTCTCCTGTTGATCTGTCTCATTCAATATTAATCTTAAACTAGCCAGAAGAACTTAGAGTAGAGGGAAAGATTTATTTCATCCCTCAGAGTGGGCTCCTAAGATTATTGTGAACTCTTGGTATAGCATTTACTGTGCTCAGTGGATATCAGCCCTGATTGTTATTGCCTGACTGCATTTCCCCTGTAAGATTTTCATCTTTTCTACAGCTGTGATGAGGTGTGTCATTCTGTTAGGGGTTGGGGAAGGAGGAGCAGCTATGACAGGAAAGCGACAGCGCTAAATAAAAGAATTTGTTTTCTAACTGGAGAGCAAAGCTTAAACACAGAAACCCTCTGAAGACAATTTTAAAGCACTGAATTTGTAGATAATATTTCAACATCATCCTCTCCCTAAATGTAAGACTTAAAATACTTTTCATGTCGACCACAGTCATGGATTATATTTATAACACGGAAATATTCTGGGTTATTGGAGATGGACCGGTCTTTAAAGTCCTCTAATTCTTTGAATCTTACTTGAAGTTGTTGGATCTATACACTACCTAGCGAAGATAATCTTCAGTGCATTAAGCAAATGCTCACTAATTTCTTTCCTACAAGTTGAAAAGAGGTACAAGAAATACAACTGGCATTGAACATGCTCCCCTCCCCCTTCCAGTATAAAACGGAAGTCCCCTGCCTAGGATTGTGATTCGGATTCTCTTTGCCCTGGGGGTCTTATCTCTCACCACAGACTCTTCTTAAATGGGAAATTCAGCTGTCTGGAGGCTGAGAGCAGGCTAAGTCATTACTCAAAATTCATTGTCCATCCCTGAGTCATTCCTGGTTAGACAATTGACCAAATGCCCACTGGTTTTGACCTGAGTTTACTTGAGAATTTATTCTTTCCTCACAGTCCTTCAGAATATTCTTTGGTATCAGCTTAGTGGGTGAGATTTGATCATCGTTTTTTTTAGGTTTAGATTTGGGACTGGTGAACTTTTTTTTTTTTACGATTCCTCTCTGACTTAAACCACTACAGTGTACTGAACAAACCAGGTATGGAAGTGAGGTGGGAAGAGGTTTAATATTTATTGATATTAGTCTGCCTCTAAGTCAGACTGTCTGGGCCTAAATTTAGGCTTCATCACTTAGTATGTGCCTTTCCTCCCTATACTTTGCCCATCATTCACTTCTAGCTACACTCGCATCTTTGTTGCTTGTGACTCCTATCTTTGGCTTTTCACACTTGCTGTTCCCTCTTTCTGTTACAAGGTCTCTGCAGATATCCACATGGTTTACTCATTTACCACATTTGTATCTTTGTTCAGATGTTAGCCTTGAGTTGTCAAACAATAAATATTTATTGAGCACTGCTATGAAGTGAGCACTGTTCTAGGAATTTCATGTAAGTTGGGAAATATTAAAGACAAATGGTCCTGCCCTGATAAAGATTATATTCTAGTAGTGAGGAAGAAACACTGGTTGATTACAAAACAAGCATATTTTAATATATATATATATATATTAGAAGATGATACATACTATGAAAGAAAAGAGACTAAGGCAGATTTGGTATTAAGTCAGGCAATACTCGGAGAAGGCAGTGGCACCCCACTCCAGTACCTTTGCTTGGAAAATCCATGGACGGAGGAGCCTGGTAGGCTGCAGTCTATGGGGTCTCGAAGAGTCGGACACGACTGAGTGACTTCACTTTCACTTTTCTCTTTCATGCATTGGAGAAGGAAATGGAAACCCACTCCAGTATTCTTGCCTGGAGAATCCCAGGGACGGGGGAGCCTGGTGGGCTGCCGTCTATGGGGTCACACAGAGTTGGACATGACTGAAGTGACTTAGCAGCAGCAGCAGCAACTGCAGCAGGCAATACTAGTAGGACTCATGAAGAGGTAAACATAGTTTGAATGTGAAGTATAAAGAAAAATACACCAGGGATAAAGACTAAGAGCCTTTGGAGCAAAACTACTAGAATTATGAAATTGTCATTTTGTCTTCATCCTTACAGATTTTTGTGGTCCCTGAAACCTCCTCAAGCCAGGCCACCTCACCTCTGGAATTTCTTAAGAAGGGGTTTCACTATCCTTTGATTTAAGACCACAAAGTCTTAAACCATGAAGAATAGAAATTAACTCCTGTGTGGTCTGAAGCTCTCCCACTCAGGAAAATTAAAGAAGGAACAACAGGAGATCTTGTTTCAGTAATTTGCATATGCTCAAAAACTACCCATAATCCAGCAATTAAGATATTGTTGCCTTGAAACAGGTGAGCAGTAAATACTTTTCTCTATGATGATACGTCTACTTAATGTGATCTATCTACTAGCTATGAGGGTTTCACTTTATATGTAGGAGCACTTGTGTGTAAAGAAAGAGCAAGGAAGCAAAAATTAAATGTATTGTGGCACTACAGTAGTTTCTGGAGCCACATACTGGTAAGAATTTAATTACAGTCATCCTTGCAAAAATGAATTAATTCCTTCATAGTAATTTGCCCCAAATGAATGTGAAGACCTAACATCCAGTATCTGCAACTCATTTGGGCTAAAAGTAAATTTTTGAGTGTTTAATCCAGTGTACTTATATTACATTAAGCTCTGCTTGAAGAGTTTTATTCCACTATGATACAGCCAGGGATGCCATGAAAAGAATTGTAAAGCAGGAAAAAAGTGTGAAAATTACTCAGCATACTTACGTTATCTTTCATGTTAGTTTCTTGAAAATGAATTTCTGATGTGAGTTATTCTTCAGTAGCTATGCTACAACAGAAGTAGCAAAGGATTCACTGATGCTGCTGCTAAGTTGTTTCAGTCGTGTCCGACTCTGTGAGACCCTATACACAGCAGCCCACCAGGCTCTGCCGTTCCTGGGATTCTCCAGGCAAGAACACTGAAGTGGGTTGCCATTTCCTTCTCCAATGCATGAAAGTGAAAAGTGAAAGTGAAGTCGCTCAGCAGTGCCCGACTCTTAGCGACCCCATGGACTACAGCCTACCAGGCTCCTCCGTCCATGAGATTTTCCAGGCAAGAGTACTGGAGTGGGTTGCCATTGCCTTCTCCAAAAGGACTCACTATTTCTCCACTAAAACACTAATTAATATCTGTACCACTATTCTGACCTAGTGTAGTGCAAAACTGTTTTATAGTATTCTTCCACTGTGTGCTAATAATTACATCATTCTGATTCCCTTATATGAGAGTGTCTTTTTTCCAGCCTGGCCCACAGTTGGAGGTAATCATTGAACAGTGACATCCTATTTAACTCTGTTTTCTCTTACCATCCTGCCCTCCTCAATCCCCGATTTCTCCATGCCAATAACCCTTCCCTGGCCCAATCAACAAATCTGAAAATGAGTTAACTGCTTAGGTATATTTTCTACATGCCAAATTTTGAAATACAGTGTGAACTTTGAGCAACTTAGGCTCGAACTGCATGGATCCACTCATATGTAGATTTTTTTCAATAAATATATTGGAAATTCTTTTGGATATTTCCAACAATTAGAAAAAACTTGAAAATATACTGTATAACCCAGAAATGCCAAAAAACGTTAGGGAAAAGTTTTGTCATGAATGCATAAAATATATGTAGCTACTAGTCTATATGTGTTAGCTTTCTTATTGTTTTATAACTTAGCTTTCAAAGAACTACATTACTGTGTAGTATGCTTCCTTCTTGCAATAGGAAAAACTGGGCATTAGTCTATCGTAGTCGTTTGTTATGATTTTTTAATGTAAAGCATTTCCAATACTGTATTATGAGTATGGCTGTTATGTGCCGTCTTATGTCTTATATAATACGCTATATGTTATATGCCTTATAGTTATATGCCATGAAAATTTTATAATGATACATTCATTAGTGTTTAGGTTAAGTGTCTATAAAGTGATCATATTGTTACTTCTTCATTATCAATGTAAATGGTTATACTTGTAAATAAATAATCTTTTTCACATTATCTTTTTCTTTTTGATTAAGTCTGTGTTAGTAGAATGTATAACATCTACTTTGTTTTGTATCATATAACAATATTAATGTAGGTACTGAGAGATGATTTATCTTATAGACAGATAATATAATTTCTGTTATCAATAAAACATTACAATACTATAAATGTATTTTCTTCATCATTTCCTTAATGACATCTTCTCTTCTGTCGCTTACCTTATTGTAAGAACACAGTATATAATATATATAAGATACAAAATATCTGTTAATTAACCATTTATATTATTGGTAAAGCTTCTAATCACCAGTAAGCTAGGAGTGGATAAGTTTTTGGGAAGTCCAAAGTTATATGTGGATTTTAAACTCTTCAGAGGGTCAGTGCCCCTGACCCCCAAGTTGTTCAAGGGTCAACTGTATATTTTTCATTGCTTTGTCAGGCATCAGATAGTTTGTAGACATTGAGGTTATCAGGTTTTTAAACTTTGTCTATAATATGCCAAAGAACAGATGGAAATTGATTTTTTCATTAAATTAAAATTTATTCAGGCAGATAGAGTGAGGAATTACCTGAAACTCCCATTAGTCATTTCCTTTGCAAAGATTTTCTTTGCAGTCAATCTGTGCTACACTGAAAGAAGAAAGATGTTCTTCTTCCTTCAGATTTCCAAAGAAAGTTTTTGAATATTTTGTGAGAAGAGTGTCCTCCTTCATTTGTGTTAACACAACATTTTGTCCACATATTTATTACAATCTAGCTGATAAGATTTGAAATCTCTAAAGTCAGGACCAAATATCTTATATTGATGTCACTAGTGTGTCTTGGAGAAGGCAATGGCACCCCACTCCAGTACTCCTGCCTGGAAAATCTCATGGACGGAGGAGCCTGGTAGGCTGCAGTCCATGGGTCGGTCGCTGAGTGTCAAACACGACTGAGTGACTTCACTTTCACTTTTCACTTTCATGCACTGGAGAAGGAAATGGCAACCCACTCCAGTGTTCTTGCCTGGAGAATCCCGGGGACGGGGGAGCCTGGTGGGCTGCCATCTATGGGGTCGCACAGAGTCGGACACGACTGAAGTGACTTAGCAGCAGCAGCAGCAGTGTCTAGCATGTAAGTCACGTAGTAAGAATGCAAACATAGCTGTTAAAATAATTCACTGTCCTTAATTATATCCAAATATTTCATAAGTTTCACACTGCTTTTCATCTCTGGTATATATGTTCAGGAAAGAAAAAAAAAATCAATGCAGTGCTGGCTCATGTCACAGCTTTGAAAAAGTTCCCTGTGTTCTACTTACTTGCTGCGAGTAATAAATCCCTTCTTCTTTTGGCTTGATTGTTTCTTTTTACTTGACATCTGCCAGGAGGCAAATGAAGGTTTGGGTTAACACTCCCATTTAAGGGAAAGTATTAGGAGAAGGCAATGGCACCCCACTCCAGTACTCTTGCCTGGAAAATCCCATGGACGGAGGAGCCTGGTAGGCTGCAGTCCATGGGGTCGCTAAGAGTCGGACACGACTGAGCGACTTCACTTTCACTTTTCACTTTCATGCATTGGAGAAGGAAATGGCAACCACTCCAGTGTTCTTGCCTGGAGAATCCCAGGGACAGGGGAGCCTGGTGGGCTGCCGTCTATGGGGCCGCACAGAGTCCGACACGACTGAAGCGACTTAGCAGCAGCAGCAGCAGCAGTATCAGGTGATTTTGAATAAGTGGGTGGTATTTAGTAGAGGTGGAATAAAGACCTGAAGGAAGGGTGTTATATAAAGGTAACAAGTAATAGAAGAAATAATATATGCTCTTGACAAAAACTGTGCAGTCATAAAGTTTCCAGTGGCCCTCCATTGTCTCTCAGGCCAACTTCCTCTCAGAACTCACTGTGTCCGTTATGCAGGGCCTTAATAATTTGTCTGCTACATTCCCTGAAACTACCTATAGTTTTCTAATTCCCAACTTTAATGATTTTTTAAAAATGGTTGTTTGAATGATTGTTCAAAACAGATAACCTCAAATTTGACTGAATATCAGATCCTATTATCTTTTTTGATATGCTGGAAAAAAAAATACTGAATTAAACAATAAAAAAGAATAAAGCTAGAAAACTAAAGAAAAATAATAAACAACCCATTTGTTTTCTTCCCCATTCAGATATTTTTGTGATTGTACTTGATAATCATTTATCAGATGGGGAGGGCTATCAGGCAAAGCTGAACTTGAATTTAGTTTGTTTGGCTACTTTCAACATAAAAAACTACTAAGCAGGACAAAGGAAGAAACCAGTTTCTTTAAGTCATATCAGTTGGTCACTGATTGTTCAGCATTAAAACAAAAGAATAAAAAAGCAAGCTTCATTAAGGCCACTTACACACTTTGGGGCATAAAACGTCAGCCATTTTTCACTGAGCTGTAATCAAAAATAGACAAGTCACCCTAACAACATATGTCTGGCCCAGGGCGCTTATTTTCAGTCTAATCAGTCATTTTCTGACAGATTCCTGAAGGTCATAAGAAACAGAGACCTGGAAAGTTAAATAGATACATGATATGCATGTTGTTATTATTTTAATATTTATTTTATATCAGAGTATTGTTAATTAACAATATTGTGCTAGTATAAAGGATACAGCAAAGTGCTTCAATTATACATATATATGTGCCTAATATTCTTTTTCAGTTTCAGTAATAACCTAAACAGGAAAAGATTGTTGTTGTTTTTTTAATTGGCATGGTAAGGCAAACCATTCAATATCACAGTAATCCAAGTCTACGTCCCAACAAGTAACACTGAAGAAGCTGAAGTTGAACGGTTCTGTGAAGACCTACAAGACCTTTTAGAACTAACACCCAAAAAAGATGTCCTTTTCATTATAGGGCACTGGAATGCAAAAGTAGGAAGTAAGGAAACACCTGGAGTAACAGGCAAATTTGGCCTTGGAATACGGAATGAAGCAGGGCAAAGACTAATAGAGTTTTGCCAAGAAAATGCACTGGTCATAACAAACACCCTCTTCCAACAACACAAGAGAAGACTCTATACATGGACATCACCAGATGGTCAACACCGAAATCAGATTGATTATATTCTTTGCAGCCAAAGATGGAGAAGCTCTATACAGTCAGCAAAAACAAGACCAGGAGCTGACTGTGGCTCAGACCATGAACTCCTTATTGCCAAATTCAGACTTAAATTGAAGAAAGTAGGGAAAACCACTAGACCATTCAGGTATGACCTAAATCAAATCCCTTATGATTATACAGTGGAAGTGAGAAATAGATTTAAGGGCCTAGATCTGATAGAGTGCCTGATGAACTATGGAATGAGGTTCATGACATTGTACAGGCAACAGGGATCAAGACCATTCCCATAGAAAACAAATGCAAAAAAGCAAAATGGTTGTCTGGGGAGGCCTTACAAAATAGCTGTGAAAAGAAGAGAAGCGAAAAGCTAAGGAGAAAAGGAAAGATATAAACATCTGAATGCAGAGTTACAAAGAATAGCAAGAAGACATAAGAAAGCCTTCTTGAGCGATCAATGCAAAGAAATAGAGGAAAACAACAGAATGGGAAAGATTAGAGATCTCATCAAGAAAATTAGAGATACCAAAGGAACATTTCAGGCAAAGATGAGCTCAATAAAGGACAGAAATGGTATGGACCTAACAGAAGCAGAAGATATTAAGAAAAAAAAAAATATTAAGAAGAGATGGCAAGAATACACAGAAGAACTGTACAAAAAAGATCTTCATGAGCCAGATAATCACAATGGTGTGATCACTGACCTAGAGCCAGACATCCAGGAATGTGAAGTTAAGTGGGCCTTGGAAAGCATCACTATGAACACAGGTAGTGGAGGTGATGGAATTCCAGTTGAGCTATTCCAAATCCTGAAAGATGATGCTGTGAAAGTGCTGCACTCAATATGCCAGAAAATTTGGAAAACTCAGCAGTAGCCACAGAACTGGAAAAGGTCAGTTTTCATTCCAATCCCAAAGAAAGGCAATGCCAAAGAATGCTCAAACTACTGCACAATTGCACTCAATATCACATGCTAGTAAAGTAATGCTCAAAATTCTCCAAGCCAGGCTTCAGCATTATGTGAACCGTGAACTTCCTGATGTTCAAGCTGGCTTTAGAAAAGGCAGAGGAACCAGAGATCAAATTGCCAACATCCACTGGATCATCAAAAAAGTAAAAGAATTCCAGAAAAACATCTATTTCTGCTTTATTGACTATGCCAAAGCCTTTGACTGTGTGGATCACAATAAACTGTGGAAAATTCTGAAAGAGATGGGAATACCAGACCACCTGATCTGCCTCTTGAGAAATTTGTATGCAGGTCAGGAAGCAACAGTTAGAACTGGACATGGAACAACAGACTGGTTCCAAATAGGAAAAGGAGTTCATCAAGGCTGTATATTGTCACCCTGTTTATTTAACTTGCATATGCAGAGTACATCATGAGAAACGCTGGACTGGAAGAAACACAAGCTGGAATCAAGATTGCTGGGAGAAATATCAATAACCTCAGATATACAGATGACACCACCCTTATGGCAGAAAGTGAAGAGGAACTCAAAGGCCTCTTGATGAAAGTGAAAGTGGAGAGTGAAAGAGTTGGCTTAAAGCTCAACATTCAGAAAATGAAGATCATGGCATCCGGTCCCATCACTTCATGGGAAATAGATGGGGAAACAGTGGAAACAGTGTCAGACTTTATTTTTCTGGGCTCCAAAATCACTACAGATGGTGACTGCAGCCATGAAATTAAAAGACGCTTTCTCCTTGGAAGGAAAGTTATGACCAACCT
>NW_011494738.1:3958526-3961026 GCF_000754665.1 Bison bison bison | reverse complement strand
GGAGGAGAAGGGGATGACAGAGGATGAGATGGCTGGATGGCATTACTGACTCGATGGACGTGAGTCTGAGTGAACTCCAGGAGTTGGTGATGGACAGGGAGACCTGGCGTGCTGTGATTCATGGGGTCGCAAAGAGTCGGACACGACTGAGCGACTGATCTGATCTGATGGTAAATATTCAAATAAACTCATCTGTAATTTTAGTTAAAGAATTTTAACCTTCCTCCTCTAACATAGATTTGGTTTTTTTCCTACTTCTAGAAATAAAAATCACTCATAATTCTAGCTAAAAGCTTTTTGTGTACCTTCTTCTAAAATGCTGCTACATAGTTCTCCATAATAGAATCTTATTCCTCTTGGAAATTTAGGAATAGGTTTATAGACTTACTATTCTCCTGTTCATTCTGTTCCCCAAGGCAAAATAGTATTGGAAAAAAAATTTTTTTTTCAAATTCCCTCCTTCTTCAAAAAAAGAGAGGGATTTTTAAAAATCTGATTATTGCAAGGAGAAAGAACCCATCCTCTTTTCTTCGTCTCCAAGGGAAGCACACTTAGGAAGAGTTCAGTTCACTCAGTATATCCCCATGCAGACAGACAGCACTAAAGCTGGACGTAGTGACCAGGACTGGGAAGTGTAATAAAGGTACAGATCTAATCTATATTATACAATGCTGCTTTTCTTTTTTTTTAATTGAAGCAGCAGCAACAGAGTAAATAAGAAGCATTGCTAAAATTAATTTTACATGTTTTTCTTTTTACTTTTAACATAGATACTAGAAAATTCAAAATTCCACACTTAGCTTAAATTTTATCTTTATTGAACAATAAAGAATTAGAACAATGAAGAAAGTGCTTTTCTTTTTCAAGATGTGGATAAGTGTCAAGCCATAGGAGGTTGTGGGCAAATGTAATTAAAATATGAAACTTGAGTCTGGTTCTCTCTTTGGAACTCAGGGGCTAGAAAGGAATGTTTATAATTATTACCCACAAACGACAACAATAGAAATTGAAAAATATAATCTCATTGGCCTGTAACCTAAACTCCCAGAATAAAATTCTGTGTATGCCATCATCACAGAGCACACATCACATATTCCTTCTGTATTTGAGTGGAATTGTGCTAATATGATAGCCACTAGTTGCATGTGGCTACTGAGCATATGAAATGTGGATGATCTCTCTCGAGAGGTGCTATAAATTTATTAATACCATACATACCATATTACAAAGACTTGGTTAAAAATATAATATTTCAATAATTTTTATATTGATTATTTATTGATGTGGCAGTGTTTGAGAAATATTAGATTAAATAATGGAGAAGGCACTGGCAACCCACTCCGTTACTCTTGCCTGGAAAATCCAATGGACGGAGAAGCCTGGTGGGCTGCAGTCCATGGGGTCGCTAAGAGTCGGACACGACTGAGCGACTTCACTCTCACTTTTCACTTTCATGCATTGGAGAAGGCAATGGTAACCCACTCCAGTGTTCTTGCTTGGAGAATCCCAGGGATGGGGAAGCTTGATGGGCTGCCATCTATGGGGTCACACAGAGTTGGACACAACTGACACGACTTAGCAGCAGCAGCAGACTAAATAAGAGGCATTGCTAAAATTAATTTTACATGGTTTTCTTCTTACTTTTAATGCAGATACTAGAAAATTCAAAATTCCACACGAGGCTTAAATTTTATCTTTATTGAACAACAAAGAA
This sequence comes from Bison bison bison, assembly GCF_000754665.1. NCBI lineage: Eukaryota > Metazoa > Chordata > Mammalia > Artiodactyla > Bovidae > Bison > Bison bison. Next base: position 3,959,312 of record NW_011494738.1, on the reverse strand, counting down.
TTAGAACAATGAAGAAAGTGCTTTTCTTTTTCAAGATGTGGATAAGTGTCAAGCCATTGGGGGTTGTGGGCAAATGTAATTAAAATAAAATTAATATGAAACAAAGAGAATGATAATTTGTGGCACTATTATACAATGCCTACAACTAATTCCTACATTGAAGTCCTATTTGGTGGTGTTTGCTTTGCACTTTACCCTTTGTGATTATATATGATGTTTCCACTGAAATTCTAGTTTCAAAATAAGACTCTGTGTTATTTTTTTGAAGCCAAAATAATTAAACTCAAATGAGTTTCTTTATACTTTGAGAAAATAAAAATGATTTTCTCTGCTATACAGGGCTATTAGACCAATTCTCCCATATCTATGTGTGTGTATGTTCCCTTGAAAACATAATAAATTTAAGTCATGATAATTTTTGGAATAGAGACAAATTTCTCTAGGAATTAAGTCAATTCTCCATATTCACAATATAAGATTATCTCTAAAGTTACAGGCCAGATGACTTTCACATATGTCAAAATGTACCTTTAAATAGCTCAGGGGTCCCTCATGAAATGTATGGGAGAGGATCAGAAAGTAAGGCCCTTAGTCTCTCAACAAGATAGTGAATCCTTTTTCTATCATCTTCACTGCTGTATAACATATGTGAAATTTTGTTCCAACTTCATAGTCACTGTTGTGATTCCTTATATGCATATAGATCTGCTAATGCTTACCCAGTTACATATTGTGTTCTCGATTCTATATTAGTCTGGAGGAATGTTTCTGTTGGCATGGATACAT
>NW_011494738.1:3943466-3958426 GCF_000754665.1 Bison bison bison | reverse complement strand
GGATACATTATTTCTCTAACATTATTAAAACTATGGTCTGAGACTGAGCTGGTACAAATCCTTACTGAATATAAATGTTAATCCAGCGCTGACAAATTATGATGTAATGAGCTAAAACTAAAGTGGTTACTCACTAAAATGATGAAAATATGCTAGAAGCTGAGTCATTCACCATGGTTGCTGGTGAGACACAGTCAGTATTTTTTTTTAACTGAACCATAGCTGATTTACATCCCTGGTGGCTCAGATGGTAAAGAGTCTGCCTGCAATGCAGGAGACCCAGATTCAATCCCTGGACCAGGAAGCTCCCCTGGAGAAGGAAATGGCAAGCCACTCCAGTATTCTTGCTTGGAGAATTCACTGGACAGAGGAACCTGGCGGACTACAGTCCATGGTGTCGCAAAGAGTCAGACACAACTGGGCGAATTTCACTTCTTCGTTTGTTTCAAGTATACAATGTAGAGATTCAGTATTTTTTATAGATTATGCCCCATTGAAAGCTAGTATCAAATTTGGCTTCATTCCCTGTGTTATGCAATATATCATTGGTACTTATTTACTTTATGCATAATAGTTTGTACCACTTAATCCCATACTCCTATCTCGCCCCTTCTCACTTCCTTCTCCCCACTGGAAGATATCTCCCCACTGGTTCTTGATATCTACATTAAGTATTAAACAATTGAAGCTTGAAAGGTTCTAGATTTTACTGAAACCACTCATTTACTTTTCAGATAATCAAATTAGTACAGAGAGAGCTGAAGTGTCTTAATTAAGGACAGTGTCCACATAAAGTAAAATGATTGGAATTAGAACCCAGGGTCAAAATCTGTGTACAATGCAACAGTGATTTTTTTTTCTTTGAGTCAGTCCTATTTTGCCATAACTTATCTCCTTAATTATAATTAGTTAGTTAAAATGTAGACTTTGCCCCACACTGATGTTGAATAAAAATGGGACATGACGTGAAAATGAGTATTTTTCATGAGGTATAGTGAGTAACTGACACCAGATAGCAAAAGAACATTTTCATCTTCCAGTTCATACTGCTCTAACATTCTTCCAAAATAATATTCTTCTGTTCTGTGTGTACTCTTTGTGAGTGGATAGGTTATTCTTTTTAATTAGAATTCTTTATGACAGGTTTTACAGATACCATTACTGGATGAATAAAAATCACAACTGTTTTGTCTTTTGGGTTTTCTGTCTCATTATTCAACTTGATCATTTAACTTGATTCTTTCTATGATTCTTCTAACTTCATAATCTCAACAACACTTTTGGTTAACATCAAGAAAAAATGCTCCCTGAGTAAAATTTCTTGGAAGATTGAGACAAAGTTGCACACTCCCTTTATTCCAACCTTCTTAGACTGTAATCTGTTCCAAGGGAATGTTCAAAGCATTATAGTCAGGTGGCTTAAAATGAAAATCACATTATACTTTGAAACAAAGGACATTATTTACAGGAACAATTTTAGAAATATTCTCAAGTTCTTCTTAATGAAAAGATGCCAAGTAGAATATTTTTATTCAAAAATATGCAATCACCTAGCTTAAAGAAACTGTTTGATATTATTTTATATTTAAGATATATCATTCTTATGTAGCTAGCTTCATTGGGATTTACCACAAAATACTTATGTTGATGGAAATAATTTTTTTTTAAGGAAAAGGAATATATTTTCAATGTATTTGAAAACTACAGAAAATTGAACAACCATATAGACATTTTCCACCCCCACGAAACAATCTCTACTTCTTTCAAAGTATTAAAGGAAGAAAACTACTCTGCCACCTAAAGTTTCTTTAGTGTATAATAAACTAGCTGACTTTACATTGCTGCTGCTGCTGCTAAGTCACTTCAGTCGTGTCCGACTCTGTGCGACCCCATAGACGGCAGCCCACCAGGCTCCCCCGCCCCTGGGATTCTCCAGGCAAGAACACTGGAGTGGGTTGCCATTTCCTTCTCCAATGCATGAAAGTAAAAAGTGAAAGTGAAGTCACTCAGTCGTGTCCAGCTCTTAGCGACCCCATGGACTGTAGCCTACCAGGCTCCTCCATCCTTGGGATTCTCCTGGCAAGAGTACTTTACATTAGGGCTATTTAAAATATATCTACTCTCATCCATGCAAGCCTCTCTCCTCATGGGATAAAAAAAGACCTAAAAGAGTTAATGTCCATAAGCAGATGTTACTGACTTCTTAGCTGACTTTTCCATCAAGAACTCATTTCATAAAACCTGTATCTTCATGGTTCATTCAGAAAAAATCTTAAGGCAAATATCTGTCCAAGGAAGTCATTAAGAAATGGATGGAATTCTGTCGCTATTTGCACATCTGTCATTTAGTACCAGACACTGATTTAGAAATACTTCATACTTATCCCGTAGTTACTTTAGGACTGGGCCATATTTCTATCTTGACTTCATCCAAGCAAGAATTTATGGGCATCTTGTCAGTAAAGAATCTCCTGGCAGTGCAGGAGACCCGGATTTGATCCCCAGGTTGGGAAGATCCTCTGGAGAAGGAAATGGCAACCCACTTGAGTACCCTTGCCTAGAAATCCCATGGACAGAGGAACCTGGTAGGCTGCAGTCCATGGGGTTGCAAAGAGTCAGGCACAATTGAGTGACTAACACTTTAAACCAATGAAGCATCAAAAAATTGCCTGATATATAAATAAATTTAATAAAGTTCTGGTGTCTCTGAAATCATGCTTGACTTTTCCTGCTTCCATTACCTCAGGCCACATCTTGTTATGCATGTATTTATTGCCTCTGCCAGGAGGACATTGTCAATACCCCATAGCCAAAATCTGGCCCTCAGAGCAGTGAATGAGCATTTTTATTATTATTTTAATAATTTAAAGAAAGTTTTAGATTTTATTTATATTTTTGTGGACTAAGCAAATGTTCATATTTAAAACAATGATATTTTTCAGAGTAATATTTCTATTATTTTTTCTCACTTCCTTTAAGTTTTCACACTTCGGTTGCAAGAATTTACTGTCCTGAATAGTTCTGCACATGCTCTTGGAAACCAAAATAGAACTTGCCAAGTTGTGCATTTAATTATTTTTTAATTTATTTAGGATTAAATTGGAATCAGTTCTGTATACATGCATAGAGTGGATAAGAGAAATGTGTTGAATACTCAGACAGCTGATCCACCCTTGTAAGGATCATCTTTTTCCCTCTGTAGCACCATCTCCTCCAATACACACTTTGTACTGGTACAATAACCCCCTTCATTTTCATTCTAGACACATAAAATGAGTTTATAAGAAAGGAACTGCTTGTGACAGGTTTGATCTGAATTATTCACTTTTCATCAGGTTACTCAGTTCAGTTCAGTTGAGTCACTCAGTCGTGTCTGACTCTTTGCAACCCCATGGACTAAAGCACGCCAGGCCTCCCTGTCCATCACCAACTCCTGAAGTTCACTCAAACTCATGTCCACTGAGTCAGTGATGCCATCTAACCATCTCATCCTCTCTCGTCCCCTTCTCCTCCTGCCTTCAATTGTTGTTGTTCATGCAATTTAAAATAAAAAAATTAGTTTACTTTTAATAATGAATTATTTTTCCATGAATTTTAGGAGATCTACATATCTAATATTTCCTCATTATACAATTTATTTTCTCATTGTTTAAAAACTAAGTTGTATACTCTCCTCAATTCCTATTATTTCATTTATTCAATAAATATTTACTGTATACCTAACGTAAGTCATGCACTCTGCTAGGGCATCTTAAAATCTTAAATAAGATAGTACAATCCCTCCTGTCCAGAAACGTGCTGACTGGAGGAGGCAGACATTCATCAAATGATTATGTGAATTAACATATTTTAAACTGTGATTAATTGTGTTGAATAAAGTTACTGGAGTAAGGAAAGTGAATAATAGGAAAAGTTTAATTTGTTTATCAGATCAGTGAAAACTTTCCTTAGAATGTGATATATGAGCTAGAATTTGAAACATAAATAGTATTTAATTAGTGGAAGAAAAATTGTTCCAGAGAAAATGGCACATATAAAGATCTTGAGTAAGTAGGACTCAAAAGAGTTCAACCTGGCTAAGACATTTAAACTTGTGGTCCAGTGGTTAAGAATCTGCCTGCCAATGCAGGGGACATGGGTCCAATCCCTGGATGAGGAAGATCTCCTGGAGAAGGGCATGGCAACCCACTCCAGTATTCTTGCCTGGAGAATTCCATGAACAGAGGAGCCTGGTGGGCTACAGTCCATAGGGTCGCAGAGAATCCGACACAGCTAAGTGACTAACACTACTACTAGTAAGACACTTAAAGTGAGGAACAGAACACATCATTTTGTGTCTGGAAAGGCAGAGGGTGGCTGACCATAAAGAGCTTTGCAAGCCTAAATACTGGATTTTGGTCTCTATTCTAAAAGCAAAATATTTGAAACAATGTATGCAAGTGAAGAACATAACCCTTCCTGCCATTTTTAGATCAGTGGCTGTGGTATGATGGGTCATTTTGAGGGTTGGCAGTGGCTAGCTTTGATGTGAGCTGAAATTTGAAACCTAAGCCGTATTTAATTAGTGAAAGAGAAATCTTTCCAGAGAAAATGGCACACATAAAGATATTAAATAGGACTCAAAAAAGTTCGATTTGATTAAGGCATTTAAACTGGTGGTTAAGAATCTGCAATAGTTGTCTTAAAAATTCATCCTTTAAAAATAAGAAAAAAATAAAGTCATGCCAGATGCTTCCCCCTCAGTCAGAAAGTAGACACAATTTGCTTACAAAACAATGAGAATCAAAAGAAGTATAGGCTTGTCAGGAGGTACCTGAATTCTAAGTTTGTTGTCGCCCAGTGAATGTGTCAATCCTTAGCAGAGATTTGTTATTTGGAAGAGCAGAATATGCAGAAGGTGGTTGAATATTTAAGCATGATCATATAGGGAAGCAGAGACATTATTTTGCCAACAAAGGTCCGTCTAGTCAAGGCTATGGTTTTCCAGTGGTCATGTATGGATGTGAGAGTTGGACTGTGAAGAAAGCTGAGCGCTGAAGAATTGATGCTTTTGAACTGTGGTGTTGGAGAAGACTCTTGAGAGTCCCTTGGACTGCAAGGAGATCCAACCAGTCCATCCTAAAGGAGATCAGTTGTGGGTGTTCATTGGAGGGACTGATGTTGAAGCTGAAACTCCAATATTTTGGCCACCTCATGCGAAGAGCTGACTCATTTGAAAAGACCCTGATGCTGGGAAAGATTGAGGGCAGGAGGAGAAGGGGACGACAGAGGATGGGAATATTTGATGACATCACTGACTCGATGGATATGGGTTTGGATGGATTCCGGGAGTTGGTGATGGACAGGGAGGCCAGGCGTGCTGGGATTCATGGGGTTGCAAAGAATCAGACACAACTGAGTGACTGAACTGAACTGATATAGGGAAGGAAAGATTTTCTGTCCATCCTCTTAGGTACAATTGCTGGGGTTATGAAATAAACTGATAAATGGCAGATTAAGAGGTCTACAAGTGTATTAATTTTTAATATTACATGTACAAGGGCATCAGGAAAAAAGTGAATACCCCCCCCCCAAAAAGAGTGAGATTTGCAAGCTTATATACCATGTTAATAGAGGGAAGGGAAGGAAGATGTAGGTGACTTAGGAAAGAGTCAATAAATCTTAGGAAAAATAAACAGGCCCCAGTAGAATTGATGGGAACTAGGATAGTTTGTGACAAAGTTTTCTGGATGTGACGTTCACCTCTAGGCTCCTCTTCTGTGATAAGAGTCACCTTCTCTGGTTTATGAAACACCCGGGGAGGGATTTATGACAATTGGATTTCTTCTAAAGAATTTGTCTTTAGGCAAAAAAAAGAAAAGGGAGTTCAGAGAAAGTTTCTTCCTGCCTGTTGTGTTTTGCAAGTGCCTTCAGCTCAAAACAATCAATGTATATAGTGGTGAATTTTCAGGTTGCATGTCCTAAACTACTTCAGTCCTCAATCCAAGTAAACCGGTATCTAAGATGTAATTTTTAAGGAGCAAAAATGAAAACCTGAAATATATCTCCATAAAAATTCTCCCTAATATTCTTTTTTTGCTCTAAAATAAATACAAAATTCCTGTTTTACTTTTTCAACTTTCACTTTCCTAGGGTGATTTTGTGCAACTTGTTTTACTTCGGTGTTTTACTTACAGATATATTTCCTGATCTGAGTTACAGGTAGAGTAGTTAATTGACTGTGGGACTTGGTTCCATGGATATGAGACCTATATCGTACCCATTCAATACAGCACACTAGTTAAGAGGGTAGAATCTAGATTTATCATTAATACGTTCAAATACCATGTTTTCCTCTTATCAGCAGTATGACCATGGGAAAATTGTTATTTCCTGGCCACCATCCACTTTCACAAAATTGAAAACAATAACAATTCATAGGTTTTTAAAGAGATACTTATAACTTGATACATGTAAGATAAACTGTATTTCATATATAGCAAGTACTTGTTAGATGTTTCTATTTATCCAGACAAATCTTTACTACTGACCAATGTTAACTTCAGAGAAAGCAATGGCAACCCACTCTAGTACTCTTGCCTGGAAAATCCCATGGACAGAGGAGCCTGGTAGACTGCAGTCCAAGGGGTTGCTAAGAGTCAGACAACTGAGCGACTTCACTTTCACTTTTCACTTTCGTGCATTGGAGAGGCAGATGGCAACCCACTCCAGCGTTCTTGCCTGGAGAATTCCAGGGACGGGGGAGCCTGGTGGGCTGCCATCTATGGGGTCGCATAGAGTCGGACACAACTGAAGTGACTAAGCAAGCAAGCAATGTTAACTTAAAAATCCACTTTGAAAATCTGCTTCAATTTAAAGTTTTAATCCTTAATGAATACAATTTCTACATAAACCCTAACAATAATTTAAATCATTATGAACATTACCTTTTTATGTGAACAAGAATTTGAGCAAAAACTTGCTACACAGTTACAAATATTGAAATAAAAGATGTAGTCTCTTCACCCAAAAAAATATATAGAATGGAATAATACACTCAAGACAAATTAATAAAGCACTCCTTTTTCAAGGTCTGTTGTAAATCATACTCATTCTATGAGGTTGTCTTCTGCATGGACAGAGTTGGCTCAGGTAAAATGCTGCTGCTGCTGCTGCTAAGTTGCTTCAGTCGTGTCCCACTCTTTGCAACCCCATGGACTATAGCCTACCAGGCCCCTCCATCCATGGGACTTTCCAGGCAAGAGTACTGAAGTGGGTTGCCATGTCCTTCTCCTCAGGTAGAATAATTCTGTATATTTTAACCCATTGGAAGGAAAAAAGGAGTAAAGTGCTAGAATGTGGACCGTAAACCTGTCACTTTTTTTGTATCCAAGTGGCTGGAACTTAATCACATCCCCGCATATGGGTGTGGTGTCATTTGTTGAGTTAAAAGTCAGGGAGTTTGGTAACTGAAAGGCAAAAGGAGAAAATGTGTGATTGGCATGATCCGATGTTACCATGTACAATAATTATAATTTGTGTGGTATTAGTGTAGGTGAAATGAAAAGGACAGAGGAGGAAAAGAGAGTAAAAAGGGAGGAAAGAAGGAAGAAATAGAAGAAAGGAAGGAAAGGGGAAATAATGCTATAAATAAAGTATATAAGATTTTACCTGAAAAGTATTATATTCATAATAACTCAAAGTAAAGACATTAATTATGGATTAAATCATATATATGTACACAGAAGTTAGAAATTTGTCTGCATTTGACACCCAGGTAAGACCTGGAAAATTCAAAGGAAAATGAAGGGTTTTCTAAAGGAAAACAAACAACAAAGAGTAAACAAACAGTGAAAACATAGGTATGAAATTTTGAATGGCAGAAACAGCAGTATGGCAATAATGAAAAAGGAAGATTAAGAATCATTCAGGGAAACTTGAAGTTTAACATGTAACGAATTTGGAATGAAATAAGAAGCAATGATGTTTTTAAGGGTAATTTAATACAAGCATTCTTTTGTAAAAGTTTTAGTTTGTTGAGGTATTGTTGATTTACAATGTTGTATTAATTTCTGCTGTACAGCAAAGTGATTGAAATATATATACATATATACATTTAATATTCTTTTCATTATTGTTTATTATAGGATATTGGATCTAGTTACCTGTGCTATATAGTATAGCCTTGTTATTTATTCATACCATGTGTAATAGTTGCATCTGCTAATCCCAAGCTCCCAATCCATCCCTTCCCTACTCTGCCTCCCCCTTGGCTGTGTGTGTGTCAGTTGCTCAGTCGTGTTCAACTCTTTGTGACCCCGTGGACTATAGCCCATCAGGTTCCTCTGTTCATGGAATTCTCCAGGCAAGAATACTGGAGTGGATTGTCATCCCCTTCTCCAGGGGATCTTCCTGACCCAAGGATCGAATCCATGTCTCCTGCACTGCAGGCAGCTTCTTTACCATCTGAGTCACCAGGCAACCATTGTATATTCAATAGAAGCATTTTTTAAGAAGATCTAAAGACAAACAAATGCAGGACTGATTTGGAGGGGAAAGGGATAGAGTCAAAAAGTAAGGTGAGGAGGCTCTTAAAGGGTGCTGAAGACAAGGCAGGACGGGAAAAATGGAAAAGAAGGGATATTACAAACAATATTTCTAAGGAGGAATTGCAGCTTTCCATGTATTCTGAAGTCATAGATCTTCTGGGCACATGAAGGACAGGAGTCTAAGAGAAGTGGACAAAAACTGAAAAGCCTTGAAGTAGTGAATGCCAAAAATGTTTCATTTACAGAAATTTTGCTGAGGAACATTAAACTTGATTATCTGTTACTTCAGTGGTACTTCTTTCTGGTTGAGGAGTATTATCTTAGTTTCTATAGACAAGAATAAATATGAGAACTAACAAAATTTTATTAAAGAAGTAGTTCAAGTTACAAAATAGCTTCTTCATTGATATTCAGGATTTCATCAGCCCCAGAACAGTGAGAATAGAACTGGGGCTTTCTTCTTTAAAATAAGCAATCAAATACTTCAAATTCTAATGAAATAAAAATATAAAAGAAAGTGAAAGTGTTAGTGGCTCAGTCATATCTGACTCTTTGCAACCCCATGGACTGTAGCCTTCCCAGGCTCCTTTGTCCATGGAATTCTGCAGGCAAGAATACTGCTAAACTTAACCCCTTAAATCATCCAGTGATAATATTATTTCAATGTTATGAACTAACAACGAAAATTTAAAATAAAGCATATGGCATTTATATTTACAAAAAATATTATTTCTTTTGCTTGAGAAGAAAAGATTATAATTATATTCTGAATATCAAGTTGAGTTGCTCTGCCTCAGCAATACATTAATGAATTAAATGTTAATTATTGTAGTTTCAAAAAAAATACAATTACAGCATCCTTACTCTTTGAAGCTTTAGGCACTTCACCACCTTTAGAATTAAGAGTTAATTAGGAATCTAAAATTAAAATTGCTGCATTAATAGAGGTTTCATTATTTTTCAAAAGAGAATTCTTAGATCTTTTATTGATACTGTTGCTTTTGAATAATATGATCAGCATAAATTACTTTTACTCTTTGAGGTTTTTCCTAGCTAACTAATGGCCTTAATTTACTTTGGAGTTTGAACTATTTGATAACAAAACATAAAGAAATATATAAACTGAGAAATAAAAGAAGAAAGAAGAGAAGGAAGGAAAGAAGGAAGAAGAATAAAATCAAGTTATTTGAATGATATCAAATCAGTGAGAGGGGGAAAAAAAAAAGAAAAGCAGACAACTCGCCAGGAAGAGAAATTCAAAGATATCAGACACAGTGAAAGGCAAGGATGAAAAAGGCAGGGTGTTTAACTGAAAACACAGGCTTTACCTAAAAGTGCAAATGCTAAACAATAAGCCTCTCAGACATTTCCTACCACTTGTCTCTCAAAACACCAACTGCCAGATTTCTCAGAAGGAACTGGGTTAAGAGATCTAAATCCATAGAGATTAAAACCTTGTGGTCTAAAAAAAAAAAAATCAACTAGGTCCTGTCCAATTTCTCTGCAAAATGTCTAAAACCCAAAAGTCAAATCTTTAATATAGAACTCCTCATCAGCTCTTTTTGCTTCATTCTTAAATGTGAATTGGCATTCCAAAATCACAGTGGACATTCAAGGACATTCAAAGGAACAAGCAACAACAATAGCATGCATAGACCCAAGAATGAATTAATCAAGAAAGAGGATGGTACAGAATCAAGGAAATACCCAAGATGATACTAGCCCTATAGCTGGCAAATAAGGCAAATCAATTTACCTTGCATTAATGGAAAAGAGCCAACAGATGTCAGTGATAAAATAATACAATTGGTGTGTTTATCCTGAGGGCAGTTGCACAATTCTATCAGTTTGGAGAGGAAATACCTGGATAGAAATGAAGTAAGTAAATAAATAATTAAGGAAACATGAGGCAACTTTCCAACTTTGGAAGAGTAGTCAAAGAAAAGAAAGAAGGAAAAGAAAGAAAGAAAGGAAATGCCATCATAGCTTACTATATGGCCCTGCTATGAACCATATATACAAAGTTATATAATAAAGATAATTAATTCAATCAAATTAGATTATATGAATCCTAAGGGTAGGGGTTAAGAATGTGGCAGTTGAATTTTGAGACCTAATCTATTTTTTTTATACAACTGACAGACAGCTTATTAAATCTTCCAGATATAAAATTTTAAAATAATTTTTTAAAATCCTTCTGAGGAGATGATTCAGAAGAAATGGAGGTAAAGTCAGAAGAAATATTTCCAAGTGTGGAAAGTTGTTTCCCTGGGAAATTGAGAATCTGGATAGGTGAGCAGCAAAAAAGAGGGTAGTGGGGGGAACTGGTTTTCATTTTAAGCTTTAGAGGTGTATTTGACGTTTTAAACATGAATACTTATTACTTTGATTTTGAAAAGTAATAAGAATAAATCTCCTGCTTCTGATCTGGTATGTAAGGAGCTTGAAAGTTATCACTCTGTCCTAACAAGAAGCAAACATTTGAACAAACTGAAAAATCAACCACTCTTAGATCTAGAGAAGTGAGATTACAAGGCAAACCACTGCCCCCAAAATTGGAGAGATGGATAGGCACAACCTACTGGACCAGAAATCTGTGAGCTGAAACTTCTGCAGGAACCAATATTAGTGTAGCAAAATTTAAATCGTAACTGAAAAAATTTCTAAAAGTTCAGGCAGACAAATCTGAGAGTTAAAACTCCAGAGAGGGAACCAATCTTAGGGCAAAGGAGTTTGCTTTTGTGAGTTTTACCAGTTACTAACAGTGAAGATAAGAGAAAGTTCCCCTTAGATTTCCAGTCGAAGGAGAGGAAAAATAATCATTTTGAAATAAGCCTGAGCATTCTATTTTTAACAAGGCTTAGCCTCAGGAGAACCTAGTTAACTAGAACCAAACCTGTTGTATTATCAATGCCTAACCAATGTGAGGAAAGGAAACTCCCGCCCCCTCTAGCTATCCTGTCTTACCTAAGGATGGGGAGGGCAGGGGTTGAATTGAGAAGCACATGCCAAATTCATGGTCCAGAAGTACAGCCTAACTAAAGACGGAAACTCAATATTAGAACCATGAAACACTTCCCCTCCCTTGACACCTTAGCAACACACTACTGCAGGCTTAATTTCCTGAGTTCATTTGACTTAGTATATCATATCTGGCATTCAACAACAATTAAAAAAACTGCAAAGCATATTAAAGTGCAAAAATAATGAGTGTATTATTTTAATAAGAATAGCTGAACTGAGTCTTTTTCAGGAAGTTTTGCAACTTACAGTCAGTCAATCAGTTTAGTCACTCAGTCGTGCATGACTCTGCCATCCCATGGACTGCAGCACACCAGGCTTCTTTGTCCACAACCAAATCCCAGCACTTACTCAAACTCATGTCCATCGAGTCAGTGATGCCATCCAACCTTCTCATCCTCTGTCTATCCTTCTCCTCCTGCCTTCAATCTTTCCCAACATCTGGGTCTTTTCTAGTGAGTCAGTTCTTTGCATCAGGTGGCCAAAGTATTGGAGTTTCAGCTTCAAAATCAGTCCTTCCAACGAATATTCAGGACTAATTTCCTTTAGGATGGACTGGTTGGATCTCCTTGCAGTCAAAGAACTCTCAAGAGTCTTCTCCAACAACACAGTTCAAAAGCATCAATTCTTTGGTGCTCAGCTTTCTTTACAGTCCAACTTTCACATCCATGCAGGACTACTGGAAAAACAATAGCTTTGACTACATGGAGCTTTGTTGGCAAAGTAATGCCTCTCCTCTTTAATATGCTGTCTAGGTTGATCATAGCTTTCCTTCCAAGGAGCAAGTGTCTTTTAATTTCATGGCTGCAGTACCATATGCTGTGATTTTGGAGCCCCCAAAATAGTCTCTCACGTTTCTATTGTTTCTCCATCTATTCACGATGAAGTGATGGGATTGGATGCCATAATCTTTGTTTTCTGAATGTTGAGTTTTAAGCCAACCCTTCACTCTCCTCTTTCATTTTCATCAAGAGGTTCTTTAGTTCTTTCTGCCATAAGGGTGGTGTCATCTGCATATCTGAGGTTATTGATATTTCTCCCAACAATCTTGATTCCAGCTTGTGCTTCACTCAGCCCAGCATTTCACATGATGTACTCTACATGAAGAAGTAAAGTGTTAGTTCCTCAGTCATGTCCGACTCTTTGCAACCCCATGGACTATAGCCCAACAGACTTCTCTGTCCATAGTATTCTCCAGGCAAGAATACTGGAATGGATTGCCTTTCCATTCTCCAGAGGATCTTCCCAACTCAGGGATCGAACCCTAGTCTCCTGCATTGCAGACAGATTCCTTACTGTTTGAGCTATAAGAAAGTCTGCATAGAAGTTACATAAGCAGGGTGACAATATGCACCTTGACGAACTCCTTTCCTGATTTGGAACCAGTCTATTGTTCCATGTCTAGTTCTAACTGTTGCTTCCTGACCTGCATACAGATTTCTCAGGAGGCAGGTAAGGTGGTCTTCCCATCTCTTAAAGAATTTTCTACAGTTTGTTGTGATCCACACAGTCAAAGGATTTGGCCTAGTCAATAAAGCAGAAGTAGATGTTTTTCTGGAACTCTCTTGCTTTTTCAATAATCAACGGATGTTGGCAATTTGATCTCTGGTTCCTCTGCCTTTTCTTTTTTTTTTAATTTAAATTTATTTATTTTAATTGGAAGCTAATTATTTTATAATATTGTATTGGTTCTCCTCTGCCTTTTCTAAATCCAACTTGAACATGTGAGCCTTACTTTGCTAGCATATGAGATGAGTGCAATTGTGCGGTAGTTTGAGCATTCTTTGACATCGCCTTTCTTTGGGATTGGAATGAAACTGACCTTTACTGGCAACTGTTACAACTTACAACATCTGTGTAATTCAGTGATGAGAGAATAAAGTGAAACAACACATCTAATCAATTTGGTATCCATTGGATCATAAAAAAGGAGTTGTTGTTGTTCAGTTGCCAAGTTGTATCCAATTCTTTGTGGGAAAAAACAGCTATTTAATGAGATATATATAAGAGCATATTAATTGTTAGTGAATTATCAAATCATTTTAACTTGTCCATAATATTTGACCCATTACCAGATAAATATTTGTCTTTAGTCCATATTAGATAATAGTGGTAAATAATGGGGAAATAGATGAGTCATATACCCTTTAAAATCCTTAATCAGAACTATTTAAAAATATGAATATTCTTCTCACATCCCCAGAAGTATATCCAGCATATTAAGAATACACACACATACATGTGCACATATACACATACACAATTGGTACTTAAGAAATATTTATCAAGGAAGCTCTTTTGCCTGAATCTTATTATTTATTAGAATTGAAATCAAAACAGCAAAAGTGATACTTTGGCATTTACTGTTATTGTTCAGTCACCAAGTCATATCTAATTCTTTGTCATGGACTGTAGCATGTCAGTTTGCTCTATCTTCCTCTACTTTCTGAACTTTGATCTAATTCACATCACTTTGGCATATGGTTGGGCAATAGGAATTAATCAATATTTTCTCCTCATATATTTCCAGACACACAAGATTATAAGTCATTCAGGTCTTGGCCCAACTTCAGATGTTAACATAAAAATAGTATGAATTACGCACAACTCCAGAATTTAGGTTATCTTTAACTTTTTCCATTTCTTTCTTTAAGACATCGTGTCTTACAAATGTGGACATCATTACATAGAAGGCTGTCAAGCTACTTCCTGTTCTTTTAGGAAAGTAATGAATGTCTTGCTTTTCTCTTTTTTGAAACCAAAGGGAACCTTGAACACTATCTTAATAGGGCATGCTTCTCCTTTATAAATAAAACTCCCAGTCAAATGTTTGCTTTACAGAGACTAGTAAGGACCCATCATAAATGTTCTCAGCTAAATCAAAGGCTCTAGCTACATTTTTACTTTATACAAAAATGAAAGTTTTGTGTTCAGCTGAGCCCCTGAAGAGATCTTCAGTTCAGTTCAGTTCAGTTCATTCATTCACTCGCGTCCGACTTTTTGCAACCCCATGAATCGCAGCACGCCAGGCCTCCCTGTCTATCATCAACTCCCGGAATTCACTCAAACTCACATCCATTGAGTTGATGATGCCATCCAGCCATCTCATCCTCTGTCGTCCTCTTTTCCCCCTGCCCCTAATCCCTCCCAGCTTCAGAGTCTTTTCCAATGAGTCAACTCTTCCATGAGGTGGCCAAAATACTGGAGTTTCAGCTTTAGCATCATTCCTTCCAAAGAACACCCAGGGTTGATCTCCTTTAGAATGGACTGGTTGGATCTCCTTGCAGTCCAAGGGACTCTCAGGAGTCTTCTCCAACACCATAGTTCAAAAGCATCAATTCTTTGGTGCTTAGCTTTCTTCACAGTCCAACTCTCATATCCATACATGACCACAGGAAAAACCATAGCCTT
>NW_011494738.1:3908907-3943364 GCF_000754665.1 Bison bison bison | reverse complement strand
GGTGTCATCTGCAGATCTGAGGTTAATGATATTTCTCCCGGCAATCTTGATTGCAGCTTGTGCTTCTTCCAGCCCAGCGTTTCTCATGATGTACTCTGCATATAAGTTAAATAAGCAGGGTGACAGTATACAGCCTTGAGGTACTCCTTTTCCTATTTGGAACCAGTCTGTTGTTCCATGTCCAGTTCTAACTGTTGCTTCCTGACCTGCATACAGATTTCTCAAGAGTCAGATCAGGTGGTTTGGTATTCCCATCTCTTTCAGAATTTTCCACAGTTTATTGTGATCCACACAGTCAACAGTTTGGCATAGTCAATAAAGCAAAAATAGATGTTTTTCTGGAACTCTCTTGCTTTTTCCATGATCCAGCGGATGTTGGAAATTTGATCTCTGGTTCCTCTGCCTTTTCTAAAACCAGCTTGAACATCAGGAAGTTCACGGTTCACATATTGCTGAAGCCTGGCTTGGAGAATTTTGAACATTACTTTACTAGCATGTGAGATGAGTGCAATTGTGCGGTAGTTTGAGCATTCTTTGACATTGCCTTTCTTTGGGATTGGAATGAAAACTGACCTTTTCCAGTCCTGTAGCCACTGCTGAGTTTTCCAAATTTTCTGGCATATTGAGTGCAGCACTTTCACAGCATCATCTTTCGGGATTTGAAATAGCTCAATTGGAATTCCATCACCTCCACTAGCTTTGTTCATAGTGATGCTTTCTAAGGCCCACTTGACTTCATATTCCAGGATGTCTGGCTCTAGGTGAGTAATCACACCATTGTGATTATCTTGGTCGTGAAGATCTTTTTATCTTCAGTTCAGTTCAGTTGCTCAGTCGTGTCCAACTCTTTGTGACCCCATGAATCACAGCACGCCAGGCCTCCCTGTCCATTACCATTTCCCGGAGTTCACTCAAACTCACGTCCATCAAGTCGGTGATCTTAGGTCTTACAGATGTTGAATGGCTGAACTTCCAATAAATTTAAGACATAGTGATTTTGATTGGACAATGTACATATGTTTATTCCTAGGCAAAAAAAAAAAGAAAAGTTATCACTTGAAAAAATCACTCTCTTATCAACAGCAGAAATAGCTAGCATTTATTGAACTTACTCTGTTGTCAGGCAGTGTTAGAAGCTTTATATTCTTTACTTTAGATTCTCACAGCTATGCTGTTATAATGTTGTCAGTATTGTTGACATTCTAAATATGAGGAAAATGTAACTTATTCAGTATCATCTGCCTAGTAAGAGTTTGAATTTGAGTTCAAACAGTCATTCTAACTCCAGAGCCCAAACTATTAATCATTATATTAAAAAACCAGTTTGATGCAGGTTACTTGGAAGATAGATATAGTTAGAAAGGATAAAATTAAAATCATCTTTAAATCTGTCACCTGGGTAAAACAATGTGATGTATTGGTGGATTTTTCTCTTTGTCTTTATTAAAGCTTGTATCTCTCTCAAGACTAGAACCACACAGATAAGGTTTTTACAAATTTTTTTTTTGGCTCCCAAATATGTAGTGAATATTTCCCATGTCATTAAATGGTCTTTGAAGACACAACTTTAATGGCTACAAGAGAAAAATGTTTTTCACTTAAATAATCCAAAGAATTATCACAATTCTTATGTCACTCATCATGAGTAGCTTTGGTTAAAATGACCACATTTCTCTTCATTTGGGGGAT
This sequence comes from Bison bison bison, assembly GCF_000754665.1. Lineage (NCBI taxonomy): Eukaryota > Metazoa > Chordata > Mammalia > Artiodactyla > Bovidae > Bison > Bison bison. The sequence goes on along the minus strand of NW_011494738.1, from coordinate 3,941,675 downwards.
TTTTTATTTTCTCTAAAGGGATCAAAATATATCAGTGAAGCTGTGCTCTCTGTTTGCATTTTGTATGAAGCAGTTATGAAGCAAGATGAAAGCATTTAACTTGATTCTCTAATGCATCTGCAGCTGAAATTCACAAATTTATAGCCTAAGGGATGATCTTGCCCTGTCAAAGAAGCAACTGGACACTCACTAGAGCACTTTACTAGGGATTATCTAAGTGGACAATGGAATTATTTTTCCAGTATAGTTAGACCTTTCTCATTCTTCCAGTTTAAATGTATAAACTCATTAGATTAACTTTGTCCATACATACCGACTGGGAATGCTAGAACATTGGAGGCCACGGTGGATATAAGACCAGAGAAGACAGCAAACCAAAGGAGGTTTGGTCTATATGTTTCTGTCTAGAATATTGGAAATAGATTCTCACTCTAATCCTGAATTATTTTTGAACACTTGCTGCTCATTCATTTACTTGCTCAATATTTCCTCCTTGGGGCTCTCTAGATCTCTATGGGAGTAGTACAAAGAATATAATCAAAATCAAGCATTTATTTTGTTTTTCTGTTTACCCTTTTACCACTGTGCAGAAAAAGCTGTGCTTATATGGATTTTAAGTAAAAATAATACATTAACAGATCACTGGAGGAAAGAAAGCTAAAGTACATTCTCTGTGTGTAGAATATTATGGCAGTTGGTTAAGAACATCCATGGGGCATGATAGAGATGAAATGGGAGTTTTAAAAACTAAACAGTGAGATGAGGCAAGGTAATCAGCTGAAAGTTCAAAAGTACATAAATGGCAGCCTAATGTAATATATAGATTTACTCAAGAGGTGGCAAGAATACACAGAAGAACTATACAAAAAAGAACTTCATGACCCAGATAACCATGATGGTATGATCACTCACCTAGAGCCAGACATCCTGGAATGCGAAGTCAAGCAGGCCTTAGGAAGCATCACTACAAACAAAGCTTATGGAGGTGATGCAATGCCAGTTGAGCTATCTCAGATCCTAAAAGATGATACTCTTAAAGTGCTGCACTCAACATGCCAGCAAATTTGGAAACAGCAGCAGTAGCCACAGGACTGGACAAGGTCTGTTTTCATTCCAATCCCAAGGAACGGCAATGCCAAAGAATGCTCAAGGGAAAGTGAAAGTCACTCAGTCGTGTCCGACTCTTAGCGACCCCATGGATTATACAGTCCAGGGAATTCTCCAGTATTCTCCAGAATAATGGAGTGGGTAGCTGTTCCCTTCTCCAGGAGATCGTACCAACCCAGAGATCGAACCCAGGTCTCTTGCATTGCAGGCGGATTCTTTACCAGCTGAGCCACAAGGGAAGCCCAAGAATGCTGAAACTACTGAACAGTTGCACTCATCTCACACACTAGAAAATAATGCTCAAAATTCTCCAAGCCAGGTGAGAGGGTAACAGGCAGGAAGGCCAGTGATCTCCAAATGGAGGAAATAGGCTGCAAGTGTCTCTTAAAATTCTGTATTGCTATGATGACAACTGGTTCCACCTGAACTTAACTTTTCTCAGACCTGAGCTAACAAATGTGTTTTTCTTATGGAAATGTTTTTCTTAAGCTATGTTAATGAAGCTAGGTATCTGCTTTGGAATTTGACTTTCATCTAAATGGTTCCACCTAAGACTAATTTTTTCCTTTTTGCAAACCTTGGGCTGATAATAGCTCAACAAACCAGTATTCATATTAATTGTTTTATGGGTGGGGGCTGACACATCTCTTGCCATCCTATCTCTAAAATATATATTGTGGGAGAGGGGCCTGGCTAAGCTCCTTCAGCCTTGAGGTGTCTCTCTTATCTGATTAATAGCTTTCTAACATACATAAAACAGCTTGCTAAAACTAGCATGGAGGGCACTCTCCATCATTTTTCTGATGTTCTGTCAGAAGCTTCCTCTGTCCCTTTTCACTTTAATAAACTCTGCTAAACAAAAGCTCTTGAGTGATCAAGCCTGGTCCCTGGTCCCAAAGCTAAATCTTCTTCATCAGAGGTCACGAATCTAACACCATTCACCATAAGTTATGACAGGCTTCAACTGGACATGAACCATGAAGTTCCAGGTGTTCAAGCTGGATTTAGAAAAAGCAGAGGAACCAGAGGTCAAATTGCCAACATCTGCTAGATTATTGAAAAAGCAAGAGAGTTCCAGAAAAACATCTACTTCTGCTTTATTGACTACACCAAAGCCTTGGACTGTGGGATCACAACAAACTGTGGTCAATTCTTAATAAGATGAGAATACCAGAACACCTGACCTGCCTCCTAAGAAATCTGTATGCAGGTCAAGAAGCAACAGTTAGAACATGGAACAGAAGACTGGTTGCAAATCAGGAAAGGATTACGTTAAGGCTGTATATTGTAACCCTGCTTATTTAACTTCTATGCAGAGTACATCATGAGAAATGCCAGGATGAATGAAGCACAAGTTGGAAGCAAGACTGCAGGGAGAAATATCAATGACCTCAGATATGCTGATAATACCACCCTTATGGCAGAAAGTGAAGAAGAAGTAAAGAGCCTCTTGAAAGTGAAAGAGGAGAGTGAAAAGTTGGCTTAAAATTCAACATTCAGAAAACTAAGATCATGACATCTGGTTCCATCTTTTCATGGCAAATAGATGGGAAAACAGTGACAAACTTTATTTTTGGGGGCTCCAAAATCACAGCAGATGGTGACTGCAGCTATGAAATTAAAAGACACTTGCTCCTTGGAAGAAAAGCTATTACCAACCTAGATAGTATATTAAAAAGAAAAGACATTACTTTGCTGACAAAGGTATGTCTAGTCAAAGCTATGGTTTTTCCAGTAGTCATGTACAGATGTGAAAATTAGACTATAAAGAAAGCTGAGCATCAAAGAATTGATCCTTTTGAACTGTGGTGTTGGAGAAGACAAGAGTCCCTTGGAGTGCAAGGAGATCAAACCAGTCAATCCTAAAGTAAATCAATCTTGAATATTCATTGGAAGGACTGATGCTGAAGCTGAAACTCCAATATTTTGGCCACCTGATGGGAAGAACTGACTCATTGGAAAAGACTCTGATGCTGGGAAAAATTGAAAGCATGAGGAGGAGGGGATGACAGAGGATGAGATGGTTGATGGCATCACTGACTCTATGGACATGAGTTTGAGTAACCTCTGGGAGTTGGTGATGGACAGGGATCCCTGGGGTGCTGCAGTCCATGGGATTGCAGAGTCGTACACGACTGAGTGACTCAACTGAACTGAACTAAACTCAAAACCCACATAAGATTTTTGTTTACTGTGGAGTATACATAAACTTAAGTAAAGCAATATATCTTCTCTGCATGCAGCACATTCTTAGAGATAATGCAATAAATAAGCAGAAAGGAAATGATGCTTGCTTTAAATTTTTAGAAACCATTATGGACATAAGTGGGTCCGTGTTATGTTCCTCTGATTCCCTTTGAAGTGGCTGTGTTTTATTAAACTCTCTTTTGGGATAAGAGCTCATTTTCCTTTCTCTCATCAAATATATGTCCCAAATTAGAAATGAACCCACTTCCTTGGCTGTTGTTGTCAGACTAGATGAAGAATAGACACTTGACTATAGAAGAGAAAGTCATAAAGAGAAAGCCAGAATGCTTCCCGTAGCCGCAGTGATCTGCACAACTGATGGGCCACACAAATCACTAATTAGTTGGTGCCCTCCCTCAGTGTTTTCTCATTTGATCTGAAAGTAAAGAATTATTTTCCCTCTGGTGATAAAACTTTAAGAATTGCGATGTTTATGGACTTGACCTCCATGTATACTAAAATGCCAACCAGAATAATGAGGTCAACATACAGAAAAAGGAGAGAGATGGAAAGAAGCTTGCCAGAGAACTTTTGAGAATCTAATGAATACAGTTTAATTTACTTGAACATATGTTCATACTTTTGTGATGAAATATTATACCATTATATAATTTTTAAAAATTAGCCTAAATGCAGAGCCTAGTTCTATTTGACAACATGGTAGCATCATTTTTGGGTTGGCAGGAACAAAAGGGAAAAGTAAAGTCCAATTACCCTGATTTTTCAAATTTTGCTTTCCATTTGGCCACTTGTTTCCAGATTTACACTAAAAAGTACATTGTTCACCATCCACAAGATCTTGGCTCTTTATATTTGGTAAAATCCCTCAAAACACAGATTTTTATTGTAGAAAGTGTGTGTGTGTGTTTGTGTGTGTGTGCGTGTGTGTGTGTGTGTGTGTGTGTGCTAAGTTGCTTCAGTCTATACAGTCACCGTAAAATGCCTTAGTTGTTTTTCCATATATTTGAAATGTCAAGAACAAAGGAATAATTTATTTAAAAGAGGGAAAGAAGGAAAGAAAGGCCACAAAACGTTTAAAACTGAGGAGTTTCAAAGCCACATAATTATCACCTATGAATAAATCTGGTGCTGTTGATGTGCAGATAATTAGAGTCCTGCTATTTAAATTTCAACCAACATTTGTTTAGCAATGACGTGTTTGACCAGACATTTATTTAGCAAGTTTCAGATTCTGTGTTGATTGTTTAAGATATGACAATTAATAATTTTGATCAATATAGTAATAAGCTACAGGTATATGCCAAAGCATATATTTTTATAATTTCTTGTTTGGTATTTTCAACTAGTAAACATCAATACAACTTGTAAACTGAAACTTCTTTTAAAAATAGAGACTACTAAGAAGTTTAAAAAGAAAAAAAAAATCCTTACACAAATCCTTCTTTGCAGTCACTAATGGTCTAATTCAGTTATTCAAATTGAGTTTATTTGATGAATAGGTATCATTGATAAACTCAGAAAATTATTGTTGCTATGCAGGAAGAATGTTGTAATGTTATAGGAAACTACCATTTGGGAGATCCAAGCCTAACGGTTAGCGCTAGCCACTCTATGCTAGGTACGTTGGCCTTCATTTATCGCCTTTGAAATTTCAGCAATCAGTAAGAGTGAAAATAAGTGAAACAATGGCTGACAGACTTGTGTTGCGTGCTGCTGCCCTAGGGTTATGATTTATTTCTCTGAAATTGTTTTGGACATACATTCGGATGTGATCTATTAGCATAACATAATCAAAATGTTCCCATAGATTTTAAGTCTGAGTTGTAAGAGAAACCAGGGAAAATTTCCTGAATTTTCCATCTGGGACAAAACTGTTTTTAATTTTAAAATAGTGAAATGCCCTTATAATTCATAATAATACACAATCTTCAAAATGTCACAAGCCCGTCTTTGATCTCCATGATGAATTTCTAACTAAAAATTTATATTGATGTACCTTCATTTTTGCTTGCATTATTCTAAGCAGTCCGTATGACCTTACAACATTGTGCTGAGCCCTGAATTTTGCACTCTGAATGTGTATTTGCTTTGGGGAGAACACAAAGATGAGGAATAGAAAAAATGATCTAATTATAATTAGTTTGTATAGTAAAAAGAAATATGTGAACCAGGGAAAAAAGAACTAGACATATTTAGGTAGAAAATTATGTGGGAAATAGTCCTAGTAAGGGAATCATAAGGAATATATCTCAGTTCAACTTTTATCCTTAAATAGCTGTGTGAGCAAACACTCAACTATGACCTTCATTTTCATCTCAGACATGATTTCCAATGTACCTCAGGATCTATGGTGTTTAAGATCTCTGAGGTTAAAGATCCTATGATTTTATGATGCTAGTGGCAGGCGGAAAATGAGAGAATTTATGGTGAAGTGAGCACAAGTTACCTTTCAGGGGCTTCCTAGGGGACGTCAGTATTTTAAGAAGCAGGGAACAGGAGGAAAGAGGAACTTCAAAGGGAAAAAGACAACATGCAAAGATACCCAATTTGCTTGCATAGTTGAGGGAATAACACAGAGCCTGGTGGGCTGCAGTCCATGGTGTCGCGAAGAGTTGGACACGACTGAGCAACTTCACTTTCACTTTTCACTTTCATGCATTGGAGAAGGAAATGGCAACCCACTCCAGTGTTCTTGCCTGGAGAATCCCCGGGAGGGCGGAGCCTGGTGGGCTGCCGTTTCTGGGGTCGTACAGAGTCGGATACTACTGAAGTGACTTAGCAGCAGCAGCAGTCCTAAGCCGAGCTTCTGGACTCTGGTCTCTGGGGTATCAAAATCAGAATTCTGACAGTTACTAGCTTTTCAACTGTGGCAAATTACCTTAACTTCCTATGGCCCGGTTTATATCCATTTTGGATGCTTAGAATTCAAATGGATGACATATTCCTGTTTGAAAAATATTTTTGGTGGTTTATCTTATTCTTTTAAGACTCTGATCAGTTTAAGAATTATCACATACTCAGTAGGTAGCAGACACTGTTCTGGGTGTTCAAATATTAAATAAAAATTAAAATATAGAAGGAATACGAAACAGTGGTTAAGAACAGCAGCTCTGAGAGCAGACAACCTAGGTTCCAATAGTGTTTATAATTCTACCTTTATGTTTGACTCAAGTAAGTCATTCTACTTCTTTGTTCCTATTTCCTTGTCTATAAAGTTTAAAAAATAGCAGTACCTCAAATTATTTTTAAAGTGAATTAATAATAAATGTAAAAACTCTAGAATAGCACCAGGCATAGAGTGAGAGCTTCAAAATTATGGCTCAAACTCTAGGAAGAATAAAAAGAATTAAACTAAAACTAAATAATAATATTTACTATCAATAATTTGTGTTTCTAAGTACACAAATTCAGATCCTTCTAAAATAAGTGAAGTTATGTAGTTTTGCAATTCTCAGGCCTTGTTCACTGTTTGCAAATTAGCAAATTATTATACCAACTTACAAACAATGACATACTTGCTTTGTCTCCTAACATTTGTCATGGATCTAGAGGAGTTGTAACTTTTATATTTTTTCCAGTTTTATTGAAATTAATTGACATACATCACTGTACAAGTTTAAAGTGCACAGCATATATTTTATAGTTATTCAATTATATGCTTCATTCTGCTTCCAAAGGTCCCTTTGCATGTTCTTCCATGCTATGCTTGATTCCCTGATACATTTCCTCCCTTATGCTGACTTGGACTAAGACTCTCTTAATTATTTATTTTTTCTTTTGAACTTTTTATTTAGTATTGCAATATAGCTGATTAACAATGTTATGATAGATTCAGGTGAACAGCAAAGGGACTAAGCCACACATATACATATACATACATCCATTTTCCCCCAAACTCTCCTCCTATCCAGGCTGCCACATAACATTGCACAGAGTTCCATGTACCATACAATAGGTCCTTGTTGCTTATCCATTTTAAATATAGAAGCTTACCTTATTTCTTTAAGGTTTGGATTCAGGAAGGTTTCCCAAACCACCATAGAATCAGAACCTGAAATCACCGAATAGTGGCAAGAATGTGGAACAGTTGGACCTCTTGTTTATTACTGTTGGGAATATGAAATAGTACAGCCAGTTTGGAAGATAGTATGCCTATTTTCACACAAAACTAAGCATATTCTTACCGCTCAGTCCAGCAATTACACTCCTTAGTATCTACCCAAATGCATTGAAAATGTATGTCCACACAAAAACCTGCACACAGATATTTTTACGAGTTTTGTTCATAATTGCCAAAACTTGGAAGTGCCTATGATATCCTTCAGTAGGTGAATGGATATATACACTGCAGTACACCCAAGCAATGGAACGTTATTCAGTGCTCAAAAGAAAAGAGTCGTCAAACCATGAAAAGACATGGAAAAACCTTAACTATGTATTACTAAATGTAACAACTTTCTCTCATGGCTCAGTGGTAAAGAATCTGCCTGGAACTCAGGACACTCGGGTTTGATTCTTGAGTCAGGAAGATACCTGGAGAAGGAAATGGCCATCCATTTCAGTAGGTTTGTCTGAAATTCCATGGACAGAAGAGCCTGGTGGGCTACAGTCCATGGATCACAAAAGAATCAGACACATTTTAGAAACTAAATGACAACAAAATGTAACGAGCTGAGCCAAAAAAGTCCCCAGATTGTGCTTCCAACTAAATGGCATTCCAGAAAAGACAAACTATGAGACAGTAAGATTGATGATTTCTAGAAGTTATAGGAGGAAGGAGGGATGGATAGGGAGAGCACAGAAGATATTTTGGGACAGTGAAACTATTCTGTATTATAATTGCAGATGCATGTCATTATAAATTTGTCCAAACCCTTTGAATATGCACCACCAAGAGTGGACCCTTATGTCAGCTACTGCCTTTGGGTGATTATGATGGCTAAATATAAGCTAATCAATTGTGTCAACTAAAAATATAGTCACAACCTGAAAGTAGAAAGTTGTTTTATTTGGTGGGAATGTTAAGGACTCCAAGCCAGGGAGCCAGCATCTCAGAAGCCCCGAGAAAACTACTCTGAGGAGGCAGGAGAGGGAGACAGGCCATATACAAATTTGCATCAAAGGGAGCAGGCAATCTGAACATCAAAGATTATTGTTAAGTAGTAAGGAAACCCAGATATCAAGCTGAGGAATTCAGAGTTCTATGTATGGGAAGATGCAAGCCTTGTGGCTTATAGAATTCATTGTGTCATATGAACCTCAGCTACCTGGGGCCAAATCCTGTTACCCATCACTGTAAGGGTTGGCAGGTGTGGCAGATGGCTGCTTCTTACATTACCCCCCACCCCGAGGTTCTCAGCAATCGCGGTGGGAGAGTGGCATCTGCTGGAATGCAGGCATCACGTTACTTTTTGAGAGACTTCATTCACATTAAGAGGCCAGAAATCACTGATGGCTGTGACATTTTGTGTTCACTGATATGTCAGGAAATATTTCATTTCATAATTGTAACAATTGTATCATTCTGTTGGGTAATATTCATAATGGAGGGGGCTATGTCTGTTGGGGAGGGGCAAGGGTACTTGGGAAATCTCTACCTTCTGCTTAATTTTGCTGTGAACTCCAAAAATTCTCTAAAAAAGAGAGTATCAATGAAAAAACTGAATGAAGCTGGCATAATGGGCAGTAAATGAAGAGTAGAGTGTCATTACATGACACCGAAGAGACAGCATAGATCAGATTATACAGGCATCTTAGTTCACCTTAATGATGTTCATCTTTATCTTTAACACAATGTGAAAGCACTGAGATATTTTAAAGAGGAAAGTAAAATGAACTGAGTCCCATCTTGATAAGACCAGTCATGCCACAGTATGGAGAACCAATGACAAGTAGACAGAGTAGATGTGGGGGAAATATTTTGGAGACTGCTTTTCCTAGTACAGGAAAGAGAAGACAGTATCTTGGACTAATGTTAAGGCAGTGAAAATATGAGAATAGATGAGATCTAGAAAGTTAAAAAGTTAAAAAGAGTATTATAATAAGTTAAATGTAAAGTATAAAGAAAACAGTGATACCATCTGTGACTATAATTTCTGATCCATAGAACTAAATGTACGTTTCCATTTATTGAGACAGGAGACTATGAAAAGACTTTAGAGGAAATCAGTCAGTCAGTTCAGTCACTCAGTTGTGTCCTACTCTTTGCAACCATATGGGACTGCAGCACGAAAGCATCCCTGTCCATCACCAACTCCTGGAGCTTACTCAAACTCATGTCCATCGTGTCACTGATACCATCCAACAATCTCATCCTCTGTCGTCCCCTTCACCTCCTGCCTTCCATCTTTCCCAACGTCAGGGTCTTTTCCAATGAGTCAGTTCTTCACATCAGGTGGCCAAAGTATTAGAGTTTCAGCTTCAGCATCAGTCCTTCCAATGAATATTCAGGACTGATTTCCTTTAGGATGGACTAGTTTGATCTCCTTGCAGTCCAAGGGACTCTCAAGAATCTTCTCCAACACCACAGTTCAAAAGCATCAATTCTTTGGTGCTCAGCTTTCATTATAGTCCAACTCTCACATTCATACATGACTACTGGAAAAACCATAGCCTGGACTAGATGGACCTTTGTCAACAAAGTAATGTCTCTCCTCTTTAATATGCTATCTAGGTTGGTCATAGCTTTTCTTACAAGGAACAAGTATCTATTAATTTGATGGCTACAGTCACTATCTGCAGTGATTTGGAGCCACCCAAAATAAAGTCTCTCACTGTTTCCATTGTTTCCCCATCTATTTGCCATGAAGTGATGGGACTGGATGTCACGATCTTTGTTTTCTGAAGGTTGAGTTTTAAACCAACTTTTTCGCTCTCCTCTTTCACTTTCATCAAGAGGCTCTTTAGTTCTTTGCTTTCTGTCATAAGGGTGGTGTCATCTGAGTATCTGAGGTTATTGATATTTCTCGCAGCAATCTTGATTCCAGCTAGTGCTTCATCCAGCCCCGTATTTTGCATGATGTACTCTGCTGCTGCTGCTGCTAAGTCACTTCAGTCGTGTCTGACTCTGTGCGACCCCATAGACAGCAGCCTACCAGGCTTCCCCGTCCCTGGGATTCTCCAGGCAAGAACGCTGGAGTGGGTTGCCATTTCCTTCTCCAATGCAGGAAAGTGAAAAGTGAAGTCGCTCGGTCATGTCTGACTCCTAGCAACCCCATGGACTGCAGCCTACCAGGCTCCTCTGTCCATGGGATTTTCCAGGCAAGAGTACTGGAGTGGGGTGCCATTACCTTCTCCAATGATGTACTCTGTGATACGTTAAATAAGTAGGTGACAATATACAGCCTTAAGATACTCCTCTCCCAATTTGGAACTGGTCTGTTGGTCCATGTCCAGTTCTAACTGTTGCTTCTTGACCTACATACAAATTTCTCAGGAAATCTGAAGTCAGGTGATCTGGTATTCCCATCTCTTTAAGAATTTTCCATAGTTTGCTGTGATCCACACAGGCAAAGGCTTTGGTTTAGTCAATAAAGCAAAAGTAGATCTTTGCTGGAACTCTCTTACTTTTTTGATGATCCAACGGATGTTGGCAATTTTATCTCTGGTTCCTCTCCCTTTTCTAAATCCATTTTGAACATCTGGATGTTCAGGGTTCACTTACTGTTGAAGCCTGGATTGGAGAATTTTGAGTATTACTTTGCTAGTATGTGAGATGAATACAATTGTGCAGTAGTTTGAACATAATAGATGGAATAGTGTGAGTTAAAACTGGACTTGATGGATTTGAGGATCATTTTTGTTAGCTATGTGGATGTGGACCTGAGAGGGTATATCCTAGCTGGGAATATATATATATATATCTGAAAGTCAGATAACAAGGGTGGGAAGATTAGCAATATCTATTGAGAAAATAATGTAGTTTAGAGAAGAAAGTAGAAGAGTTCCAAATTTGTTTCTATGCCAATAGCCATGTAAAAGAAGATGGTCTTTTAAATATGACTGAAAATGATCTTTCAAACAGATAAGAAGAAATCAGAAAATAAATTCAGAGGAGTAGAGAATATACAAAGCATAGGCAACAGTGTTAAAACCTCTTAAAAATTAAGATATAGACCATAAAACATTATTTAGGTTTGATGACATAAAAGATCACTAGTGACCCTGGTAAGAGTTGTGTCAGCAAAATTACGGAAGTAGAAACCAGACTGAAGTAGGAAATAAGGATTCAATACATATGGTCAACTTCTAAAAAAATTGAATGGGGATGAGAGAGTAAGACCTACCTCACAGATAAAGGAGGATATAAATACTGAAAAAGTGTTGGTTTATCTATATGTATGTGTGTTCAGATAAGAAAGCTGAAGTATATTTGTGTGCCAATAAGAGAATTCAGGTAAACATATAGGAGACAAGTGTTATAAAAATGATATAAGTGCTAAAAACATTTTCATTCTTCCCTTTTAGGTTTTTTTGCTGGTCTGGTAATTAAATTGATGTAAGACAGATTAACAAAGAAAAATAAATTTAATTTTGTATGCATGGGAACCCCGAGATGTTAGACCCAACATTGTAAGTCAGGAAATTGAGGCTTATATGCCATCTTGAACCAAGGAATGGGTTAGGAGCCTGAGGCTTCAGAGAAGGGAAAGTTATTGACAGGACAATAAGAATAACAGATGTTTGCCCTGCAATACAGATAAATCATTCAGATAAAAACTTTATTTCTGGTAATAATGCTCTTTCTCTGCCAAGCTCGCTATCTAAATTCTTCTAGGTAGTTAAAAGAGAAGTAGAAATTTTTCTTGAATCTCTGGGTCTTGATTGCTTTCAGCTCACAACAATCCACATGCCAAAATTACACATTTTGTATTCACATATTGTGCTCCTCCCCAGTGGCAATATATGTAACCCCAAAATTAGTTCATATGTTCTCTAAGAATAGCAGGTTTGTACATTTTGACTCCTTTTACACTTACACCTATTTTGTATAATAGGGGAAATAAGAGAAACATGAGAAAATGGAGGTTCATGCTGTTAGACAATGTGTCATTGGCAAAACTTCTAGGTCTCTAGATATTTTGTTCAACAGTTTTTTTTTTAATGGTCTAGGGTAATGTTGGAACAGATAACTCAATAAAATATTTCCATAGAAGGGATGAAACTTTTACTTGAAACAGATTTTCTTGCTTGCTTTAAAAGGGAGAGAGAAGAAAATTTAGAAAACACAGTAAGTAAATTAAAAGCCCTTATCATATCAGCCTACTATGAGATCTTTTGAGAAATATTACCTATGAAGTAATTTTGAAGCTCTGGGAGTAATATCTACTCTTTTCTTAGAGTTTATGTTCCTGAAATCCTCTCTCATGTAGTGAGAGATCTATTACTTTCTATACTTGGTATACAAAATGCAAATTATCAAGTAAAGCTTGCCATTATTGGCCATGGCCAACTATTGCCTATGTAATATTTGCATGTTCTATTCTTTAATGATCTAATTAATAATACACTGAACCCTAACTGTTGCAAGATTCACAGAACCATTTCAACTTTTCTAGGGCTTCACAATGCCATTGTACTAGTAATTCACAATGGCATGCTAAATAATGAAAGCTTCTGCCAAAAAGTCTGTCATGTTCACCAGCTCAAACCCTTCCTGAGACTTGGTCTTGTTTGTTGTACACAAATGTTATTGGCAGGACTCCATGGGAAAACCTGTTCCTGCCAATCAAACCCTAGGAGGTGGGGAAACCTAATGATGGATCCACACTGAAGATTCAATTCTGCGAAACATAAAAGTCCATGATAAATGTTTCCTAAAACATAATGCGATGTCTCAATGCTGATGTGTAAAAGAAAATAAATTAACTAAGCAGTCACAAGTGCTTAAAAATGGGTAGAAATCTTATTTGAGGAGAAAAAGAATATACAGAGTAAATGTGTATCACTCACCACAATGAAGAACATCAATGGCTGACTAATTAGAAGAGGAGAATAAAGAACAGGAAAGAAGTGTATTTTCTAGAATGGCACTTCCTTAAAGCTCTGGTTTTCAACTCTGTCTATAGATCATTATCACCTGGGGAGTATTTTTTAAATTTCAGTATCCTACTGCCATCAACAGCAATTCTGATTTAATGCATTTAATGGTCTGAGCATCTGAATTTTTTTTTCTTTTCTTTTTCCTTTATTTCATCTCATATGATTCAAATGTGACTGAAACCACTATCTTAGAGTCAACTTCCTAACTTAATACAACTTAATGTGGATTATGAAGGGGCAAAAAAGACAGGAAGGTTTTTGGCTTCCTGAACCTGACCTGAGTCAAGCAGTTGACCTGGATATGTGCATATGTTCTAAGTCACTCAGTTGTGTCTGACTCTTTGCAGCCCTATGGACTGGATTCTTTATCACTGAGCTACCAGGGAAGCCCTTGACCTGGATATATATCTGTATAAATAAGGGCAAGTTAAAATTGCTAATTGAGAGAAAGGAGTAAGGAGACTGACTGATGAAAGTTAGTTTCTTTTATTGATTTAATTAAAAATCTTTACCTCATGAAGTTACAGCAGATTGTGTAGTCTTGGATTTTTGACGATAAAGAGATTGTTTCATCCAGGCAAGCTTCACTTTCACATGTTTCTAGGACTCATAGATGCAATCCTTGAAGCCAGAATTTTTATGAATATAAGCACTGTAATTTTCATTTTCCATTCTAGGATGAATAAACTTCAGATCCTTAACAGTAATCTCACAACTTCTCTCCAAATTTCAAGTTTAGATGCTAAATAATATTTCTCTAATCCCTTGAGGAATCAAACACTAAGCCGTCCCCTGTCAAGGACTGCCCTGAATGGGGATATGCATTCTTTAGTTTATCAACTGATGATTTCTACTAAGGACATGCACATTCTTTTATATTTTGAACATGGAAAACTCATATTTAATTATGTCATTCTCTATACTCCCCAGGATTAATCTAACATCAAATCCCATTATATCCTCCTGGGAAATATCTCCTAGATTCTTTAGTTGCTTCCTGTTACCAAAACTATATTCAGAACATCCTTACTTCATTTTTGGACACACTATATTCATCTTGCATAGGATAAGGATCAACATTTTAAAATGCAAGTTTTAGCATAGTCTCCTTTTCAACAAAAAAGATCTTTCAAAAAAAAAAAAAGATCATTTTTCTATAGCATTGATAAAACAATTGCATGCATGCATGCTAAGTTCAGTCCTGTTCAACTCTTTGTGGCCAGGCTCCTCTGTCCGTGGGATTCTCCAGGCAAGAATACTGGAGTGGGTTGCCATGCCCTTCACCTGGAGATCTTCCCAACCCAGGGATCAGACTGGTCACTCTATGTCTCCTGCATTGGCAGGCAGATTCTTTACCACTAGCACAACTGGGAAAGCCCCCCAAAACAATCGATTCCCAGTAAATACCAATAAACTCTTTTTAACTACATAGAGAAAACTTAAAAGTATCTCAACTCCTATTCATGTTTACTCACTTCCCTTGAAAACTGTCCAAAGAAAAATGAGTTCATTTAGTTATTTGAAGCCTATTCTATATTTTATGTCCTGGTCTATCATATTATAACGTGAATAGAAAGGACAGGGTATTGGAGTGAAATATATCTGGGCTCAAATGTTTTTTTTTATTTCTTACCATGTAACCATGAGAAAGTTTCTAAGTCTCTTAAAGTTCAGCTTGTTCTGGGGGCTAATAAAAGTCAATTTATTAAATTGTGGTAAAAGTTCTGTGGGAAAAAATTCTCTGTATATGCCTGTTATACCACAATGCCTTGAACATGGCAAGTCCTATGTAAATGGAAGGTTTTTTTTTTTCTTTTTGTTTGTTGTTGCTTGTTAACAGGCTTTTCATAAAACATTCTTTCTTTACCATAAAAAAATCTTTATTTGGAAGAAAATGGCAGTCCTTTTCCAAAGGGGTTAATTTCCTTTTGTAAGATTTAAGCATTGATGGCTGAGGTGTTACTTCTTTTTGTTTGCAGTGTAAGTTTAAACCAAAGAAAACATCAAAACCTAGACTTGCTTTGTTTAGTATGTGTCATAATGTAGAGATTCAAAGGATCTTTGCCTTTTAGCTTCCAAGTAAAAGGGATTTATTTATGGTGTTTGCAAAGGTGAGAACAAAATTCGCTAATTAGAAATTGAAAAACTTAGTCAATCAACAGGCCTTTGTTGTTAGGTTTTGATCATTACAGAAGGAGGAGTTTTGCATTTGCTTACACACACACACACACAAATGGAAATTTGTTAAAATTGCAAAAGAGCAGCAAAGGCTGTCTGTTGTTCTACTTTTTCTGAATGATACTCCTAGTAGAAGGAGGAGGCTGTTTACCAGCACACTAGTAATAGCATTTTTTTCATAAAAAAGTGGACTTGAAAGGAAGTTATTTAGGCTTAAAAATTATTCATGTTCCTCCTAATCAAGCACTGCTTGGAAAAAGTTCTTTGGCTCTCAATTGTGGAGAACCTGTACTGGCAAAAGATCAAATTTATAACTGAGAAGGAACTATTACTACCATTGTGACCCTTCTCATTTTCCTTTGGGCCATTTTCTGTATATGAGAAACCAGGGAAAGCTATATGGCAGGCAGGCATGTCGAGGGGAGACCGTGGGGTAAGGAGCAGAATGTGAACATGAACGTCTACTATGAGTGAATGAGCATGGAAACATTTGAGTTGATCACTTTGTTTCACCCGAATGTTGGAAAGTCCTTGCTTTTGTCATAAAATTTTGTTTTGATTAATTGATGACTTAAAATGATTGAAATAGAAATGTGAGCGGAGAGCAGTCCCCTCCCTCCAGCTGTGTGCAGAAGAAAGGGTCCTGCCACGATGCCCTAGAACACTGAAGGAGGAGGGACCCTGTAGCAATAAGGATGAAGCTTCTTTCCAATTTGCACATTGAAATTCTTTTAACTCAAATGTGACTAAAAGAAGAATAACAACAACATCAAAACATTACAGAAGATTTCTCTTCTTTTTCCCCTTGAAATTCTTATTCTTTAAGCCCACATTAAGTTCTAAATTCTCTAAAACTTTCCATCCCCACTTGCAGACATAGGATTTCCTCCCTTCTCTGCTTTACAGTCTTTGTGGAGAGAGGCTCTTTGACGCTCTGGTGGTGGCATTACCCAAGGCAAACTTTCAACAAGGCAATGTGGAAATATATCTGAAAAAACTTAAGCAATATAAAACTTAAAAACAATATACCAGGAATTTGTATTAAGAAAACAAATGAAATATATCCAAAGGTGTTGCACAAGGATATTAATTGAAATATTAATTGTTAATTAAGAAAAAAAGAAAAAAAAATCCTAATGTCCTGACACATGAGATTGGTTAAATTGGTTTTGGAAAGTAAAAAAATGTATACTTACTATTCAATAGTTCATGTGATAACATATCTTTATATTTATTTATATAGAAATTAATTTTAAGCATGCATGTTAATTACATTTATAAAATAGTACATTAATTATTTAATAAAACAGTATAGGTTGGAACCCCATTTTGCCATATATGTGTATAAAACTGTGAAGATAAGTACATCAAATTTGCTAACAGTGCTGGTAATTTCATGAATGAAGTTTGAATATGCTCAGTTCCTTTTGGCCCTAAAATTTTATATTATTCCACATTGACTATGTTCTATTCAGATAATGAAAGAAAAAAGCATTTTTATAGTTAGGTGCTCTTTGTAAATTGCATTTTTGATCTCTCTAGCTATATATTCCATAATTGTGGGGATTTTATTTCTTCATCCCTCTTCATTCCCACAATCTTAGTGATAGTTTGACGTATTCACAGAGTCACTTGAAGGTTATTTGGGGTTATTTCTAGAAAGAATATTGATTCCCCATCCATCCCCGGAATGCTTATCTGAAATACAAGGATAAGTAAGTCTAGGATCACTGAAGAATTTTTCAAACTGCATAGGTGAAAAATCAGTAAGGTCCTCAAATCCGAGATTTTAATTCTAAAGCTGCTCTGGTCCTGAGAATAAACGTTGGATATTCTGGGCAGTCTCCTTGAGTGTCCTGCATTTTTTTGGTAATGTATTCTAAAGATCACTCTCCTTGTCATTAATCTCTTAAATCAAGCATATGCATGGCACTCAGGAATCAGAGCCACAAGATAGTTTGTATGCATGTTACAGTGGGGAAAGCCCTGGTGAGAAGTCCTGGTAGGAAGAGCCTGCTAATGAAGTGTGGCTTTTAACCCCTGATGAGGGGCTCTGCAGACCACATGCAGCAGACCATGACCTGCCTAGAGAGGAGCATCAGCAGCTCCTTGAATAGCTCAGCAGCAAACTTGCTAAAAATAGGTATTCAGTGTTCACTTAGTAGCAATATTGTATTAACCAAACTGTGGTGTTGGAGAAGACTCTTGAGAGTTTCTTGAACTGCAAGGAGATCCAACCAGTCTATCCTAAAGGAAATCAGTCCTGAATATCCGTTGGAAGGACTGATTTTGAAGCTGAAACTCCAATACTTTGGCTACCTGATGCAAAGAACTGACTCACTAGACAAGACCCTGATGTTGGGAAAGATTGAAGGTGGGAGGAGAAGGGGAGGATAGAGGATGAGATGGTTGGATGGCATCACTGTCTCGATGGACATGAGTTTGAGAAAACTCTGGGAGTTGGTGATGGACAGGGAAGCCTGGCATGCTGCAGTCCATGGGGCCACAAAGATTCGGACATGACTGAGAGACTAAATTGACTAACATACAAATATGAATACCTCATCATGTAAAAAAAAAAAAAAAAGTAACCCCACTCAATTAGTTAGTTCTGTTGACATGAGTGGTACCTGTCCTCCATGTGACATTATGTTACCGCACGAGTGGGTCTGAAGGCACAACACACCTTTTAGTAACTCCATGTATTTTCTTTTTGCCATAGAAACTCATATCAGCCAGCCCAACATTTGTATAATTTCCAAACTGATCTGGAGGCTGACAGTAATTAGATTTTCAGAAGAAGGCTTCATTAACAAATGTTCATTTAACATCTACTTGAGGCTGTGTATCTTGCCAGAAGGTGAGGGGGAGGAATGACAGTTTTAACCTCCGTGAGTCTATAGAAAAGATAAGAGAATAACTTAATATTAGTAAAAGTAAAGCTTATACAATAACTTCTGGAAATCTTATGTTGAGGATAAGGGCTGACAAATTTAGCAGATAAAAATAAAGGACACCCAGTTAAATTTGAATTCCAGATAGATAATAAATAATATTTTAGTATAACTAGATTTCAAGTATAGCATAAAATGTACTTAAAATTCTTTCTTGTTAATCTGGAAGTTAAAGTTAATTGCCTACTCAGTATTTTATCTGATAACACTATCAAGGAATGATTTTGAAATCATCACTGAATACAAATTAGATGTAAAGTGAGTATGGAACAGTGATTGATATATTCAGTTAATAAAGAGATTAATTTAATCCAATAAAATAGTTAAGAAAATTGGCAAATAAGGTGGATATGAGACACTCCATATTAAAATCTTGGCATGGAATTTCTACTTGACATGGCAATTGTAAGTCTTCTATAAAAGGAGTGAGGATATCCATAGGGGAGTATGTACTGCCCAGCTCCAGGTTCTAAATTTGAGTCCCCGACTTCTAGGTAACCTTGTGTGTATGTGTCTAATCTCTCAGTCGTATCGACTCTTTGTGATCCCATGGACCTGGAGCCTGCCATGTTCCTCTGTCCATGGAATTTTCCAGGCAGAAATAGTGGAGTGGGTTGCCATTTCCTACTCGAGGGTATCTTCCCAACCCAAGGATCAAACCTTCGTCTCCTGCAGTCAGGCGATTTCTTTACCATGGTGCCACCTGGGAAGTCCAAGTAACCTTGTGGCTTGCCCAGTTATCACCTTGCAACTTCAGATTGTCTAATTTAGTAAAACTGACCTCTTTTTAGTGAATGAATGACTTTACACACACAAAAAAAGGATGTAAATATAAGCTATGATATACTAATCAAAATTCATAACATTAATATTTTTGGATAATCCTTCAGCCTTGTTTGTTATTTTAATGTTGTTCTTAAAATCAGTTTTAGACTTTTGATTGTAATTTGGAGAGTGTAAGAATTTCAAGCATTGGTTAATAGCATTTAGCAATGTAAGAGAAAATGATCTACTACCTTTATCAGTTTGAGTTATCCGATTTATAAGAGTTGCTTAAGACCCAGGGTGAACTTGTTTGTTAGATTATTATGGCTGCCCTGTTAGCCACTTAAAACACTTTTAAAAAAAATCAAATGTATTAATCTAAAATGCTGTGTTAGTATATTCAAGAGAGTACAGATACATTTATAAATGAGACTAGTTTTTAAGGAGTTTTAATCAGTTAAACTTGAGAAACCAAGCATTTATCAGAGAAGTGAAAAGTCAGTTTTTAATATAAAACTGACTACATCTGTAAATGGAAAAATATTAATAAGTTAAAACTTAGGTGATTTTGATTGTAATTTAAATATTCTAAATGTAATTTAAACCTAAGTGATTTTAATAGGCCTTTCTATGTTCATACTAGAGCATCCCAGGTGGTGCTGGTGGTAAAGAATCCACCTACCACTGCAGGAGACCCAAGAGACCTGGGTTTGATCCCTGGATTGAGAAGATCCTCTGGAGGGCATGGCAACCCACTCCAGTATTCTTGCCTGGAGAATCCCATGGATAGAGGAGCCTGGTAGGCTGCAACCCATAGGGTTGCAGAGAGTTGGACATGACTGAAGTGACTTAGCACGCACATGCAACATAGTCCTTTTAAAAAAAGGAAATCATGATCCAGTGAAGAAGTTTGGAAGGATAATATCAGTGTTTTTCATAACGTCCATTTAAAATAATGCCTAATGGAGAAGTATTTTTTATTAACAGATAGAATCACATATTTTGCTGTGACTATTTATAGAGGATCCCCTGGTTCTTTACTGGGGTTACATTGTTATAGATACTTACCTTAGGCCTATGAGGCATTTAAAAGATCATGGGGGTCTTTAATAGATGATATAAACCCTTTTGACTATTTCTCCTCTACTATTTCCAATTTGGAAAGTATTTGGAGATGTCATGTTCTCTGCATAGTATTAATTTCAGCAGGTTTCCCTCTATTTAGATAAAGACAAAAGGTCCACTCAAAGCCTTCCTCTCTAATCTATTTTTTATTTTTTTTTAACCAAAGCACACATGAGGAATGAAGTAGAAAGAAGCTACTCCCACACAAAGTTATCCGGAGCAAAAGAAAACAGGTCTTTCAAAAGAAGTTAGATTCTGAAAATAAAAATTTCACATTTGTTGCCTAAGATTTTAAGTAAACACTGTGTAGGAGCAGGTAGCAGTGGAAAGAGCCTGGCTAGTTTGTGATCCAATATCTCAGTCCTGACTTTTTTGAAATGTGTTTTCTCTCAATGTCAAATTGGCAACAACAACCTCATTTCAGTCCCTCCCACCCCCACCCCACCAATGGAACATAGATGAACCTTCCATTTCTCACACTGTGGCACTGTGATATCTAGAAGCCTGGAAAACCTGTCTACTGATAACAACTAAAAGTATTGGAATAGATATTGCACACCTGGAATACACAAATACCCTTATGTGAGCTAGAACATTAGGTATTTCTCAGATACTGGAGGAGGAAACCAGAGTCGTAAGAGGAGGGGAAAGCGAGTCAGAGGAGAAACTTAGAGCAGAGTAGAGGGTACTTTGGCATTTGCCAAAACTTGAACTTAGGTTTTTTATTTCCTCTTCAGTAGCAAGACATAAAAAAATTATGCAGCATTTTTTCATATTACCTTGGTGGCCTGAGGGGTCTCAAGCAGAGACTTTGACATACATTTGACAATTTGTGGACATAAAAGCCGCCTGACAGCCTAATAGATGTCTGCAGGTAAAACAGTATGTCAAGTGGGACAAGTCAAAATGACAAAGAAGACATTATTGTCACAACCAAGTCAGGTGGCAAAGGAATCTCAACAGTCCCTTTCAAGCTCCTCAAACCTGAAAATAAGTATTTTGGATCAGTCTCCTATGTGAGACAATGAAATGAATTATTATAGTTTGAGATGATCTCTGCCTACTGGTCTCCAGAGCAGAAGTTTACATGCCTGCCTTCAATGCAAACCTCAGGTAATTCCCACAAAGTTTCAAAAACCACAAAAGTATGGCAAAAGTTACAAAAAACAAAGAAACAAGACACTATAAATAAGAGAGACCATAAACAGCAGTATCAGATGCATGGTGACTATATATATTAGATATTAGATAAAGAATGGGGATTAAAAATATAAGTAAGCAGCAGAAAATCATAAAAATTGACCAAACTGATGAAAAACATATCTCAATAGAACTCTTAGAAATAAGAAATGGAACAATATATATTTAAAGCTCAATAGATTTGACATTAACAAAATTAGCTAAATATTCAATAAATCAGAATATAAATTTGAATTATTTCCTAGAATGCAGCCCAGAAAGATAAAGAGATGGGGCATACAAGAGATAAATGAGAAGATATAGAGTATAGAGCAAGATAATCTAAAGCATGTCTACACAGAGTTACAGAAAGATAAGACAGATCTGAGTGGAAATAGTGTTTGAGTGATGAATTTTTCGAAACTGCTAAAAGCCATCAATCTACAGACTTAGAAAACTAAACAAAGTCCAAGTAGGGGGGAAAAAAAAGAAAAAGAAATCCAGTTTGATATATCATTGTAAGATATATCTCATTCATTGTTCCAAGTAATGTGATAACAACAGCAATGTATTATATGGCATAAAAATAATCAAGTTTATATTTTATAATTAAATATGCATTACAGTTTTTACTGTTATCATTAAAAACGAAGACACAGAGTGTGTAACTTCTAATGAAGTAGTGGGAAAGAGAATGTAATAAGAGAAATAATCTAGCAGAGAGATGCAAAGAGAAGAGAAATAGAAACATGAAAAAGAGACGATATACATATTACTGCCCTGAAAAGCAGATGTCAAAAATGGGATTAGATGTGCAAGAGAATGTTTTGGGAAAAAGTGTGAAAAGTGAAAGAGAGGGAGCAAGAAAAGGTACAAAAAGTTTCATAAAGCCTATCTGACTCTATTGAAGGAGAGGAAAAAAGAATGAAAATTGAGTAGAAAGAGACTCAGACTGAAAAGCAGTTATAAAAAGATTTGGCCAATGAAGAGTATTATTACCAAATTCTCCCTGTAATTGATAAATGAATAAAAATTAAATCAGTAAAGGTTATAGAAGATTTAAATTAAACAAAAGAGAATAAACTATAAAATCAGAATGTATGGAAGTGAACTTATTTTTCACAGGAACTTGTAGAAGACAGGAAAACTAATAATAGAGTGCTGGAAAATATGTTGAACTGAATGGCAATGGAAATAATGTATGTTGAATTTGTAGAATTTATCAAAATTGATTTAAAAATGAAAACATTGAGCCCATCTTTTCTATTAGAAAAGATAAAAGGATGGAAATAATAAGATAAACATACAAGTAAGGAAATTAGAGGAAAGGAGAGGAAAAGTCTAAAGATTTAGAAGGAAAGAAATATTGAACATCAGATATTAATACAGCAAGAAGTAGAAGATCAACAAAATCAAAGTATAGAACCTTTGAAAAGATCAATAAAGTTGACAAACTTTCAAGACTGATTTTTAGGAAGAAGTGGAACAAATAACAGATAATCAGACAAATAGAAAGGGACAAATTATACTACAAATATAAAAGTGATGTCATGATAAGATTATGCAAATAAATGTGAAAAGTTAAAAATGGAAAATTTTGATAAAATTATAATTCCTCATTATGATAAAAAAGACTAGAATAGATTAAAGAAATTGAAAGTGAAAGTCGCTCAGTTGTGTCGGACTCTGCGACCCCATGGACTATACAGCCCATGGAATTTTCCAGGCCAGAATAATGGAGTTGGTAGCCATTCCCTTCTCCAGAGCATCTTCCTAACCCAGGGATAGAACCCAGGTCTCCTGCAGGCGAATTCTTTACCAGCTGAGCCACCAGAAAAGACTTAAAGAAATTGAAGCGGTAGTCAAATACCTTCCATGAAGTAAACTCCTGAGCAGAAAACCTGCAAATAAATCTAAATGATGTGTAAAATCTTTATATAAGAAATAATGAAATGTTATTGAAAAACATTTTTAAAAATTAAAATAAGAAATATAGTTCATTTGTAGATAGGATGACTCAATATACCAAATTCCTGCATAAATCAAAAATTCAAAAGGTCATTTCACAGAAAAGGAATTCTAATTGGCCAATAAACATAAGAAACATTATCTCATTACTAAATAGTAGTTAACTGTAAACTTAAAACAGTACAAAGTATAATTTCACACCTCACATATTGACAAAAATTGAAAGCTAATGGCAAGAATGAGGAGTAACAGAAATATTTTTTGCATTGTAAATTGGTACCCTGAATTAAATAATTCAGTATTCTATGGTATACTTTGGCCACATGATATGAAGAGCCGACATATTGCAAAAGACCTTGAAGCTGGGAAAGATTGAAGGCAAAAGGAGGGGTCCACAGAGGATGAGATGGTTAGATATCATCACTGACTCAATGTACATGAATTGAACAAACTCTGGGACATGGTGGAGGACAGAGGAGCCTGGTGTGCTGCAGTCCATTGGATTGAAAAGAGTCAAACATGACTTAGTAATTGAACAACAACATGTTCTATGGTTAAGTTTAAGGTATGGATAACTTAACCTTACAATGTGGATTCAACACATTTACAATAAAACTCTTATCCATGAATACTAAAATTATATACAATAAAGCTGAAAAAAATACTGAAAACACCTTAAAAACCAAAATTTCTAGCATTAGTTGTTGGGAAAAAAACTGTGATGTATTCATAAATTAGACTTTTTTATAGCAGTAAAATGAATAACATATAGTGATAGATAAATGCACAAGTTTTGACATTGTTCTGAGGAATTGAGCAAGTTATATACAGTATGTGTTCATTTATACAATATCAAAGAATGCAAAATTGGACAAATTCAGGCATACAAATTTAATTTTAAACATATGAGGAAAAAGAATGAAGTAATAAACACATAATTCAGGGAGTCAGTCTTTTTTGAAAGAGGCAAGTGATGGAATGAAGGAAGATTACACAAGTGAATCCAGTTCCTTGCTTACTTATTATAAATTAGGTAGTTAGTAGATATTCTTCATACTTTATGTATCAGTCATAAGTATTTGTATCTCTTAGTATTAAATAATAATAATTTAAAGTTGTTTAATTTTGAATGCCATTATGTGCATCTTTGAAAATTGTTGTTTACTAAAGAATCCAAACCCTTATATTGAGAGGAGGCTGGAAAGATGAAGGCATTTGCCTTCACTTAGTGAGCATAACAAAACTGACCTCATTAACTTAATGAAGCTCATAAAAATAATTTTACTTGAAAATTCAATTCTTCAAACACTTTTGCAACAAGAAAAATTAAATTTGTGAGACTGTTGAACAGAGACAGAACAGTCAAGTATTGTGACACTGGCACTAGTCCATAACTATACTTCCGTTATCCACATCTGACCGTGTTACTCTCCTCTTCAATACTCGTAAATAGGCTGTGCTCTTTTTCACATATAATATTAATGCTTCTCAGAAACTCGTATTAAAAATTAATAACACTAAATGTTTACTATGTTCTAAATTCTTTTCCAAATGCTACGTGATATGTAGCTCATTTCATCCTCATGGCAACCCCATGAAGTATTATCAACAGTTTAGCAAATAGAAAATTAGGACAGCTCTTTGAATCCAGCAGATTTACATTCTGTTTGCTAATGCATTTGATGTTGGAAATGATAATTAGCATTTTACATCCATCTATTAGCTAAATATCACTGGCCAACGCTGTGAGGATAAAAGAGATGATATAGACCTTTCACTCAAGCAAATCAAATCTCTAAGATGATGAAATGAAGTGAACCTACATGGACTAAATAGAAAATAATGCAAATAGAAAATGTCATGCATATTCTCAGAGGCTTATTACTTTGCATAGGTATTTTCAGAATTAAAAATGTCATGTATGAAACGAGATGCCAGTCCAGGTTCAATGCACGATGCTGAATGCTTGGGGCTGGTGCACTGGGACGACCCAGAGGGATGGTATGGGGAGGGAGGAGGGAGGAGGGTTCAGGATGGGGAACACATGAGAAATAAAGGAATAAAAAATTAAAAAAAAATAAAAATAAAAATAAAAAAAAATAAAGGACTTTGTTCTGAAAAAAAATAAAAATAAAAAAATAAAACAATATGGACTTGAGAGGTCAGAAAGGACTGGTCCCTATGAGTTAAACATTCCTTTAAGTCAAGGAAGATATCTTAGTTGCCATCTTGTCCTCTCTTTGCTTTACAAACGGTAGATGTTTGGTATGTATCTTGGGAACAAATGAACTCATGAAGGAAAAATTCTTGCAAGAATTGGATTTTAGGTGGTACTTAAAAAGTGCAGGTGTTCTTCCATAGGAGAAGAGGTCACATTGAGAACAATGTAACATGTAACCCATGTGATGCCATGGTATCCTAGCACTTGTTCGTTCATTAAATGATTACCTGGTCTCACTGTGACAACACAACTTCTTAAGGGCAGGGACCACATTTTTGCTTATTACAGCACTTCCCGCAGTACTCTTTATAGGTTAGAATTCAATAAATATTGACTGCCCTTCTGGAAACTTGTATTTCTTTATTTTTCTTCATCGCTTTTGTTTTTAAGAAAACAAAAGCTTTTTGTTTTCTTAGTTCATAAAAGACCACCACATGAAATTAGGTATCTTCTCATTTGTATTACTCTACTTATATTGTTTTCTAATGGAAACATACAGGAACATCTCAATAAAATCATAAACAATTATGAAATACTAGGAAATTGCTGCATAAAGCCTTGAAGAAGATCATTTATCAAATTAGTAAGTTTAAAAAAAGATATTTTTCATATCCTAAGAATCAGACCAAGGTTCTTTAGAAAAGTGATTGATTTCAGGCTGAGGCAAGGAAAAATATAAAATAATGTTGGAGTACTGGAGTATATTATTGTGCTGAAACACCACCCCATCTGCCTACCAAAATTTTTTTTTTTAATGTGAAGATAAACTGGAAGGCACAGAAGCCAATCTGAAGGAGCTCCAAATGGCCATAGCTGGAATCATTTGAGCAAAACTAAAATTTGACAGTATTGAATCATAACTCAAACAATAAAATTTTCCTAAATAATTGATTACATGAACAAATGGGTGAGAAGGAGCAACTCTTAAGAAAAGACTTCCAATCAATACACATAGAAGGACTGAGGAAGATAGAAAATGGCCAAGTAGAATCCTCTGCAGCACTGGCTTACAGGCAAGATCTACTGATAGGTGCTAAAAAACAGAATCAAAGTTTTATGAGAAAACAGGATATTTGCATAGACTCCAGTTACCTCTCTTAAAATATTTACCTTCCCAATTACAAAGAGAGCAATACTAACTACATGGTGAAGGAACTTGGGAAGCATCACTATAGACAAGCAGTCAAGGTTATCATTACCAGTAAGAGAATATATCATCATGATGCAACAGCTGATGTAATGAACCAAAGTGATGTCACCCCTCTGGTGTTCATCCCAATAAAACATTACTATTCATAGTTAGCAATCTAACCATGAAAAAACATCGCACAGTCCCAAATTGAGGGGCATTCTATAAAATTCCAGACTAGTACTTTTTAAATGTGCCAAGGACATGGCAAAATGAGGAACTTTCCCAGTCAAGAGGAGACTAAGGAGAAACAAACCTAAATGCAATCTGAGATCTTGAATTAGATCCTGTAATCAAGGACATTAGTTTTAAAAAAATTAATGAAATTTGAATTCACTATTTTTTTAAAGATAGTTATTATTTGTTTCTCTTGTTTTGCAATATAATAGTTTTCTGTATATTTGAATTTCTATTTGGATTTACTGCATATAAATAGAAGGATCTGTCTGTATAGCAACAGTGATTAAGGGCTTTCTATCTTTAATTTCATGTTCTAAACACAAATTTTTCTGGAAAACATGATTTTCACTGTTTTATTTAAGGGAAATTGGGATAAAGAACTTCATAATTTCCTGGAAATAAGTTTGCTTTTGGCAAGATTTGCAGCCAGCAGTGTGAATCTTCTCAGCAGCCGTTCAAACAGTCATGCCTTCTGGGTGCTCAGTCATGTCAAGGCATGGCTATGATTCATTCTACCTAGATATTTTCTATTCCTTTGCTGGCTATACTTAGACTCCCTTTTTAAAAGTATCATAAATGTTCATTTATTTATTTTACAAACCTAAAATCTATATTATTCTGATTTATAATGAAATGAGTTGGTCAGATTTGTAGGTCACTTTGTCTACTTTACTATGCATGTTTCCGAAAACAATTTAAATATTAGAAAACCTACAGCACATATGAAAACCATAAGGTAGTCTAAGTATTGCAATGATTATAGACACTCCGTGATCTATAGGTTTGGAAAATGCCAAAGAAAAGAAAATGGGGGCAGTCTAAAACAGAGAAATAGAAAAGCTCTTTCATACACATACCCACTCACACACACACAGGAAATCCTTACACACTTCATGATATAAAGGCTGTATCACTGGTATTAGGGATAATTTTTTAAAATTTAACTTTATCATAACTTTATCATAACTTAATTGATGTAACTTTAACTATAAAGGGAACACACATCCAAGATTTTTCTAACAAAGGTAATGAGCCAATAAGATGTTAAAATCAATTCAAAGGAAAATCTGAACAAACATAAGTATGAATGTAGGCAGTATACACTATAGGTAATTTAGGCAGCCTACAATGCTGACATGAATCTACAAATGGATGTAAAACTGATCAGTATTCACCGGACAAAGTTAATTTGCTTTTCTATGGATAAAGAGTTTTCATTTGCATTACTATCAGTTTTTAGTACAGATTAATAAAATAGCTTGACAAAGATGCAGATATCCCAGAAGGGTATGCTAGATACATACATCAAAATCTTTATAGTCAATTTCAATATCATTCACAATTTTTACTGATATTGGCTACATCAGTGAAAGTCTTCCTCTACCCTTCACTGACTAGCCCAATCATTCATTTAATGTATGTTTATTAAGAATTCACTACATGCAAGGTACTACTCAGGTATTGAGCTTATAAAGTAAGCAACTGAGGAGGGTCTGAGATTTTACCCTGCTTGCAAGCTGACAGGTTAACCTGCCACAGTTCATGTGTGTATGCTAAGAAACACCAGACCCCGGGTCAGAAACACAGATAGTTTATTAGTCACAGTAAAAAGCAGTGATAAGAGCAATACTCTAGCTCTGGTTCTCAAAACCACTCTCCCCATAGAGCAAGAGGATGAGGGTCAGTGTTTATCTGTGCATGGAGTGGATCTGCATTATAGGGGAAGGATTTCCAAATTAGGAGACTCTCTTTTATAGACTGCTGGCACATGTCCCCATCCTCTCCTCCAGAGAAAGAGATTACTCATTAAACAAATGCCCTTGGAAGGAGAGAGAGAGAAGGCATCTCTAAAGAGGGAGATTTTATCTTTGGAAAGGCAAAATACCTAGTTTTCACGGCTGTCTGTTATGTGACCATCCTCACAATGCTATTTGTTTAGAAGATCTGGATCATGCAGGAATATGATAAAATCATAGAGAATTTTCTCACAGCATAAACTATAGAAAAATATACCGTCAGATTTCTGAATTTCATATTCAATTTACCAAAATTTTAAATACTTATTTGTACTAAGACCATGGAAGCAAAGAAGCACTACTGTTAGTGAAAGTCTGAGAATGTTCCTCAGAAGGCAAAACAAAACAGAAAAATCTAGACTGAGACAGAAAAAGTGAATAAGAAATACCTAAGTTGGTTCATATAGAAAGCATTTCAATTGGAAAGGAATTTGGGAAGAGCATGCTCTTTGTTGAAAGAGAAGCAGTTGAGTATTTTCAGTTACAAAGTACATGGAGACAGACAATGGTGAGAGAGGAGAGTGACAGAGAGGTAGAAGCCATATTGTGAAGAACTTTGTATGATATGAAAAAAAATGTTGATGTTATCTTTTTGGCTATGTTTAAATACTGAAAATGCTGATCAAGGAAAAGGATTGTGTTCTCAGGTAAGAATTTTCTGGCAAAAATTAGTGAGGAATTCAGGCTAGAAGCAGCGCAACTGGAAACAAATTCATCTTTTGACCCCTGATATTTAAATCTATGACATTGATATTATTGATTTGTTTTTATTATCAAGAAAATAAATTGACTTGATATTATTATTTACCCAGATTATATTTAGGAAAATAACAAACATTCTTATCACTAAGTCTGCTTTCAGTGGGAACATAGTTCTTATTCTCATATTGTAGATTGTGCCAGGATTGAGAATTAGAAACTCATTATTGAAAGATAAATTATATGTAATTATTTAATATTTTAGTAGAAATAGATTTGCATAACAGACTCAAGGTTTTTGAACTCTGACACAGATCTGATCTCCACTGTAAGAAAATATATTTGAAAAATCAAATGTGAATTCTCCTATACAACATGAAAAAACACATTCCTATTTTAA
The DNA here is from genome assembly GCF_000754665.1 of Bison bison bison. NCBI lineage: Eukaryota > Metazoa > Chordata > Mammalia > Artiodactyla > Bovidae > Bison > Bison bison. The sequence goes on along the minus strand of NW_011494738.1, from coordinate 3,911,665 downwards.
ATTTAATTAAAACATCAGATTAAAAGCCTTTCTTTTCAGTACATGTTCTATACTTTTCCCTGGTGGTTCAGACGGTAAAACTATTGCAACAGATATCTAAACCTTGTGGGTAAAGGAAGATTCCCCAGAAAATAACAAGTTGGACTACTTGGCTTATTGTTTTTCCTTAACAGATGACAATACTAACCTGAGATTTGGACCAAAACCAGAGTGAAAATCCAGAGAGCATTAAACAAAGAAGGGAAAATGTATCTTTCAATTTATCTTTAAATCACTAGACTTTAAGATAATGTGAATTTGATCAAGGTGTTCATCATTTATTAAGTATTGGGTTTTATGTTAAATGCTAATAATCAGGAAATATATATATATAAAAACAGAAAAACTTTTAAGGGATATCACTGGTCTTTATTGCAACACACACAGGTAAGAACCCAAGTAGTAAATGCCTTTATTAATTCAGAGGAGAGACAGGTATTTTTATCTGGTAACAGAAGAGTAGACAGAAAATAAAAATACAAGAGTAGAGAAAGAAATCTGACAGGGAATCAACACGGTGGTATTAAAACTGTGGTAACTCCCCATGACAACTGAAGAACAGGGCGTCTGTTCTTTGAAACTCACAGGACCCAGTCTGTATGGTTCATTTCCTTAAGTATTCAAGCATATATTAACCCTTAAGTGCCATTTGAAGAATGATGATTGAAACCAGAGTAGTTAGACAGAAGGCAGCTCCTGTAGGAAACCCAGCGTTTATAACTCTGTTCCTCGTTTCATTCTCCACTCCCCAACAATGATTCACCTGAGAAGTTGTTCCAACGCTGTCTTTCTAAGTTCTGGTTCCAGTGCTTTTTATGAATCCATATCTAGGTAAAACAATATGATGTGCCCCCTCTTAACTAATCTACACATCTGAATGTTGAGTGTAGTGACCTAAAATATACACACTAGCTCCAAAGCATAGATTCCGATTCTGTTTGTGCTCCTTGCTCAAATGCCAATTGTATATTTCTTTCTCAGATTCTAAACGTTGCTGTTTAATCATAGTAAACTTATTTTTAAAAAGGATCTGATACTACAAACATAGACCTAATTTCTATGAACCAATTGTCATGTAACTTTTTGTTATGATGATAAAAATTGTGAATTGCTGCTAATCAGTAAATGATAAATATGTTCTGATGTATTATATTATATCTGCTTATAGCAATTTCTATTAATTAACTCTTATATTTTACTACTGTCCATAGGTCTAGATGGAGTTGAAACATGTGGCAACATGCCTGTTGGTAACAATGATTAAAACTTCCCTTCCAGTTGGATGATGTAATTCATGCAAAGAATGTGTCTGATATGTAAGTGCTTCTCTCTGTTGGGTGAGAAGAGAATCAGTAAGCAATGAGCAAGGCTTACCAAGTCACAATGTGTAAATCAGTTTCCTACATTACAAAGTAACCAAATAATTCTTAACACTGAAAGATTTTTGCCTTTTTAAAAATTTTTTTAATTAATTTTTATTGGCATATAATTGCTTTATAATTATGTACTATGTACAGTTACAATTGTGTACAATTATGTACAATTACAATTATGTAGAATTACAATTGTGTTAGTTTCTCCTGTATAGCAAAATGAGTCAGCCATATATATATATATCTATATCTATATATATATCTTTACACACACATACATATGCTCTCCCTTTAGGACTTCTTTTCCATTTAGGTACCATAGTGCATTAACCAGAGTTCCCTGTGCTATACAGTATCTTCTCATTAGTTGTTTACTTTATCAGATCAGATCAGATCAGTCGCTCAGTCATGTCCGACTCTTTGCAACCCCATGAATCGCAGCACGCCAGGCCTCCCTGTCCATCACCAACTACTGGAGTTCACTCAGACTCATGTCCATCGAGTCAGTGATGCCATCCAGTCATCTCATCCTCTGTCATCCCCTTCTCCTCTTGCCTCCAATCCCTCCCAGCATCAGAGTCTTTTCCAATGAGTCAACTCTTCGCACGAGGTGGCCAAAGTACTGGACTTTCAGCTTCAGCATCATTCCTTCCAAAGAAATCCCAGGGCTGATCTCCTTCAGAATGGACTGGTTGGATCTCCTTGCAGTCCAAGGGACTCTCAGGAGTCTTCTCCAACACCACAGTTCAAAAGCATCAATTCTTTGGCCCTCAGCCTTCTTCACAGTCCAACTCTTACATCTATACATGACCACAGGAAAAACCATAGCCTTGACTAGATGAACCTTTGTTGGCAAAGTAATGTCTCTGCTTTTGAATATGCTATCTAGGTTGGTCATAACTTTCCTTCCAAGGATTAAGCGTCTTTGAATTTCATGGCTGCAGTCGCCATCTGCAGTGATTTTGGAGCCCAGAAAAGTAAAGTCTGACACTGTTTCCACTGTTTCCCCATCTATTTCCCATGAAGTGGTGGGACCGGATGCCATGATCTTCATTTTCTGAATGTTGAGCTTTAAGCCAACTCTTTCACTCTCCACTTTCACCTTCATCAAGAGGCTTTTGAGTTCCTCTTCACTTTCTGCCATAAGGGTGGTGTCATCTGCATATCTGAGGTTATTGATATTTCTCCCAGCAATCTTGATTCCAGCTTCTGTTTCTTCCAGTCCAGCATTTTTCATGATGTACTCTGCATATAAGTTAAATAAACAGGGTGACAATATACAGCCTTGACGGACTCCTTTTCCTATTTGGAACCAGTCTGTTGTTCCATGTCCAGTTCTAACTGTT
>NW_011494738.1:3853580-3908807 GCF_000754665.1 Bison bison bison | reverse complement strand
TTCCTGACCTGCATACAGATTTCTCAAGAGGCAGGTCAGGTGGTTTGGTATTCCCATCTCTTTCAGAATTTTCCACAGTTTATTGTGATCCACACAGTCAAAGGCTTTGGCATAGTCAATAAAGCAGAAATAGATGCTTTTCTGGAACTCTCTTGCTTTTTCCATGATCCAGCAGATGTTGGCAATTTGATCTCTGGTTCCTCTGCCTTTTCTAAAACCAGCTTGAACATCAGGAAGTTCACGGTTCACATAATGCTGAAGCCTGGCTTGGAGAATTTTGAGCATTACTTTACTAGCGTGTGAGATGAGTGCAATTGTGCGGTAGTTTGAGCATTCTTTGGCATTGCCTTTCTTTGGGATTTACTTTATACATAGTATCAATAGTGTATATATGTTAATCCCAATATCCCAATGCTATACACTCCCCCTTTTTGCCTTTGTATTCATATCATACATTTTTTCCCTTTGTCTGTGCCTTTATTTCTGCTATGCAAATGAGATCATATATACAATTTTTCTAGATTCCACATATATGTGTTAATATATGGTATTTGTTTTTCTCTTTCTTACTTTACTTTGTATGACACTCTCTAGGTTTATCTACATTTATACAAATGACCCAATTTAGTTCCTTTTTATGGCTCCATTGTATATGTGGACACGTGTGCATGCTGTCTTTTCAGTTATATTTGACTCTGTGACACTATGACCTGTGGCCCACCAGGCTCCTCTGTCCATGGGATTCTCCAGGGAAGAATATTGGAGTGGGTTGCCATGTCCTCCTCCAGGGGATCTTCCTGGGACTGAACTTACATCTCCTGCACTGACAGGTGGGTTCTTTACCGCTAGCACCGCCTGGGAAGCCCGTATGTGTACCTTGTCTTCTTTATTCATTCCTCTGCCGATAGCCATTTACATTGCTTCCATATCCTGGCTGTTAGAAATAGTGCTGTTATGAACATCAGAGTGCATGTATCTTTCTTGAATGATGGTTTTCCATGGATATGTACCCAGGAGTAGGATTGCTGGGTCATATGCTAGTTCTATTTTTAGTTTTTTAAGAAACTGTTAAAAAACTGGTTTCCGTAGTGACTATTCCATACTGTTTTCCATAGTGACTGTATCAGTTTACACTCCCACCAATAGTTTATGAGGTTCCCTTTTCTCCACATCCTCTCTAGCATTTACTGTTTGTACATTTTTTGATGATGGCCATTCTGACTTGTGTGAGGTGATATCTCATTGTAATTTTGATTTGCATTTATCTAACAATTAGTGATGTTGAATATCTTTTAATGTGTCCGTTGGCCATCTGTATGAACACCCCAAACTTATCATCTAATCATATTCAAAAAGCTAAAAATTCTCAAAAGAACAAGATACTGGGAAACAAATTATTAAAATTCAAGAACTCAAGATTGGTCATTCTCAAAGTGTGGTCCCTGGACCAAGAACATTGGCATCATTGGGCCCCACCTCAGACCTACTAAATCAGAAACTCTGGGGGTGAGACCCAGCAATGTGTTTTAACAAGATCTTCAGGTGATTTTTAGCCAGGTTACAGTGTCCAAATCTCTGCTTTGTATAGCAGAGGCCATAAACAAACACTCAAAAAAAAAAATTAAACAATAGGCAAATCATCATTATAGATAACAACCTGCATATCATTTATTTCTATTTGATAAGCCTCTTAATGAACATCTCATCTTTTAAAAATTATCAGTTTTAGTTAACAACTAGGAACCTTGCAAATTATGATCAGTAAGTTAACCTAAAATATTCATTAGGAATAGAATGTTATATGCAAATTTCAACAGTCTGATTCCATTTTTGATATTGGCTTGATGAAGACTTTAAGCTATGCTCCTCTCTCTTCACCTTCTGCCCTTCATCTGGGCAAGAGGATAAGAAAGCTTAGTGCTCCCTCTGGCAAGAAGTTTAAGCCATACTAGCCCTGTGTCCCAACCCCTCACCCCAAGCCACCATCCTTAACCACAGTGAAAAGCCCAAGCCAGTCTCTTTCCTCTGCTCTTTCAAGCCATTTTGGATCTGCTCAATAGCCAAGCTATTCTGCCCAGAAAGCTTATTCAGTGAGTATTAAACCTTGTCATACATTCTTGTATGTGGGGGGTATCATCAGCATTGACATCTGAACCTAACTTTGTATGATAGGATTCCATCCCATTTTTACACAGTGACTAAAACACAAATTTAAACATTTTTATCCCTTCATTGAAAATGTATTTAGAGATACAACTTGAAAAATCCTGTCAGAAACTGTAAGCTCTCTGTTGTAACTTTCAGGCAAGATATTATATACATAAAATTAATGCTTTCATTTTAGAAGCTTGATCAGATGCTGTGTTTTCCCAGCAATCAAATTGTAAGGCCCCCAAGATCATTTTATTAAATATTTGTGCCACAGGCACTGAGATATGGCTACAATTACACTAAAAAAGAGGAAGTAATTATTCTGATAATCATGACACCAAGAAACAACTGGGAGAAAAGTAGCTTCAGGGACAGTGTTCAGTAGCTAATTGTTCAACTCTCCAGTTTACATCGCTTGTAGACATTGAGTCTAGTTATGGGATAAATCAAAATGAATAAAGCTCAGTTGGGATTTTTATATCAGCAGTGCTTTTTTTTTTAAGTGTTGCTTCCTGGAAAAACATACAGTAATACAAACTGTATACAAACATACAGTAATACAAAATAATACAAAACCCACAACATGTCAGGAGAAATGCAAGGTACCAAAATAGAAACTAGACACAACAAAAATCACCTCATAGCACCTTATGTCTTGGATGTTTTGGGCACACAATTTTAATTGTTAATTAAAATTGAGTTTAAACTCAAAAACTTCAGTTAAAAAAAAAATAGCTTAAAAGCTGATCTGCTTATGGACTCTGTGGGAGAGGGAGAGGGTGGGGAGATTTGGGAGAATAGCATTGAAACATGTATAATATCATGTATGAAACGAGTCGCCAGTCCAGGTTCGATGCACGGTACTGGATGCTTGGGCCTGGTGCACTGGGACGACCCAGAGGGAGGGTAGGGGAGGGAGGAGGGAGGAGGGTTCAGAATGGGGAACGCGGGTATACCTGTGATGGATTCATTTCGATATTTGGCAAAACTAATACAATATTGTAAAGTTTAAAAAAAAAATAAAAAGCTGATCTGCTTATGAGTTGCTCTTGTTTAGTTGCTAAGACATGTTCGACTCTTTGTGACACCATGAACTGCCAGCCTCCTCTGTCCGTGAGATTTCCTAGGCTAATATATTCAAGTGATTTGCCATTTCCTCCTCCAGGGGGATCTTCCCAACCCAGGGACTGAACCTGCATCTCCTGCTTCTCCTGCAATGGCGGGCAGAGTCTTTACCAATAAGCCACCAGGGAAGCACCTCCTTATGAGAATCAGATAATAACTTCAGATGTTAAATATAATAAGAATAAAATATTTTTCCTTGTTGTTGTTCAGTTGCCCGGTTGTGTCTGATTCTTTGTGACCCCATGGACTTTAGGATGCCAGGCATCCCTGTCCCTCACCATTCTTGGAATTTGCCCAAGTTCATGTTCATTGAATCAGTGATGAACCAGCCATCTCATCCTCTGACACCCTCTTCTCCTTCAAGGATCACTGCCTTGTCATGGCTTTCATAACTTAGTGAAGCTTTGAGTCATTCCATGCAGGGCCACCCAAGATGGACGGGTCATAGCAGAGAGTTCTGACAAAAAGTGATCCACCGGAGGAGGGAATGGCAAACCACCCCAGTATACTTGCTGTGAGAACCTCAGGAACTCTATAAAAGGCCAAAAAGATACTTTTCCTTACCTCCATTTTTAACAGATATTTTCTTTGCAATTACTGATTTTATGTTAAATTTGAGGTAAAGAATTTTCATTTTTTGTGATAAGCTAGCTGCTCAAGTTTTGACTATAAGCACCAAATTCTGATTACTAAATAGGTATTTTGTAATACCAATTTACTAAAAGGGTATTTAAGAGCTATATAACTGCTTTCAGAAAAAGATCAAACTCTTCCGTAAATATATATTTCTATGAAAACCTAGAAGCCATGGTAGTTGCTCGCTGACTTAACTTGAACAGCATAACCATTTTCATGAAAGAAATCTCAACATGAAGTTAGACTTTCATTTATTCTTTGATTAATCCAAATCACAAAATGTAATATGGTTTAATTAGAGATAATTCAACTGAGTGTCTATTAAAATGAATTCACTGACAATGAGCTGACAATGGTAAAATTTTATGTAAGGCTTAAATAATTATGATCAGAAAAATCATTTCAGCTAGTTAATTTAGGCTGCTTTCTAAATTATCCAAAAACCTAAGGAAGAACCAGAGAATATGTTCTTTATGATGTATGTCATCTATAAAGTTACTAATGAGACAGCTGGGTGTCATTGTGAAGAAATATATAATGTAACAGTATTTAATATTTGTTCTAAAATATTCTATCAAAAATTAGGTTGCAAGTAATTACTGAACGAAGATTGAGGAAGTGAAGTTAGAGGGGTCTGAGGTGATAATGGCCCTGTGGAAAACAGAGAGGGCATCTAGGAAATAAGTGTGATTTAACAAGAATAAGAAAACAGAAGAGGAGCTGCTTCATAGGGCTCAGAGCATTGTTTAGAAAAATACTGGAGTTTTATAAGGAAGCTCTTAGTAGAAGAACCTAATAATTATAGTAGAAAAAGACCCTTAATAATTATTTGATGTCTAGATATACAAGGAAGTACATAACAAACTTAATTCAATAAAAATGAAAGAGAAGTAATTTACCTCTCATTTTATTTGATAAGTAAACAAAATAAGATATTATTTGAGTATTGCTTCCATAGCAGTTGAGATAATTATGGTTACCAGAGACCAATGGATTACTCTATTTATTAACTTTTTATTATAATATTCTCTGTACAAATGAGTTCATGAATTATAATTTTATTTAGATGTTTTATTCTGTTTTTTTCTACATTGTTTCTGCTGCAATGATTTCTTTTGTTCTGTTTCCAACTTATATGTTGGTGTCTGTCTTTTATCATGGAAGGTTTCCTTAACATTTCAGGTTCTCCTTGGCTTTCGATTCATTTTTAACAAATTGAATTATTGGAAACTTTTATCTGGAGGCCTTCACTGAGGATTACTGAGTGAGTAACCACTGTTTACTTGTATTGCTAAATGACTTTGTACTTATTTTGGGAGGTTGTAAATTAATTTAAAGAGAACTCTTTCCCCTCCAGGTGCTGAGGGGGAGGATACCAGCAATTTGGGGGCTAAATTGGAGGAGACAGAGGTTTCAGTTCAATTTGGCTTTTAAGTGCTTATTCCCATCATCTTCAGCTCTCTGGTATTCATGAGGACAAGTATCTCCAGTTCAATTGTTCTCATGGGTAAACCTCCAGGCTTCCCTTCATCCAGAATGGAGATTGAGGAGTGAGCAGTAGCCTGGTAACATAGGCTTTGGGAAGATATTTGGTATGACAGAAGATGAGATGGTTGGATGGCATCACCGACTCGATGGACATAAGTTTGAGCAAGCTCCAGAAGTTGGTGATGGACAGGGAAGCCTGGCATGCTGCAGTCCATGGGGTCGCAAAGAGTCAGACACAACTGAGTGACTGAACTGAACTGAACAGGGGTACCTTACTATTCCTTATACAGAAATGAATCTAATGCTCCAATTTTGAATTCCTTCCCTCAAGATAACTTGTACCTCCAACATTCTCTATAATGTGTGTTGGCTTGTTTCCTTTTTTTTTTTTCCCCTAGGTTAAGTATTCAGATTTTAATTTTATCCACTCTGTTAATTCAGATTTATCTATCTTCCAAAATTCTCTCTCTTCTCCCATTCTCTTTATCCATATAAGTACATATCTTTGTTAATTCATCTAATTTCAATTTAGTGGGCTTTGAGAGAGTAGAGGTAAGACGAGCTCAATTTTCCAACAAGTTTAGTAACTAGCCCAATGTGCAATTTTTTTCTACACCTCAAACCAATTAACCTAATTTCTAGCATGATCTACATGAGGTTGAGGGCTCCCAGAGGTTAAGAGTTCAGGCCCACATGACTCCCTCCCGACTAGATGCCAATTATCAAGTCCAGGTTGTCACCTCCACTTTTGACTGGCTATAAATTGGAAGTTACTATGACCCCTTGGATTTGATTAATTGGTGAGAATATTTCATAAAACTCAGGAAGACAATTTACTTACTAGATTATTCATTTACTATAAAAAGATAAAAAACAGGAACAGCTACAAGGAGGAGATGCATAGGACAAATTATGAAGAAAGGCATACAGAGCTTCCTTGCTCTCTCAGATCATGCCACAATCCCAAGACCTCTAGATATCCACCATTGTGGAAACTCTCCAAACCTAGTATTTTGGGGTTTGTATGAAGGCTTCATTTATAGAGGCATAATTCGTTGGCCATTGGCAATTGATTTAACCTCCAGCCCCTTTCCCCTCCCTAGAGGTCAGGAGGTAGGACTAAAAGCTCCAACTCTCTAATCACAGGTTTGGTTCCCCTGGCAAACAAACACTTAGGTACTTTCCAAAATTCATCTTATTAACATAAACTCAGATGTGATTGAAATGAGTTTATTATGAATATCATGACCTCTTTATAACTCTTACCATCTAGGAAATTCCAAAAGTTTTAGGGGTTCTGTGCCAGAAAGGAGGGTGAAGACCAAACACATATTTCTTATTATTAATCACATTACTACTAGAAATCACCAGGTTACCCTCCCATTCTTACCTTCTGGCTCCTCAGCCATGATTGTCATTCTTTAATCATTTTCCCAAACTCACTACACTCAAACCATTTTCCCATTTCTTAATTTTTGTTCATCCTCACTAAAAGACCTTTCCCCCTCTTTTAAAAGATAAACTGAGGTGCATTAAAATTTTTTGAGTTTATTTGAGCAAAAGTCAATTAAAATCAGAAAGCATCAAACTGAAAGTGGTTAAGAGGTAAAACATTTATAGGAAAGACATGGAAGCAAAACAAGAAAATTATTTAATTGGCTATTAGCTTAGGGGTTCCCTGGTGGCGCTAGTGGTAAAGAACCCACCTGCCAATATAGGAGATGTGAGAGACATGGGTTCAATCCCTAGATTGGGAAGATCCCCTGGAGGAAAGCATGGTAACCCACTCCAGTGTTCTTGCCTGGAGAATCCCATGGACAGAGGAGCCTGGCTGGCTACTGTCCAAAGAATCAAAAAAAAAGTCATACACAACTGAAGCAACTTAACACACACTCAAGTGCAATCCTAAGGAACCTCAATTTATCATCACCACTTTGAAATGCTTTCTCTTTCCATATAGTCAATATTTTGTCCACACTTCAAAGCCCAGCCTATCTAGCATTTTTGTGAAATCATTCATCTTCACATCTTGAATTAATTTCTCTTTCTTTTATGTTCCTCCAATTGTATTTCTACTATAAAAGCAATATTATTCTGTCTCAAAAATAAAAACATGTTCATCTCAGTCATCTCCGTATACTTATCTATAGTATAATGTCTATAAATATTATTTAAATGCATGTTTGTTGAATTAAAATAAGCAGAACTCTAAAACTTTACAATATACAGTATCTATTCTGGTTTACTTTTGTTTCTCTTTTTATATCCTTCTAGCAGCAGGATCCCAAAGCTTAAGTATTAGGTATTCAGTATTAACATTCAGAACCACATCTCAATTTTAATAAAATCAAGTGGATATTTATTGAGCACTTACCATTAAATAAAAAAAAAATATTATGTGAACATGCTTACCTTGTGCTTGGTATGTTTTTTTTGGAGTTATGAGAGAGAAACATAATTAGTGTAAGGTTTTTAAACTGCTTTATTTAGCTTATAATGCAGTTAAGGAAACATACCCCAAAGTATGAAACTATAAAATTCAAAACAGTATAGAATAAAAGGCTGATTGTAGTTTCTGGGAGGGCTCTAATAAAGGAAGAAAATTGCATGGGTATAATTTCTGAAGAATGAATAAAAACTCCAAAGAATGCCCCAAAAAACGGGGGGGATTTAAAGTGAAAAAAACAAAATTTTTCAATCTCAGAGAAAATCCAAGGTTTCATAAGGAGAGTATTCTGAATGGAGTAAGAGCAGATCAATTTTCAGGAGCTGTGGAGAAGTCAGTTGTCTAGGGATGTTTGACTATCACTAGCTTGAAAAAGAGGCATTCATAAAATGAGGAAACATGGGACCACTAATCAGAGGAATAAGATGATGTAAAAAACACTTTAGAAAATGCATGTCAAGCCTCCTGAAGAATGGCTATGTAAGGAGAAAGTCACTGGGAATCAGAATCAGCTCAGGAATTCCAAATCAAGGAATCTTACAATACTGGTGGGGCAATCAAGAGCATGAATGAGAGACACATTGTACTGGTCAAAGTTCACTGTATCTCCAGCTATTTTCATTTGCTCATTTCAATTAGTTGTTTTGTTTTTCCTGTGACAGAGCCATACTCTGGAGTTTCTTGCTGAGGTTCTGGTGAAGTTCTATAGGATAGATTCAAAGGGTCCAGTTTAAGGACAGTTCGGTTCAGTATAGTCACTCAGTAATGTGAAACTCTATGATGCCATAGATTGTAGCAAGCCAGGCCTCCCTGTCCATCACCAACTACCAGAGTTTACTGAAATTCATGTCCATTGAGTCAGTGATGCCATCCAACCATCTGATCCTCGGTCATCCCCTTCTCCTCCAGGCTTCAATCTTTCCCAATATCAGAGTCTTTACAAATGAAGAGGTTCTTCACATCAGGTGGCCAAAGTATTGGTGTTTTAGCTTTAGCATCAGTCCTTCCAATGAATATTCAGGACTGATTTCCTTTAGGATGGACTGGTTTGATCTTGCCATCCAAGGGACTCTCAAGACTGTTCTATAACACCACAGTTCAAAAGCATCAATTCTTTGGTGCTCAGCTTTCTTTATAGTCCAACTCTCGCATCCATACATGACTAGTGGAAAATCATAGCTTTGACTAGATGGAATTTTGTTGTCAAAGTAATGTCTTTGCTTTTTAATATGCTGTTTAGGTTGGTCATAGGTTTTCTTCCAAGGAGCAAGCATCTTTTAATCTCATGGCTGCAGTCACCATCTGCTGTGATTTTGGAATGCAAAAAAATTAAGTCTGTCACTGTTTCCATTGCTTCCCCATCTATTTGCCATGAAGTGATGGGACCAGATGACATAATCTTAGTTTTCTGAATGTTGAGTTTTCACTCAACACTCAAAAAGCCAACGTTTTCACTCTCCTCTTTCACATTCATCAAGAGGCTCTTTAGTTCTTCTTTGCTTGCTGCCAAGAGTGGTGTCATCTGCATATCTGAGGTTGGTATTTGTCCCAGCAGTCTGGATTCCAGCTTGTGCTTCATCCAGCTTCATCTAGCGTTTCTCATGATGTACTCTGCATGAAAGTTAAATAAGCAGGGTTACAATATACAGCCTCGACATACTCCTTTCCCGATTTGCAACCAGTCTGCTCTTCCAAGTCCAGTTGTAATTATTGCTTCCTTACCTGCATACAGATTTCTCAGGAGACAGGTCAGGTTGTCTGGTATTCCCATATCCTTCAGAATTTTCCACAGTTTGATATGATCCACACAGTCAAAGGCTTTGGCATAGTCGATAAAGCAGAAGTAGCTGTTTTTCCGGAGTTCTCTTGCTTTTTCGATGAGCTAATGGGAGTTGACAATTTGATCTCTGGTTCCTCTGCCTTTTCTAAATGCAGCTTACACATCTGGAAGTTCACAGTTCACATGTTGTTGAAGCCTGGCTTGGAGGATTTTGAGCACTACTTTGCTAACATGTGAGATGAGGGCAATTGTGCCATAGTTTCAGCATTCTTTGGCATTGTCTTTCTTTGGGATTGGAATAAAAACTGACCTGTTCCAGTCCTGTAGCCACTGCTGAGTTTTCCAAATTTTCTGGCATATTGAGTGCAGCACTTTAACAGCATCATCTTTTAGGGTTAGAAATAGCTCAATTGGAATTCCATCACCTCCACTGGCTTTCTCATAGTGATGCTTCCTAAGGCCCACTTGACTTCACATTCCAGGATGTCTGGCTCTAGGTGAGTGATCACACCATCATGATTATCTGTATCATCAAGACCTTTTTTTCTAGTTCTACTATATATTCTTGCCATCTCTTCTTAATATCTTCTTCTTCTGTTAGGTCCATAACATTTCTGTCCTCTATTGTGCCCATCTTTGCATGAAATGTTCCCTTTGTATCTCTAATTTTCTTCAAGAGATCTCTACTCTTTCCCATTCTATTGTTTTCCTCTATTTTTTTTTCATTGATCACTGAGGAAAACTTTCTTATCTCTCTTTGCTGTTCTTTGAAACTGTGCATTAAAATGTGTATATCTTTCCTTTTCTCATTTGCATTTTGATTCTCCTCTTTTCACAGCTATTTTTAAGGCTTTCTCAGACAACCATTTGCCTTTTTGCATTTCTTTTTCTTGGGGATTATCTTGATCCCTGTCTCCTGTACAATGTCACAAACCTCTGTCCATAGTTCTTCAGGCACACTGTCTCTCAGATCTAACCCCTTGAATCTATTTCTCACTTCCACTATATAGTCATAAGGGATTTGATTTAGGTCATACATGAATGGTCTAGTGGTTTTCCCTACTTTCTTCAATTTAAGTCTGAATTTGGCAATAAGGAGTTCATGATTTGAGCAACAGTCAGCTCCTGGTCTTATTTTTGCTGACCATCTTCTGATAGAACTTATACATTTTTGGCTGCAAAGAATCTAATCAGTCTGATTTCAGTGTTGACCATCTGGTGATGTCCATGTGTAGTCTTGTCTTGTGTTGTTGGAAGAGTGGAAGAGGGTGTTTACTATGACCAGTGCATTCTCTTGGCAAAATGCTATTATTAGGCTTTGCCCTGCTTCATTGTGTATTCCTAAACCCGATTTGCCTCTTACTCCAGGTGTTTCTTGACTTCCTACTTTTGCATTCCAGTCCCCTGTAATGAAAAGGACATCTTTTTGGGGTGTTAGTTCTAGAAGGTCTTGTAGGTCTTCACAGAACCATTCAACTTCAGCTTCTCCAGCATTACTGGTAGGGGCATAGACTTGGATTACTGGGATATTGAATGTTTTGCCTTGGAAACTAACAGAGATCATTCTGTTGTTTTTGAGACTACACCCAAGTACTGCATTTCAAACTCTTTTGTTGACTATGATGGATACTCCATTTCTTCTAAGGGATTCTTATCCACAGTAGTAGATATAATGGTCATCTGAGTTAAATTCACCCATTCTAGTCCATTTTAGTTCGCTGATTCCTAAAATATCTATATTCACTCTTGCCATCTCCTGTTTGACCACTTCCAATTTACCCTGATTCATGGACTTAACATTCCAAGTTCCTATGCAATATTGCTCTTTACATCATCAGACTTTACTTCCATCATGAGTCACATCTACAACTGGGTATTGCTGTTGCTTTGGCTCTGTCTCTTCATTCTTTCTGGAGTTATTTCTCCACTGATCTCCAGTAGCATATTGGGCACCTACCGACTGGAGATCATCTTCCAGTGTCCTATCTTTTTGCCTTTTCATTCTGTTTATGGGATTCTCAAGGCAAGAATACTGAAGTGGTTTGCCATTCCCTTCCCCAGTGGACCACGTTTTGTCAGAACTCTCCACCATGACCCATCCATCTTGGGTGGCCCTACATGGCATGGCTCAGAGTTGCACTGAGTTAGACAAGGCTGTTAAGGACAGTTGATAGGCTCTTATTCTCAATTGATGAAGGCCTAGGCAAGGTAATAATTCTAAGTAAAAGCAAAGATACCCTGTGAAGGGTGAAGATACTTCTAGTATTAGATAAATATTAGTTAAGAGACAAGATAAATTAATCTCTTGTGCTTAGACTCATTTTTTTAATTTAGTGTTTTGCTTTCATTTCTTTTGCCTAATATATTTGATTTCCAAATATAATGATATGACTTTTATGTGAAATTTTATCATGTTTGCAATATCAGGAATTTGGAAATGTTGATTATCATCTTCATATTTCTTATTAATAAGAATAATTAATATTTGGGGTTTTTCCTTTACAAGAACTGTGCCTATGAATGAGTGTTAATTTATCCCATGTGAGGCAGCTATGTAGGCTTTATCTGAGTAAAGTTTATGTCTCTAATAGGCATTTTGCTCTTTGAATTTCTAGGAATTCAAAAATTTTCCTCTTCTGAAGGCTCTACCTTTTGTTTCCATGAAAATGACCTGGGAGTTGTGATAGGTTTTTTTTTTTTTTTTTAATTTTTTTATTGTTCAAGAATAATTGCTTTACAGAGTTTTGTTGTTTTCTGTCAAGCTTCAACATGAATCAGCCATACGTATACATATATCCACTCTCTTTTGAACCTCCTTCCATCTTCTTCCCATCCCACCCCTCTAGGTTGATACAGAGCCCCTGTTTGAATTTCCTGAGCCATACAACAAATTCCCATTGGCAATCTATTTTACATATGGTAATGTAAGTTTCCATGCTACTCTTTCCTTACATCTCACCCTCTCCCCATGTCCATAAGTCTATTCTCCATGTCTATAAGTCTATTCTCCATGTCTGTTTGTCCATTGCTGCCCTGTAAATATGTTCTTCAGTACCATTCTTCTAGATTCTGTATATATGTGTTAGAATACATTATTTATTTTCTCTTTATGACTCACTTCACTCAATATAATAGGTTCTAGGTTCATCCACCTCATCAGAACTGACACAAATGTGTTCCTTTTTATGGCTGAGTAATATTCCATTGTGTATATGTACCACTACTTCTTTATCCATTCATCTGTCAATGGACATCTAGGTAGCTTCTGTGTTCGAGCTATTGTAAATGGTGCATTAATGAACAATGGAATACATATGTCTTTTTAAATTTTGGTTTACTCAGGGTATATGTCTGGGAGTGGAATTGCTGGGTCATATGGTGGTTTTATTCCTATTTTTTTAATGAATCTCCATACCATCTTCCATGGTGGCTATATCAGTTTACATTCCCACCAACAGTGCAAGAGCATTCCCTTTTCTCCACATCCTCTGCAGCATTTATTGTTTTTAGACTTTTTGATGATGGCCATTCTGATTGGAATTTTGATTTGCATTTCTCTAATAATGAGTGATGTTGAGCATCTTTTCATGGGTTTGTTAGCCATCTGTATGTCTTCTTTGGAGAAATGTCTGCTTATGTCTTTTTCCCACTTTTTAACTGGGTTGTTTGTTTTTCTGGCACTGAGATGTATGAGCTGCTTTTATATTTTGTAAATAAATCCTTTTTCAGTTATTTCATTTGCTATTATTTTCTCTCATTCTGAGGGTTGTCTTTTCACCTTGCTTATAGTTTCCTTTGTTGTGCAAAAGCTTTTAAGTTTAATCAGGTCCCCCTTGTTTACTTTTGTTTTTATTTCCAATACTCTAGGAGGTAGATCATAGAGGATCTTGCTTTGATTTACGCCATCGAGTGTTCTGCCTATGTTTTCCTCTAAGGGTTTTATAGTTTCTGGTCTTACATTTAGGTCTTTAAACCATTTTGAGTTTATCTTTGTGTATGGTGTTAGGAAGCGTTCTAATTTTGTTCTTTTACATGTAGCAGTCCAGTTTTCCCAGCACCATTTATTGAAGAGGTTGTCCTTGCCCCATTGTATATTATTGCCTCCTTTGTCAAAATTAAGGTACTCATAGGTGCATGAGTTTATTTCTGGGCTTTCTATCTTGTTCCATTGGTCTATATTTCTGTTTTTTTGCCAGTACCATACTGTCTTGGTGACGGTAGCTTTGTAGTATAATCTGAAGTCAGGAAGGTTGGTTCCTCTAGCTCCATTCTTCTTTTTCAAGACTGCTTTGGCTCATCAGGGTCTTTTGTGTTGCCATATGAAATGTGAAATTTTTGTCCTAGTTCTGTGAAAAATGCCATTGGTAATTTGATACAGATCACATTGAATCTGTAGATTGTATTTGGTAGTAGTCATTTTCACAATATTGATTCTTCCTATCCAGGAACATGGAATATCTTTCCATCTGTTTATGTTGTCTTTGATTTCTTTCATTAGCATCTTATAATTTTCTCTGTACAGTTCTTTTGTCTCCTCAGGTAAGTTTATTCCTAGATATTTAATTCCTTTTTTTGCAGTGGTGAATGGGATTGATTTCTTAATTTCTCTTTCTGAGTTTTCATTCTTATATAGAAATGCAAGTGATTTCTGTGTATTGCTTTTGTTTCCTGAAACTTTACTAAATTCACTGATTAGCTCTAGCAATTTTCTGATACTATCTTTAGGGTTTTCTATGTACAGTATCATGTCATCTGCAAACAGTGAGATCTTTACTTCTTTTCTGATCTGAATTCCTTTTATTTATTTTTCTTCTCTGATTGCTGAAGCTAGGACTTCCAGAACTACATTGGATAATAGTGTTGAAAGTGGAAACCCTTGTTTTGTTCCTGATCTTAGGGGGAATTCTTTCAGTTTTTCACCATTAAGAATAATGTTTGTGGTTGGCTTATCATATATGGCTTTTACTATGTTGAGGTAGGTTCTTTCTATGCCCATTTTTTTGGAGAGGTTTAATCATAAATGGATGCTGAATTTTGTCAAAGTCTTTTTCTGCATCTATTGAGACGATCATATGGTTTTTAATCTTTGAATTTGTTAATATGGTGTATCACATTGACTGACTTGCATATAATGAAGAATCCTTGCATTCCTGGAATAAACCCAACTTGATCATGGTGTATGAGCTTTTTGATGTGTTGCTGAATTCTGTTTGTTAAAATTTTATTGAGGATTTTTGCATCTGTATTCATAAGTGATATTGGCCTGTAATTTTCTTTTTTGTGTTGTCTTTGTCTGGTTTTGGTGTCAGGGTGATGGTGGCCTCATAGAATGAGTTCGGAAGTGTTCCTTCCTTTGCAGTTTTTTGAAAGAGTTGTAGAAAGATAGGCATTAGCTCTTCTCTAAATGTTTGATAGAATTCTCTTGTGAAGCCATCTTGTCTGGGGCTTTTGTTTTGGGGGAAATTTTTGATCACAGCTTCAATTTCAGTGCTTATAATTGGGTTGTTCATAATTTCTATTTCTTTTTGGTTAAGTCTTGGAAGATTGAATTTTTCTAAGAATCTGTCCATTTCTTCCAGGTTATCCATTTTATTGCCATGTAGTTATACATAATAGTCTCTTATTTTCCTTTGTATTTCTGCATCATCTGTTGTAACCTCTCCTTTTCCATTTCTAATTTTGTTGATTTAATTCTTCTCTCTTTTTTTTCTTGATGAGTCTGGCTAAAGACTTGTCAATTTTGTTTATCTTATCAAAGAACCAGCTTTGAGTTTTATTAATCTTTACTATTGTTTCATTTCTTTTTCATTTATTTATGCTCAGATTTTTATTTCTTTCCTTCTACCAATTTTGAGTTTTTGTTGTTGTTGTTCTTCTTCTTCTTCTTTTTCCAGTTATTTTAGGTGTAAAGTTAGGTTGTCTATTCGATTTTTTTCTTGTTTCTTAAGGTAGGATTGTATTGCTATAAACTTCCCTCTTAGAACTGCTTTTGCTGTATCCCATAGGTTTTGAGTTGTCATGTTTTCATTTTCATTTGTTTCTAGAAATTCTTTGGTTTCCTTTTTAATTTCTTCAGTAACTTGTTGGTTGTTTAGAAACGTGTTGTTTAATCTCCATATGTTTGTGTTTCTTACAGTTTTGTTTTTTTTTTTTCTTGTCTAGTCTCATAGCATTATGGTCAAATAAGATGCTTGGTACAATTTCAATTTTCTTAAATTTATTGGGATTTGACTTGTGACCCAAGATGTGATCTATCCTGGAGAATGTTCCATGTTCACTTGAGATAAAGGTGTAATTCTTCTGCATTTGGATGGAATGTCCTGAAAATATCAATGAGATCCATCTCATCTAATGTATCATTTCAGACTTGTGTTTCCTTATTAGTTTTCTGTTTTGATGATCTGTCCATTGGTGTGAGCGGGGTGTTAAAGTCTCCTACTATTATTGTGTTACTATCTTTTTTCCTTTTATGTCTGTTAGTGTCTGTCTTAGGCACTGAGGTGCTCCTATGTTGGATGCATAGATATTTACAATTGTTATCTCTTCCTCTTTGATTGATCCCTTGATCATTATGCAGTGTCCTTCCTTATCTCTTGTAATATTCTTTATTTTAAGATCTATTTTGTCTGATATGAGGATTGCTACTCCAGCTTTCTTTTGCTTCCCATTTGCATGGAATATATTTCCCTTCTGGCCTGCAGAGTTTCTGCTGAAAGATCAGCTGTTATGCATATGGGGTTTCCCTTGTATGTTACTTGTTGCTTCTCCCTTGCTGCTTTTAATATTCTTTCTTTGTGTTTAGATTGTTAGTTTGATTAGTATGTGTCTTGCAGTGTTTCTCCTTGGGTTTATCCTCTATGGGACTCTTTGGACTTGATTATTTCCTTTTCCATGTTGGGGAAATTTTCATCTACAATCTCTTCAAAAATTTTCTCATACCCTTTTCCTTTTACTCTTCTTCTGCTGCTGCTGCTGCTGCTAAGGTGCTTCAGTCATGTCTGAGTCTGTGCGACCCCAGAGACGGCAGTCCACCAGGCTCTGCCCTCCCTGGGATTCTCCAGGCAAGAACACTGGAGTGGGTTGCCACTTCCTTCTCCAATGCATGAAAAGTGAAAGTGAAGTCGCCCAGTCGTGTCTGACTCTATGCGACCCCATAGACAGCAGCCCACCAGGTTCCCCTGTTAATGGGATTCTCCAGGCAAGAGTACTGGAGTGGATTGCCATTGCCCTCCCTGCTTCTTCTTCTGGGACCCCTATAATCTGAATGTTGGTGCATTTGATATTGTTCCAGAGGTCTCTGAGACTATCCTCAGTTCTTTTCATTCTTTTTATTCTGCTCTTCAGAAGTTATTTCCACCATTTTATCTTCCAACTCACTGATTCATTCTTCTGCTTCAGATATTTTGCTATTGATTCCCTCTAGAGTGTTTTTAATTTCAGTAATTGTGCTGTTTGTCTCTGTCTCTTTATTCTTTAATTCTTCTAGGTGTTTGTTAATTGATTCTTACATTTTCTCCATTTTTTTTTCAAAGTTTTTGATCATCTTTCCCATCGTTATTCTCAGTTCTTTTTCAGGTATTTTGCCTATTTCCTCTTCGTTTATGTGGACTTATATGTTTCTAATTTGTTCCTTCATTCGTGTAGTATTTCTCTGCTTTTTCATTATCTTTTTTTAACTTACTGTGTTTGAGGTCTCCTTTTCCCAGGCTTCAAAGAAAGTTGAATTCTTTCTTTCTTTTGGTTTCTGCCCTCCTAAGATTGGTCCAATGGTTTGTGTAAGCTTTGTCTAGGGTGAGATTTGTGCTGAATTTTTGTGTTTGTTTGTTTTTCCTCTGATGGGCAAGGCTGAGTGAGGTGCTAATCCTGTCTGCTGATGATTGGGTTTGTATTTTTGTTTTGTTTGTTTAGATGAGGCATCCTGCACAGGGTGCTAATGGTGGTTGGGTGATGCTAGGTCTTGTCATATATATATATATATAGATATAGATATATAAAATACAGTATTATAACTATAGTAGCAAAAAATATTGAACAAAATGGTCAGCCACACAGCATAGTAATTATCAATGTAAAAAATTATTTGGAAAAACTACATTATGCACATTGCTTAGAATGACTCAAAATGCTTATATGCACAGAAAACAGATTTTTAAAATAGCTGCATTAAGGTAAAAGGGGATATAGGCAATTACATTTTCGTTTTCAATTTACAAAGACTTTTCCCTTACAGAGTGGGGCAATTCAAAGGCCGGACAAGGGCTAGTTCTCTTATATTTCCTTGGCAGATTCAGATCAGGGTAGGAAGTTCAATTTGCTTTACAAAGCTAACAAGATCTTTACACCAAAAAACATAGACACTGACGCAAAGCAAAACAAGTTACCTTCTAAATGAAAATTTAGAATCAAAATGACTTACAAGAAGAAAAGTTTGCAAACACGTCCTGGAACTACCACGCATTTAAACAAGCAAGATGCTTCCTCCCACCTCCAGCCCTTCCCCCTGGGGAGGGAGCGGGCCCTGGGGTTTGTCTCAGATTTCAAGAGACTGGAGAAGGGGTTGAGGCAGGGGCAGTGGCTGGGGTCGGGGCCACGGGCTGGGGTCTGGCCCTCGCCTCCTCGTCCGCCAAAGCCTCGCGGTACTGCGCCGGCCAGTCCTTGGGGTCCTGGTTGTAGATTTTAGCCATGAACTTAAGCACCTTCATCTTGCTGGTCTCCAGGTTGCTGCGCGGGCCCCACTGGAGCTTATAGTCCACGGGTTCTGTGTGCAGGATGCACCAGTAATCCAGGTATCGCTGCTGCACGACATCCTCGGTGATGAGTTTCTTGGGGTCCCTGAAGACAAGGTGCTTCTTGGTGGGGTGTACCCCTAGGCACCGCAGGAAGTCCCAGATCTCGGTCTCCTTGATGCTATTGCCTTTCATGAAGATGAGCCTCAGCAAGATCATGAGGAGCCCAATGGTGGGCATGCCCTGGTCGCCGTGCACCTCCGCATCCTCTTCCACCAACTCCAGCGTGTTGACCAGAATGTAGGTGTTGCTGCGCGGCTCCAGCTCCCCCAGCCGGTACCTGAACACTACTCCAGGCGCTTGGCCGCCCGCCACAGCAGCTCTGGGAGCACGTCCTTGTCGTTGCCGACTACGTGCCGCAGGATGTCAGTGCGGTGGATAGGGATCTTCCTCTGATACTTGATCAACAAGAACTGCACCAGCTCCGCCACCTTCAGCTCCAGCTGCTTCTGGGAGCGTGGCTCGGGGGCGGGGGAGGCCTGGGCCTGCAGCTGCGCCGCAGCGCCACCCAGCCCGCGAGACGTGCTCGGGGCTTCCTCACTGCTGCCACCCAGCTCCCGCTCGACCTGGGAGCTGGGGCAGCCCCGGCTCTTTGGCTTTTGCGACATGTTGCAGCGGCGCGACCCCAACCGCGCAGATTCCCAGTAACCGGCAGCAGTGGCAGGGATTGAAGGTTGGTTAGCGGTTAGTCCGTGTAGCTGTGGGCGGGCCCTGAGGAGACGCGGTTGTGTCACGGAAGCTGTGGGCTTGCGTCACGGAGGCTGCGTGTTGCGTCATCGAGGCCGCGCCGCGTCTAGGGGTCGCTCCCGTCTGGCCAGCGGCCACGGCCAGCAGCGGCGGTAAGAAGCTGGTACTCCTTGCAGCCTTGTGGGTTTTATTATGACTAAGTGTCGTCCTTATTCGGAGAAGGCAATGGCACCCCACTCCAGTACTCTTGCCTGGAAAATCCCATGGACGGAGGAGCCTGGTAGACTGCAGTCCATGGGGTCGTGAAGAGTCGAACACGACTGAGTGACTTCACTTTCACTTTTCACTTTCATGCATTGGAGAAGGAAATGGCAACCCACTCCAATGTTCTTGCCTGAAGATTCCCAGGGATGGTGGAGCCTGGTGGGCTGCCGTCTATGGGGTTGCACAGAGTTGGATACGACTGAAGCGACTTAGCAGCAGCAGTCGTCCTTATTACCAAACTCTGCAGATGGCGAACAGGAAGCAGAGCTCCTGAGCGAGTGTGCAGCTTTGATCAGGATCACACCCAGGCCAGGGCTGTAGAAACTTGAGAGTCAAGAGCTGTGAAATCAGGGCTGTTTGTAGGTGAAGGAAACTCCCAGGATGAATATGGGAGAAAAATACGGCGAAGGGCGTGGAAAGGAAGTAAGAGCAATTTCTTTCCACACAAAACTGGGCGTAAAGAGAATTAAAAGACCCCAAGGACTACTAGTTGGCCTTCGCCAGCCCCTTCTCACCATTTTCCGCCAATTACTTTCTCTAAAGCCTGAATCTGTTTAGAAACAATGGTAAACACAGCCTCGTCTTGCAAGCAGGGATCTCTCTGTCTCTTCACCTTTCAGCCTTGATACTCTGTGTAATCAACTCTGTCAGCCGGACAGCTATGGTACAGTCACCCCAGAAAGCACCATGAGTAGAGGGTTTTTCCTTGGTCCAGGGAGTATTATCTCTTGGAAGCACGTGCTCATGGAAAGCATGGGCCTTGAGCTCACAACCACAAATTTGGCTGAAATGGCTAAGAGAATGCTAAGAGACAGAGAAGTCAGTCTCAAGAGACTGAAAGGTTGTTGTTGAATCATGCAAAGACACTGGGATTCTTGGCCCCCAGAGGAGAAGAATTCAATCCGGGGCCCAGAGACGAGGCTTGATCGCTCAGAGCTTTTGTGTAATAAAGTTTTATTAAAGTATAAAGGAGATAGAGAAGGCTTCTGACATAGGCATCAGAAGGGGGCAGAAGAGTACCCCTGGGTCTTATATTCAAGTGGTTTACTTTGTGTGAGTTCTCACTATATGATACGCCCTAAGGTTACTGGAAGTCTAGGTCTTGGAGTCAGTGCTATCACTCCAAAGGCTCAGGGCTTGATCTCTGGTCAGGAATGAAGATTCCACAAGTGGTTTTTTATGGCACTAAGTGAGATTAAAACAAATATCTGAAAATGAGAAACCAAAGATGAATCCCAGACAAATGTCACTTACAAAATCAGGCAAATAATTAAAATAGTGGAATATATACATATACACCCATGAGCAATCAAAACACTCCAACAAAAATAAAATATGGTAGCTTGACCCAGTGAACAAAGGAAATAAAAAATTATATTTACCAGTTAAGAACAAAACTAACTAAAGCACGAACTGGAAAACAAAATTAAAGCAGGGTGCCAAGTGGGAAATAATGCAATGAAAATAAAACTAACAAATATGTTGAGAGGAAAGAAAGAATAGATATGCAAAGTTAAATGGAAGTACATGAAGAAGATTTATATACATTAAAGATTAACTGCAAGGAGAAAAGAACAGTAGGAAAGGCAAACAAAGAAATAAATGTAGAAAAAATATAATAGGTTTTAAAAAATTAAAATTTAAAATTATAAAAAAGAGAAAAGAAAGAAAAAAATGGAAGAAGACATTTAAAAGGAGGAAAAAAAAAGGAAAACTCCACAGAACTGCAAAAGTCTAATGTAGAGGCAGAGGTTTATATCAAAAATAAAGTGTGACTGAATATACACATTTACGTATACACCCATCAGCAGAATCAAAGCAGTCCAACAAGAATAAAGTACAATAGAATGACCTGGCAAACAAAGGAACCAAAAATTGTATTTACCAGAACAAGACTAACTAAAGCACAAACTAGAGAACAAAACTAAATCAAGGTGCAAAGTGGGGAATAAAGCAATGAAAATAAAACTAACAAATATGTTAAGACGAAAGGAAAGAAATGAAGAAAAGATATGCTAAGTTAAATATAGGTAGATTAAGAAGATGTACATACATTAAAGATCAACTGCAAGGGGAAAAGAACAGTAGGAAAGGCAAACAAAGGAATAAATGTAGAAAAATAATAAATGGTTTAAAAAATTAAAATTAAAAAAAGAGAAAAGAAAAAAAAGGAAAACTCCACAGAACTGCAAAAGCCCAATGTAGAGTCAGAGGTTTATAACAACTATAAAAAATGTGACTGGAAAAAGGAAAAAAAAAAAAACTCAAAGCTTAATTGTATTTCATAGTGCCAATAAAATTGACAACTGTAACAGAGGAAGAAAATAAAGGAAACAGAAAAAAATTCAAAAGAATCTACAGAACAAATCAAAACATAAGTATAATAAATGTTTTTCTTGAGTTACTGTTGTCAGAGTCCTTTCCCTCACTGGGAGTAACAGTCCACCTCATCTCCCTAGGATGTCCTCCAACACTGTGCTGACCTCTGGACCTGCTGTGGGGGCATCTCAGATTCGAATCTGGTCTTACTCCTATGTGTTCTTGCCTCCAATGTCCATAGCTATCAGAACTAGTGCTTTTCTTTTGTGAGAGCTCTCAATGACCTTTTATGTATTCCATAGACACAGAGTCTGCCTAGTTGATTATGTGGATTTAATCTGCAGCTTGTATAGCTGTTAGGTCTTCTTCCTTACCCACACTGCCCCTGCGCACCTGTGAGGGCCAGGTGTGGAGGTGGTGCAGCTGCTTGGGTTGCAGGGGTTCTGGCAGCACCAGGTACTCAAGGGAGTTGGCAGCTAGAGCAGCAGGAAATGTAGTGCTCTAGAAGAGTATGGAAACCAGTATTGGCCAATATACTCCAGTATTCTTGCCTGGAGAACCCCTTCCCTGACAGAGAAGCCTGTCAGGCCACAGTCTACAGGGTCACAAAGAGTAGGACAGTACGGAAGGGACCCTGAGCACATAGATGCAAGACTGTTTTTGGCTCTGACAGCTCTACCCCAGTGAGAGTTGAGCGTGAAGGTGGCACAACTGCTTGGCTTGTGGAGATCCTGGCAATGCAAAGTGTGCAAGGACACAGATTGCCTCCACTGCAGGTTTTATGGCCCTGTCAGAGTCTTTTTTTTTTTTTTTAGCCTCTTGTAGCTGGCAATCAGAAGGCTTCTTTGGCCTGTCTTTCTCCATAGCTCCACCTGTTTGGGCACTTAGAGGGCTCCCTTGCCTGGGGTCCTTCTCTGTTGTTCCACGCGTCAGGCACATAGATGGGCCACCCTGGCTGGGGTCCTACTCTGTAGATCAGTGCATCAGGCACTCAAAGAGGCACCCTGAGTGGGATCCTACTTTTTATCAGTGTGTCAGGCATTTGATGGGCCTGCCTTTCTATTGTTCAGCTGCCAATGCTGAGTGTGGGGAGAGAGAGGCTATGGTGATGGCTCCACTCCCTATGCATGACTCAGCATTATTGCCTTGCTTCCATGGCTGCCTGGGTTTCCTGCCACCACAATCTCCTCCCTCACATCCCTTCCATCCATCTCTCTGCAGTCATCAGCAGCCCTTGCCCTGGGATTGCTCCACAATCCATTAATTCCAGCTCCCAGCCGCTGTGCCTTCCAGGGGACTTGTGTCCCTGTCCGGGGTGGGTATGGCTGTGGCAAGGACTGTATGATTCTCATTCCATTTAGGCTGCCACAGATCAGTTGTTTCACTCTCAGCCTTAAATGTTCCTCTTCTGACTCAGACAAGTGCCCCGAAGTGGAGATTGGATGCCTGCTTCAGTTCCTCCACTGGCCGAGTGCAGGTCCAGTCCTACTAACACTCCTGTTTTTCCCCCTAGTTCCTTCATCCTACTGAGTTTTGCGTGGTTCTGTGTTTTCTTTTCCACTGGTCAGATAATCTTGTCTGCTCTCAGCTGGTGTTCTGCATGTACTTCTGTGTCTGAAGGTGTACTCCTGATATATCCGCGGAGAGAGATGTACTCCATGTCCACCTACTCCTCCGTCGTATTGTTCTCATGTGTGATAGATTTTAATCTGACTTTTACTCCAGTTTTCTAAAGGTAGGTCTTTTTGGAGTACAGGTTTTGATGAGAGAATGGTAGTGAAAGAAAGAAAACAAAAGTGACTGGAGGCTTGGGGAATTGGCAAAGGCACCCTAAGAAGAGAGAAAATGAGTATACAAAGTGGACTAACACAGGCATTAGTGCCAAAGACCAACCCTCTTCAATTTAATATTCCATGTAGGTCCAGTCAGAGGTGAATTATGAACCCAAATATTAATCCAGAATAATGGTAGCAATTTCCAAGCATGTCTTCTTGAAAACAAAGATCCACAAGTTGAAGGTTCATCCTTTGTTTCCTTTCCTGTTACCCCTGACTTCAATTAGATAACTGTCATATAATACTTCCAGGGACTGTAGGGATAAAGCACCTCCTGCTATCGGTCCCTTCCTTAGGGATTCATGGTTAACTCATTAGTTAAGAATGAGGCAGTGTGTGTGTCAATTCAAGAGTTCAAGTAAAGAGTTTTACCTTTAAATTTATTTCAGAAAATGTTTTGCTATTTGGAATATAATGTATTCCTGGATGGCTTCTTTTATTGCTACCCCTCTGCCTTTATCTCTATTCCCTTTATCTCCACCAATGAAGGAGTCACACTGTGGGATAAGGATTGTTGGGCGGGAGGTCATAATCAAGTGAAACCTTATTACATCTTTAGTCTGAAATTATATTTCTCTAAATATTGCCATTGGGAAAAATTCAATGGGTATAAACAGAAAGTGCTCAAGTATGAGAAAAATAGAAGTATTTGAGTTTTTGAAATGAATTTGAATGAAGTATTTGAGTTTTGAAAAATACTTTGAAAAAATTTGAAGTATTTTGAAGTATTTGTATTTGAAAAATACAATCAATAAAGAAAAACATCCAAAAGGTACATAATTCTGCTTCTAGGGTCTGAAAAAGATGAGCCATAAAGTGTAATCACTTTATATTAACAATTTCCATCTTCTCACATTCATAATTGCTTTAGCTAATATAAAAGTTAAGATCTTAATATGATTAGACATTTGTTTGGGTGAACTGGAAAATTTTGTATAAAGAAATGATAACACAGGGGTATAGAAAATGTACTACTTTAGAAAAGATAGTGGGAGTTATATATTCCAGTGGTGCTGGGTCTCGTGGTTCTTAATTTGCATATAAATAATTAATATGCATACCCCAATAATGCCAGCTTCCAAGGAATGCATTCAGTATGAATTATGCAGAAACACTTCAGAAATGCCTGTAATAGTCAAGGGAATTACCACCCTCTACAGTATGTAGAAAATAAAAATAATTTATTTGAAAAATGAAATATAAACAGAAGATCTGATTCAAAGCATTCAGGAAAGGAAAGTTTCTTGGTCAACTATCAACTGTCTTGTTTGTTTATTTTTTTAATGTGTGCTTTATCTTCTAGGAATTGTAAAATTGTAACAGACTTCAGGAATACAAAGGTGCATATGAGTTTGAGGGGGGAAAAAAGAAGAAATAATAATGGATATGGGGAAGAAATAGTACAAACTATTTTTACAGAAGAAATAATAAGGGATACAGAAGAAACTACAGAAGAAATAGTAAGGGATATAGGGAAAACTCTGAATTAGCTCCATAAAAGAGTCACTTGAATTGAAGGAAGAGTTGAAGAAATACATCAAAGGAGGAGAGAATGCATGTATTTTTAAAAGTTCTATATCAAAGAATAGAAATAATGATTCAACATGTGTTTGGAAGATTTGCTGGATAACAGGATTTATGTAGACTACATTTAACAATCATAAAAATATCAGCATATGCCAAGACTAGGGTTACCTTGTGGCTTGGCTAGTATGTGATAAGAACATTCTTCCTGTTTAGGCAAGATCGACTGCCTCTGATCAAATTGGTCTAGAACTGGGAAAGAGACGTGAGTGTCCACTGAGGTTCAAATAAGTCATTTTTATAATTTATAATTTTTGTGGCCTCTTTTTCATTTTTTATATTATTAAAATATGACAACACATTTACAGGAGATTTAGAAAACACAGAACAAGTTTACATATAGTTCCACTATATATTACAATACATTTTTTTAAGTAGGTAAATTAAGATTTTTAGTTGGAGTTTTAATATCAAACTCACAAAAGTTAATAAATGAATATGCAGGGAATATATCACCTACTATATCATCAATAGTAGGATATAGTAGACCTGAAACACTATGAACCAGTTCAACATAAAAGATTTTTACAGGTTTCACACAGAGGATACAAAATCTATTCAAGTTCCTATAGACTATAAACTAGGAAGCCTTGGAACATATCCAAGGACGTAAGACCAGGTGCAAAAATTTAATGGTCTAAAGGTGTTAAAATAATAAAGAGTCTGTTCTCTTATCACTGTGGAATTATGATAGAGATCAGTATCAGAGGATATTTGAAAACAACCCACAAATATTCAAACGCAATGTGACATTTACCAAGAGAGAACTTTGACTTAGCCATGCCATTGAAAGCTTCAATAAAGTTAGAAGACTGAAGCAGCGAAGAGGGTGATTGCAGAAAAGAAAGCATTTAAATGAGAAATTAATATCAAAATGAGAAATTAACATCAAAGATACTTTAAAACTCCCATGTATTTGGAAATTAAATGTCCATTTTTAAGTGATGGGTGCATCTAAGAAGCCATAACAAGGAAATAGAAAATATTTGTAATAACATAAAAATGAAAAAAGAATTTAGCAGAATATTTGCATGCAGCTGAAGCTCCTCAATGCAATGAAATACAATGTGGAGTCTTGAATAAGGTATGAAAGCAAACAATGGACACTAACATAAAATTTGGTGAAATTTGAAAAAAATCTGTACTTAATAACACTGTATTACATTTAATTTCCTCTTTTCTGTTTTTTACAACATAGTATTGCTTTATGGTCTAAAAATTGGATTAGGAGTTTCAAGTCTCATTCAAAAAAACTTTTAAAGATCACTAAGATAATGAAACTTCTAGACTTTTAGCAGTAATACTAGATGCTAAAATACATGGAACTGTATCAAAGTTTTGAGTGAATATAAATTAGAAATCTAGCATTCTATCCATACTAAGTCAGACAAGTGGAATCAAAATGTCATTAGTTTTTTAGCTAGACAAAAATTCCCAAGTTTTCTAAAATATATATATTATATTGTACATAGTACACACACACGTATACAAAAGTTTATACTACATTTGATAAAGGCTTGAGATAGAACATCAAAAACAGAAAAGAAGAAAAGAAGAGATGGAGAAAGTGGAAAACATAAATTAAATGAAACGGGGACACTAAATATGAAATAGAAAAAGTGAAACAAACTAAATAAAAGTGAAGATCATCATATAGTCCAGTTTTTTTTTAAACATGGCTTCCCATAAGAACATATCTGGAGCTCTGGAGAGAAAAAAAAAAAACAAAACCTGGGCATTTGTATTCTTCACAAAATTCCAAGATGATCCTGATATGCATCTGGATTTTAAAAAGTGATAAGAAAGCTGTGGTACATATACACAATGGAGTATTACTCAGCCATTAAAAAGAATTCATTTGAATCAGTTCTAATGAGGTGGATGAAACTGGAGCCTATTACACAGAGTGAAGTAAGCCAGAAGGAAAAACACCAATACAGTATACTAACGCATATATATGGAATTTAGAAAGATGATAACAATAACCCTGTGTACGAGACAGCAAAAGAGACACTGATGTATGGAACAGTCTTATGGACTCTGTGGGAGAGGGAGAGGGTGGGAAGATTTGGGAGAATGGCATTGAAACATGTAAAATATCATGTATGAAACGAGATGCCAGTCCAGGTTCAATGCACAATACTGGATGCTTGGGGCTAGTGGACTGGGACAACCCAGAGGGATGGTATGGGGAGGGAGGAGGGAGGAGGGTTCAGGATGGGGAGCACATGTATACCTGTGATGGATTCATTTTGATATTTGGCAAAACTAATACAATTATGTAAAGTTTAAAAATAAAATAAAATTTTTAAAAAAATCAAAAAAAAAAGTGATTACAGGTTTTTCTATTAATTGGTGGTTTTACTGATATTGTTGCTGTTGTTCAGTAGCTCAGTCATGTCCAACTCTTTGCAACCCCATGGACTGCAGCTCGCCAGGCTTCCCTGTTCTTTACTATCTACTGGAGTTTGCTCCAATTCATGTCCATTGAGGCAGTGAAGCCATGCAACCATCTTATCCACTGTCGCCCCCTTCTCTTTTCCTCAATCTTTCCCAGCATCAGGGTCTTTTCATGACTCAACTCTTTGTATCACGTGGTCAAAGTGTTGGAGCTTCAACTTCAGCATAAGTCTTTCCAATGAATATTCCAGGTTGATTTCCTTTAGGATTGACTGGTTTAATCTCCTTGCTTTCCAAGGGACTTTCAAGAGTCTTCTCTAACACCACAATTCGAAATCATCAGTTTTTGGCACTCAGCCTTCTTTATGGTCCAGCTCTCACATCCATACCTGACTACTGGAAAAACCAAAGCTTTGACTATACGTACCTTTGTCAGCAAAGTGATGTCTCTGTTTTTCAATATGTCTTTGGTATTATTGTTCTCCAGTTTGTGGGTTGCCCACTCAGCAAGTAAGGAATTTGATTTTATAGTGATGGTGTCCCTCCTACCATCTTGTTGTGGCTTCTTTGTTTTTGGACATGGGGTATCATTGTGTGTGTGTGTGTGTTCTAGCATCTTCCTGTAGATAGTTTTTCAACAGCTAGTTGTGGTTTTGGTGCTGTCACAGGAGGACATCCAAATAAGTTACTTTACTTGTGGAGTTTCATGGGGCCAATGTCAATGGCATTAATGAACTGTTCATTTGAGGTTTTAAAGAGATGAGACTTCTTGAATTATCTCAGTTTTGTTTTTCTATATTTTTGCACTTCATTGAGTGGGCTTTATTCAAACATAGCCCTCTTCATCTGCAAAAAGATACAAGAACATAGTCCCTAGTTACACAGCAATATACATTCTTGCTGGGCCAAAACTCGTAGGTACAAACAGTTTCAGAGATTTGAGAAAAATTCGTGCACTAGAGCATAGCAGTTAATGTCAGGGTCTCTAGAATCATATTGTTTTTGTTTAGTCATTAGGTTGTATTCAACTCTTTTGTGACCCAGTGGACTGTAGCCAGCCAAGCTCCACTGTACATGGGACAACCCAAGAAATAATACTAGAGGGGTTTGCCATTTCCTTCTCAAGGGGATCTTCCCAACCCAGGGATTAAATCCGTGTCTCCTGCATTACTTCCCTGGTTGCTTAGATTATGAAGAATCTGCCCTCAATGTAGGAGACCTGGATTAGATCCCTGGGTCAGGAAGATCCCTGGAGAAAGGAATGGCTACCCACTCCAGTATTTTTACCTAGAGAATTCCTTGGACAGAAAAGCCTGGCCGGCCACAGTCCATGGAGTCACAAAGAATCAGACATGACCGAGTGGCTAACACAATACTCCTGAATTGTAGATGGATTCTTTAGTGTGGAGCCACCAGGGAAGCCCCTAGAACCACATTGTGAGTGTGTACTTAGTGGCTTCAGTCATTATATTGATTTTTATTTTGTACTGTCCGTGAAACCTTTCTAACTCTTGGCTTCCTATTAAAGTAGCACCCATTTCAAAAGTTTCTAGGTATAATACTTTACAAAATGCCCAGTTCTCAATGTGTTAGCTGTTAAAAGCTTCACCACTATTATTCTTGATATTTTATAAGATTTATAATAACCATTATAAAGTCACATTTTGACCTGTAGACATAAGAGCTAGAAAATGTTATTCAGAATGATAAAAAATATCTTAAACATTTTTACATAATGCCTCCAATGTCTTCCCAGGCATGCAGACTTCAAACTCTATAGAAGACCCAGAAAAATGGCAAACTACTTTATTATATTTAGAAGTGAATTGTACTTATTTTAACATGCAGAACTAAATTTTCATATCCTAAAAAATGTCCAACCTGTAGCTTTGTTTGACATAAACATACAATTGGGAAAATATGTATTTGTATTAATGAAATAGATATGAATATAAAGAGATACTTCAGGAAAAACAATTATTCTACTTATAATAGCTGTGAATTTGTTTTGATAGAAGCAAGTATCACAGACATGCAGAATGATGAGGTATTCTCTTCTGTCTATTGTATCAGAGACTGAACTTAGTTGATCCATTACACTTATGCCTGCATAGAACCTGCCAGAAATAGATCAATTTCAACATACAGAGACAAAATCAAATCATGAATGTGTTCTTCTGAGTTTTATCTAGTGACTTAATGGTAATGGATGAGCTGCCAGTAAATGATTCATAACAGTAAGATCAATCCCACTCTGTTCTCATCATGCAAAAAGTTGCAGTAAAGTCAAGGAAAGCTTCAGTACAAAAAAGGATAGAGATATGATACAAGAGACCTGGGTGTGCTGCAACCTATATTTCCCTTCTGGATATCCTCACCATCTTTCTAGGTTATATATTTATCTCCAAATAATTAGCAACTAGGGGACTTACTATCTAATCATCTTAGTTGACTGGTCATGGAATCACCTTGCTGAATCCAAAATTGATCAATATTTATAAATATATCAATACTAAGACCCCCTTTGTTCCCTTCACTAGTGTGGAATTTCCTACTCCATTGTTAGAATCTTCAACAACTCAGAAGCTTTCTTTCGAATCTATTTTTGGAGGAACTTCTAATGCCAACTGGACTGACCTAGCCCAATATGTCTTTTCAAAGTTTGGGAAGCTGATCACCCATGTGCCCGGTTAGAACATGGTGTGGAATTTATATTGACTTTTTTTTTAACTGACCCCAAGGCTTCATTTATATTTCGGTTCTCTGTATATGGCTTCTATTAATAACAGTTTATAACTTATTCCTCATGGAAATCCAACCAATATTAAATGGCAGAGGAAGAAGGATATTTTTACCAGTTAATCCACATTCTTATTTCCCTTTTCTTCCTCATTTCTTCTTCCTTCTTTGCCATTGACAACTGAGGGGGGGAAAAGGACACCTTCCTCTCCTTGCTCTTTGCTGATTAGACTAAGAAGTAAGACCTTTAAAACACTAGATGACAGATATATGAATAGCTTGAGGGATCTACCTGACTCTCTGCTTTTATTTAAGAAACTTAGGTGGTAAAGTCCTACAGAAATCACCTGCACAGGGCAAGCCAAAAACAGATTTTTGTTTTTTAATTAAGCCTCATATAATCAATGAATTCAGTTGGTAATTTTTCTAGCTTTTCTGGCTTCCTTCCCCACTATTCCAAAACACTGATATTCAAAAGCTTTGTTTTAGTCTTTTCCTTACCTCCACACTCTGTTTTCTTGATTTTATTCTAAATTCAGAATATGCTTTAAACATAAATTCTATTATTATGTTGGCAAGAAATTAAAATCAGTGCATGATATTCAAACTAAAGTTAGAGAGAATTTTTTTTCTAGAGAGATGTCACTATTTCAAGAACCTGGATGCCTAACAGCAATTGCAACTATGTATTTATCCCAATTTGTGAATTCATATGTCAGAATTATTTTCCAGCAAATAAGATCCTATAGGAGAAATACTCTGTCAAGGTATTGATTTTAACAGGCAGTGCATTAGTTATCAAAGTCAGGAGTAGGTCTCCCTAGCCCCTTAATCTATTTTTCTTTTACACACACACACTGTATTTCTTCACTGCAATAAACAGAGTTTGATTAATTACGGAAATGTTCCTGTCACTTTATTTACCCAGTATCATCAAGAAATGAGATAAAGCTCAATGATCCAGAATGATGTTAGAAAGTTCTCAAAAGAGGAGCCAGACAAAGAGAAAGCTGACCCTTCTGTACCATGTCTTTCCTAGAAGATGTGGTGAGCTAACAGAACAACTGACCAGGGCCTTTTATGCCTATTTAGAGGACAGCGTTCTCTGTCTTATGGGGATTATGCAAAATGGTATAACTACCAAAGAATTCTGAAAAGAAATTTAATAAGCCTAGAAATTTAAAGAGAAAACTATCAGAGCACATTAAACATTATCTGAACAATCTTTTCCAAACATGCTTGAATGCCTAATCTAAGACTTTGACTGTTTCTGAAGATATAATAAGCAGGGCAAATACTTAGCCTCCTCTGAGCCATTATTTCCTCATTTGTAAAATCAGGAAAAGAATATATACTTTACTGGGTGCATTCAATGAGACAATACATGTTAAAAGTAGTGAAAGTGTTAGTCACTCAGTGGTGTCCGACTTTGTGACTCCATGGGCTATAGCCCACCAGGATCCTCTGTCCATGGAATTCTCCAGACAAGAATACTGGAGTAGGTAGCTATTGCCTTCTCCACGGGACCTTCCTGACCCAGGGATCAAATCCCGGCCTTCCACATTGCAGGCAAATTCTTCACTGTCTGAGCCACCAGGAAAGCCCCCAATATATGTTATTAAGTACCTGTCTTATAGTAGGGATTCAAATAGGGTAATTTTATAACTCATGTGGCAATACAAACTTTAAGATTTTGTGATCATTTACAATGGAAACATTTTAAAAATATATTAAAAACTTTATTGTCTTACTAAGCCAAATATGCTGGATGAAACGATTTTATTGGTCACTCGAGAGCATCTCTATTGCACATTCTAAGAGGATTGCCACTAAGATGAATTCTATGTAGGGTATTTTGCCCAACATCTTGGCTCATAGCTCTGTCCAGAAGTTTTAAGTTGCCAGAAATCTAACCTCCACATTAAGTAACTTTGAATTTCCTTCCTAATAATAATGATACATTTAGAAATTGGTAAGGAAAGACAATTTCCATTCAAAGGCCTGCATAGCAAAGTATATTTTATTTGGATAACTCCAGTATGGGGCAAAAAGTGACCTACACTGGGAATAGAGAAACAATTGTGTAGAAATAATTACAGTCCAAAAAAAATTCTCAAATCCTGAGTTTTAATAAAAATGTGGATCGACTTGGGAAATAAGCGATGGCCAGGAGCAAGTGATATTGTTCAGCATATGAGGTTAACTGAGAAAAAATAGAGGTCATAGGCAAAGAGTCTGAGTTAATGGCAGATGATTTCAACCCTTCAGAAAGCCTTTCAGACAAGAAATTCATAGCTAGAGGGACAATGTATCAGAGGAAATGTAAAGCTCATCCTAGACTCAAAAGCTAACACCATTCAAAATATGTATTTTGAGGGAAAGCTTGATAAACTGCAAATTGATTAGTTTGGGAAAAAATTGAAAATAGGTGGCTCAGACAGCACCAGAATTAAGATGTCACACCAGATAAAATGAATTAATCCTATAGTCAGGTTTCACATCCCTGGTACGTACCTGTATGTGATCTCACTGCCTAATGCTGAGATGAGAGATCTGTGAAGAGGAGCGTGGAGCTCACATTTCAGTAGAAGACAAGAAGTTAAAACATCACAAAGAGTTTTGTGTTTCCCACTTGTTAAGGAAGAAGCCAGCTGAATTCAGAGCAAGGTTAGAGAGGACCAATCATTCTGTTGTTGTGGTGGTTTAGTCTTTGTGTCCAGCGCTTTTGTGACCCCATGGGCAGTAGCCCTCCAAGTTCCTCTGTCCATGGGATTTTTCAGGCACAGATACTAGAGTAGGTTACCGTTTCCCTTCTCCAGGGGATCTTCCTGACCTGGAGGTCGAACCTGCATCTCCTACATAGGCAGGCAAGTTTTTTACCACTGACCTAGCAGGGAAGCCCCTATTCTCTGTTGATTGCTGCAATAAGTTAACGCTGTCTGGACTACCTATCAATAAAAATGTGTTTAATTATTTTTGGAAGCTGGTAGCAAAATAATGTGGAGAAGGCAATGGCACCCCACTCCAGTGTTCTTGCCTGGAAAATCCCATGGACAGAGGAGCCTGGTAGGCTGATAGGCTTCAGTCCATGGGGTCGTGAGGAGTCTGACGCGACTGAGCGACTTCACGTTCACTTTTCACTTTCATGCATTGGAGAAGGAAATGGCAACCCACTCCAGTGTTCTTGCCTGGAGAATCCCAGGGATAGGGGAGCCTGGTGGGCTGCCGTCTCTGGGGTTGCACAGAGTCGGACACGACTGAAGCGACTTAGCAGCAGCAGCCGCAACAGCAAAATAATGAATGCAATTATAAATAATGGGATATGCCATGCTGATCTACAGCTTTGTATTAAAGATAATTTGTACTGAAGCAAGTTGTATTGTTTTTAATACAAAATTATTGTGATTATTTTTAACCAATTCTTCTAGTTGTTTTTAATACAATTTTAGGTACACATTAGGGGAAAAATGAAATCTTGAATAGAGAAAGCAAGTTCTTGGTGCTTAGAGTATGAGTATTTTTATCTTCTTTTATCTACAACATGTTTTTCAGATAGCATAAATAATTTCAGTTCTCAATGGTAAATTCTTCTATATTATTCAGGGAGAGGCTCAGTCAACCAATAATTATTTCTAGAACATTGTTTATGTACCTATTGCTGAGATAGATAATACTAATAGCAAGAGAGAACTATGAGAAGACTTAGAGAATGAACTTATGGTGGCCAGGGGAAAAGATGGTGCAAAGGGATAGTTAGGGAGTTTGGGATGGACATGTACACACTGCTATATTTAAAATGGATAACCAACAAGGACCTAATGTATAGCACACGGAACTCGGCTCAATGTTATGTGGCAACCTGGATGGGAGGGTGTTTGGGAGAGGATGGATATGTGTATATGTATGGCTGAGTCCCTTCTCTGTTCTCCTGAAGCTATCAGAACATTGTCAATTGGTTATACCCCAGTATAAAATAAAAAGCTTAATAAATGAGAGAGAGAACTGTGAGATACCAGCTGCCACCTTTGACTAGCTAATAGTTTAGCTGGGGAGTCAAAAATGGTATTATAAAATTATTGAAGTGTACTAAATGATAGCAAATAAACTCTGATGTGTAACATAAAACCAGAAGGAATTACAAGCAGGGAGTGTTCAGGGGAGATAAGAGTAGACAAGACGAAAGCCTTACTTACATTGATAGTATACTTTCACTTGAGTGTTGTCAGTGGAAGTGTTCTAGGAGAAGTTCGTTGGAAATACCATGTGAAGAAAGGTGATGAGTTAAAAAGCCCACAGCAAAACAGGAATTTTTTACAGTGAAAATTGACCACCGTATTACTCTAACAATAGCGACATTTTGGAAAAGGCAAACCTATGGACACAATCAAAGGCTCAGTGGTTCTGTAGGGCTTGGGTGGAGAAATATATAGGCAGACCAAAGAGGATTTTTAGGGCAGTGATAATGCTCCATGATATTATAATGATGTGTATATCATACATTTGTCCAAACCAATAGAATGTACAAAACCCAGAGTGAAGCCTAAAGTAAACTATTGACCTTGGGCAACATGATGTGTTAATGTAGAGTCATCCTTCATAAAAATGTACCTTCTGTGAGTGATGTTGGTAATGATGGAGGGAGCATGAGGGTGTATGGGAAATCTCTGAATCTCAATTTTGTTTTAATCCCAGAACTGCTCTAAAAATATTAAGGTATTTTTAGAAAGGGAATATATTGAAAAATGGTTCCCATTCTGCTACAAAATCATTAGGGGGGGAAAGGGAGAGAATTGAAAGAAGGAGGGAGGGCAGGAGGGAGAGAGAGAGAAATCTCAGGTGCCCAGCTGGGTTTCAGAAAGTGTTCAGGCCTTTTAGTTGATGATGGGTGAAAGAGGATGAGCAAAAATTACTTGGTAGGATATATAAATCATTCTTATTTTTTTTTTTTCTCGAGAAGCATACCCAATGTAAATGACTGCCTGTGTATTTGAAGCGGCTCGTGGTTTAAAACTGTCATGTGGATTTTGGGAACGCGTGGTGTTCTGGGAGCGCGCGGCTCGCCATTCGCGCACCTCACGCCTTCGCGGTCGCCTGAGTTCCGTCTACCCTGCAGCCTCTGAAAGAGGAGACCGGAGCCGAAAAAAAAAAATAAAACTGTCATGTGGCTCTGGGGTGACCTCAGTTGCAATGAGGAAGGGCTGGTAGTCTTTCTGCCTCACATTCTTCCCCACAGAAGAGGACACAGGGACTTCCTGAAGTCCTGTCAGAGGAAATAAGGAAGATGAATATCGTTCTGCCATTCATGAAAAGAACAGAGGAGAAAAAAAAAAATACTACAGCTCCCAATGCTTGTGTTATTTTCTTTTCACCTAATTTAAAGATGTTACTTATTAGGAAAACATTTCGGGCCCTCCGACTAAATGGGAAGCTCAAGCCTATAGCATCCTGAAAGAGTTCATTGTTTCAAACAAGTAACTACATCCTTTCAGGGGCTGTTGTACTTCCCTGGAATGGAATCAAGCGAGTTTGCTGCTTTGAGACTTCCTCTAAGGACGGGGCTGAGAGGTACGGGTGAGTTGGCTAGACTTTTAGCCTCTGGCTTTTTAGAGTCCACAGTCCACACTGTGCTCTTTCCTTGAGGACTCACCCTCTGGCTTTTTAGAGCCCACAGTCCACACTGTGCTCTTTCCTTGAGGACTCACCAGCCTAAATTCTTTTGCTTTCATGAGTCTGAAGCAGCACATTAGTGACATTGCAATGATTTTTTTCCAAGGGCTTAATGCACTGTTAGTTCCATCTCAGATGCCTTTAACTAAATGCATCTGCAAATAATTGTTTTAGATAACCAATTGTTTTGACAACTATAGGGCAAGGCTTTCAGTAGATAGAACATCATTAAATGTGGGTTTTGTAAAGCTATCAGTTAGGCTTTGAAAGTTCATATAGTATTCAGGTCTTCCACTGATATGCTCTCTTTATAAGTGGCTTATTATTTCAACAACTGTAGACACAGGGATCAGATCACCTCTTGGTTTACACCCCATTGCAATGGAATCATCTAGCCCCACCATGGCTAATTTCCTGGGTTTCTCTCTTTGTGTTCACTGTAGGAATTTCTGTTAAAAATTGCATTTCTTTTGGTACTGCAGCAGTCATGAATATATTCATCTCGAGATTCTTGTATAAGTGGCTTTTAAGGAAACACATAAGAATCATCTCTGAGGAAAAGACATCTCACTCTGTGCTTATGGCATTTCCAATGACAGTTGTGCTAACATCACCAACAGAGCAATTCTTCTGTTAGATGAAGAGGATGACTTCTCAGAATGCATTTTGATAGATATGCCTTTACTTGAGCTAATATATATAAGTATAAAGATGGCATCTAGAAAGATTATCAGTGTTGTTCTTCCTCCTTGCCCTCCAGGTGGGGCAAGACTTCCACAGTGACATCTGCAGGCCTGTAAAACGAGTGCTCCTGCCTTGCTAGAGGTGACTGAGGCCAGACACGCTGTGCAGCAGTCTTTTCTTCAGCTGAACAAGCATCTCAGCAAATCCAGAGTGAGTCCAGGCTTGGGACAAGACCAGTGTTATCTTCTTTTTGGCAGTTCTTGGTCCACTCTGAGGAGCAGGAGATACTCTTAAGTCACTGTGTCTGTCATTTGTTGGGAAGCAATTATAGTGATAGTAGCAACAGCAACAGTAGTAGTAGTAGAAATAGCAGTCGTGGGGTTGGGACAGGAGCAATGCTGGCCTTCCATTTCCATGGAACATTAGATGATACTGCAGGTCTTTCTTCCCAACTCACACTCAGTTCCTAGGGAAACAAAATAGTCTTCTCTGAATGGAGACTTCAGAAAAAAGGAGCTGAGCAGGTATGACTGGGAAACATATGGGCTCTCTTTTTCAGAGCCAGCCTAGTCAGGAAATGAATACAGTCTGGTTCCCTCTCTGCTGTGTGGGAGAAGACTGCCCTTTTTGGGGAGCCTTCAGTTGGTTGTTCAGAGTTCCAAAAGGGAATAAAAATAATTCAGGAACAAAATATCACCACACTTTCTTAGCTGTGACTCTAAAGGCATGTTTTCCAATCAGTTTATCAGTAATATTTAGATATCCATCTGAACCTGTGTGTGTATGCTTACTCACTCCGTCTTGTCCAACTCCTTGCAACACGATGGACTATACCTCACCAGGCTTCTGTGTCCGTGGGGGTGCTCCAGGCAAGAATACTGGAGTGGGTTGCCCCGCCCTCCTCCAGGGGATCTTTCCAACCCAGGGATCAAACCCAGGGCCCCCACATTGCAGGCATATCCTTTACCATCTGATCCTGTACTTACCTTTTAATCTATTCTGGCCTAAGACAAGAAACAAGGATATTATTTATGGGCATTGATAAACTTACCAGTGA
Organism: Bison bison bison; assembly: GCF_000754665.1. Taxonomy (NCBI): domain Eukaryota; kingdom Metazoa; phylum Chordata; class Mammalia; order Artiodactyla; family Bovidae; genus Bison; species Bison bison. The sequence continues at coordinate 3,871,159 of NW_011494738.1, read as the reverse complement.
CAGCATCCACAAATAATATTCATAGGCCATTCACTATGTTCTGGATACAAAATATTCATCTTAATGGCTAATCAATCACTCAGACTCTGGGAACACAAAAGCTGGGTTCAAATCTCATATATCACATGTTCGATAATTTGGAAATATTATATAAACTCTTTGATCCTCACTTTTCTCATCTAAATTGTAGGAGTTAAACCAGCTCTCACTTTATAGGATTATCGTGAAAATTCAGTGGAATATGTTATAAGATTAGAAAACAGTTCAGCACATAATACATGCCTAATGATAATTAACTAGCATTCTTTACTACAATCCAGTAAGGTAGGTATTTAATTTGTGTTGATGTTATAGATGCAGGAACTGAGACTCAGAAAAGTTAAATATGTTTCTCAGGAAGTGCTCACAGTTGGCAAATGGAAGACATGGGATTTGAGGCCAGATCTAGCTAACTGCTGTGCTTTGTTTCCAACCTCTGCATTTTGTTCCCAGAGGGGTATTTATTAAGACAGAACTCTACGAATTAAAAGAAATGGGAAGAGAAAAATAAGATCCCTTCCTCTATCTTATTTTTTTCATAAAATTTTCCATGAATGTCCACTGGTTCACATTGTAGAAATCTTTTTTGCATAATCTTTAATAAACATTGTCCTTTCTGGGGGAAAAAAAAACCCAAAACTTATCCTTTCTTAGTATCTGTGTATAATCAAATATCCACAAACACGTTTTAAGAATTGCTCATTTTAAGACTGCTGTTAAAGTTATATCTAAACTGATATTCAGATACTTGTAAAAAGTTTCCATTCTTAAAACAAAATAAACTGGAACACTGTTTCCAGTTTAATGGTATGTTCTAAGGCCAAAAATAGTTTTAAATGAAGGGAAATGGCATAGGATTATAGAAAATAGTCTTACCACAGAGGTAATTCTCCTACTATATACCCACTATGTCCAGTCCTAATTCACAATGAATGGATTGGTCTAATTTACTTTCTTTCAAACTACTGAACTATAGAGGCAAGAAAGAGAATTCTTGAAGATTGAAAGAAAGGCAGCAATTTTGTCATCTAGCAGTCAGAAAAAGAATCTAGGTGAGGTCAAAAGAAAACATAGGTCTACCTGAATGTGAAGATGAAGGACCGCAGGGAACCATGTGTAGACAATATGGTCAACTCAATTTAAAAAGTAGAGCTAATTCACCAGCAGCCCAGCTGTCTGATCTAGTTGCTTGACACATCTCTGAGGAAACCTTAACAAATTGCACATAAATTGCTTTAGATACCGGTGGTTTTTTGTTTTTGTTTTGCCAGTTTATATACCTGTACATGTGAGAAACTTCACTTATCCTATGACATTTTTTATGGTTTCCACACAGTCCTCTCCAAGACACAGAAGAACAGGGAGAGTTGCTTAGCTAAGGAAGAGTTTGACAGAAAGCAGCAGCTCTCCTAACTCCTAAAGCCAGTCTTCACTCACATGAAGGCTTGAGCCTCTGACTCTGAAGCTGAAAGTAAGAGGTTGTCACCAAAATTAGACAGGTGGCTTGTCCAAGCTTATTAAATATGTCTGTTTCTGACAGTAATTGTTTCTATTATTTATCCTTACCTGAATGATAAGGACTTCTTAATTAGTGCCTGAGAAAGTAAATGAGGATTTAATTGACAGAAACTGTGTGCATGCTTTTGCTATAATGAAGTCAGTCATGTAATGAAGCATAAGCCAGTTTATTACTCTAGCCAAACACAGACTACTAAATTGCTACAACAGACTACAATAGGCACTCTCTGAATTTCATCCCTCATCATTATAAACAATGTGGCAGGGCATACACTATATGAAATGTCCTGGATGCATTCTTAATTTCAGCTTGTACATTCTTTTAATACAGTTTTCTACAAGGATAACACTGAAAAACCTCAATGAATAAGGTGAGGTTGACATTCCTGCTTCTAAAAGGACTGTGGTTCAAACTTGAGGAAATACAGCAGGTAAGCCAAATCATTCTGCAAAGTTTTGAAAGGCTAAGCCATCTTTATGAGGAAAGCAAGCAAGGGAAAATTTAACAAGGCCAAAAAAGAAGCCATAGGAGAAAGAGAAATATTTAAAGAAAAGACTAACTTTGAGGTGTGTGTTTTTTGTTTTTTGTTTTTCTGTTCTATGGGCTTTCCCTCCTCTGACAGAATTCTCTACTCTCAACCCTCTTAACAGAAGGCAGATTATCTCTGGTAGATTCTTGGAAGCTCTGGTTTTATAGCCCTCTGCCCTCTAAGACTTATAATAGACCTAACAAACATAAATATTTGTCTTTATCTTCATGATTTACTCCTAAGGCTCAGTGGGCGTCTGCTCTTGGGCACACCAGCATATGCTTCTAGCTCCCTGTTCCATCTACTAATTGTAATAACCTTGAATGTTTATCCTATTCTCTCATCTATCTCATAACACAAAATGCCATTTTAAATTCTATTATTTTCATGAATAGTTTCTCATTGATGGGACAGTATGACTTCTATCCAAATTTATTATTGACTCTTTACCATGAATTCAGTTTACAATTCTGTTGTACCACCACATATACAGGGCATGTATTAGCTGAGCCTATAAAAGGCCTATTAAAATAAAGGCGTAGGTTGATTATGTGATAAGTGTTCAAAACCCTGAAGATAAGTGATCCACAACTTGTCTGCTTTTCAGTGAGCTGATATTTCTCTCATTCTAAGTGTTGCTAATGTGAACCAACCAGCTCATCCTAAAGGAAATCAGTCCTGGGTGTTCATTGGAAGGACTGATGTTGAGGCTGCAACTCCAGTACTTTGGCTACCTGATGCGAATAGCTGACTCATTTGAAAAGACCCTGATGCTGGGAAAGGTTTAGGGCAGGAGGAGAAGGGGAAGACAGAAGATGAGATGGTTGGATGGCATCACTGACTCAATGGACATGAGTTTGAGTGAACTCTGGGAGTTGGTGATGGACAGGGAGGCCTGGCGTGCTGCAGTTAATGGGGTTGCAAAGAGTTGGACACGACTGAGCAACTGAACTGAACTGAATGTGAAGAACAAAGTATTGAATGCAATTGAAACTAAAAATATACAGATGCTTTTCCTAATATGATAGTTTTCAGAATTTTAGTTCCAGAGGACACTTTAAAAATTGCTTACTGTTGACAGATCAGTCTTCTCTTTTTTTAATATGAAGAATCTTCATTTCAGTTCAGTCACTCACTCACATCAAGCTCTCTGTGAACCCATGGAGTGCAGCATGCCAGGCTTCCCTGTCCATCACCAACTCCCAGAGTTTATTCAAACTCATGTCCATCAGTCACTGATGCCATCCAACCACCTCATCCTCTGTCATCCCCTTCTCCACCTGCTATCAGTCTTTCCAAGCATCAGGGTCTTTTCAAATGAGTCAGTTCTTCACATCAGGTGCCGAAAGTATTGGAGTTTCAGCTTCAGCATCAGTCTTTCCAATGAATATTCAGGACTGATTTCCTTTAGTATTGACTGGTTCTCCTTGGATGTCCAAGGTACTCTCAAGAGTCTTCTCCAACACCGCAGTTCAAAAGCATCAGTTCTGTGGTGCTCAGCTTTATTTGTAGTTCAACTCCCACATCCATACATGACTGCTGGAAAAACCATAGCTTTGACTAGATGGGCCTTTTCAGCAAAGTAATGTCTCTGGTTTTTAATATGCTATCTAGGTTGGTCATAGCTTCTCTTCCAAGGAACAAACGTCTTTTAATTTCATGGCTGCAGTCACCATCTGCAGTGATTTTGGTGCCCCAGAAAGTATTGTCTGTCACTGTTTCCATTGTTTCCCCATCTATTTCCCATGAAGTGATGGGACCAGATGCCATGATCTTAGTTTTTTGAAGGTTGAGTTTTAAGTTGGTTTTTTTTTTTCACATTCCTCTTTCACTTTCATTAGGAGGCTCTTCAGTTCCTCTTTGCTTTCTAGGGTGGTGTCATCTACATATCTGAGGTTATTGAATTTTCTCCCAGCAATCTAGATTCCAGCTTGAGCTTCATCCAATCTGGCATTTTGCATGATGTACTCTGCTTATAAGTTAAATAAGCATGGAGACAATATACAGCCTTGACTTACTCCTTTCCCAATTTGGAACCAGTCTGTTGTTTCATGTCTAGTTCTAACTGTTACTTCTTGACCTGCATACAGATTTCTCAGGAGGCAGGTCAGGTGGTCTGGTATTCCCATCTCTTTAAGAATTTTCCACAGTTTGTTGTGATCTACACAGTAAAGGCTTTGGTGTAATCAATAAAGCAGTAGTACTCTTGCCTGGAAAATCCCATGGACGGAGGAGCCTGATAGGCTGCAGTCCATGGAGTCACGAAGAGTCGGACACGACTGAGTGACTTCACTTTGACTTTTCACTTTCATGCATTGGAGAAGGAAATGGCAACCCACTCCAGTATTCTTGCCTAGAGAATCCCAGGGATGGTGGAGCTTGGTGGGCTGCCATCTATGGGGTCGCACAGAGTCGGACACGACTGAAGCGACTTAGCAGCAGCAGCAGCAGATGTTTTTCTGAAACTCTCTTATTTTTTCTATGATCAAACAGATATTGGTAGTTTGATCTTTGGTTCCTTTGCCTTTCCTAAATCTAGTTTGAACATCTGAAAGTTCACGGTTCATGAACTGTTGAAGCTTGGCTTGCAGAATTTTGAGCATTACTTTGCTAGTGTGTGAGATGAGTACAGTCATGCAGTAGTTTGAGCATTCTTTGGCATTGCTTTTCTTTGGGATTTGAATGAAAGATGACATTTTCCAGGCCAGTGGCTACTGCTGAGTTTTCCGTATTTGCTGGCATATTGAGTGTAGCACTTTCACAGCATCATCTTTTAGGATTTGAAATAGCTCAACTGGAATTCCATCACCTCCACTAACTTTGTTCATAGTAATGCTTCCTAAGGCCCACTTGGCTTTGCATTCCAGGATGTCTATATTTTGGTGAATGAATACACCATCGTGGGTATCTGATTCATGAAGATCTTTTTTGTATAGTTCTTTTGTGTATTCTTGCCACCTCTTAATATCATCTGCTTCTGTTAGGACCATTTCTGTCCTTTATTGTGCCCATGTTTGCATGAAATGTTCCCTTGATATCTCTAAGTTTCTTGAATATATCTCTAGTCTTTCCCATTCTATTGTTTTCCTCTATTTCTTTGCATTGACCACTGAGGGAGGTTTTCTTATCACTAAGAAACTAAAAATATCCAGATGCTTTTCCTAATATGATAGTTTTCAGAATTTTAGATCCAGAGGGTACCCTACAAATTGCTTACTCTTGTTAGTGTAGTCTTCTCATTTTTTAATATGAAGAATCTAAAAATCAGATATTTAGTGACTTGATCAAGATTGCAAATTGTTAGTTAAGGTCCAGAATTAGTACCTCAACCTTATTAATCTTTATAGCTAATATAGAACTCTGTCTTCCAATAATAATATTTCTCTCATAGTAAAAGTTATAATATGGGAGAAATATTATATCTGACCCAATATATATCTAGCCCAATATTCAACTTGGGCTTCCCAGGTGGCACTAGTGGTAAAGCACCCACTTGCTGATACAGAAGATGTAACAGACATGGGTTCAATCCCTGGGCCAGGAAGATCCCCTGGGGGAGGGCATGGCAACCCACTCCAGTATTCTTGCCAGGAGAATCCCTCAGACAGAGGAGCCTCTCAGATTACAGGCCATGGGGTCGCAAAGAGTTGGACACGACTAAGTGACTTAACACTCACCCACATATTTCTGACTTAGAGATTTAAAATTATTCTGAGAAATAAAACAAGTTGGTGATAATCACATATTTCAGATGCAAACAACATTTTTGGTTTATATTGCTCTGGTATTTTCCTTATATAAATGTATACATGTTACATGTTTAAAGCTCAGTGTTGTGTCCAGTTGAGTCTTTCTTCTTGATTGTATGATGTGGATTGTCTTGACTATGACACAGTTGAATGCAAGAGAAAGACTCTGGCTTATTTTGATGAACCTAAACTTATATCACAGAAATACTATTTAAGAATATTCTAATAATATTAAACCTTGTGCCTCTTTCTTATATGGAAACCCAAATTAATATGAGCAGGAATGGGAAGCCTTGACCTTCATGTGTTGTTCCTTCTCACATTGGGCTTGAAAAACAACTGACTGACTCTGGGGCCCTGGGACCTCGATTTAAAAGTCATTACCAAAGAGGGGTGTCTCCAGCTGGTAAATGTTGGTGATGCTTTCAGTTCCTGTTCTGGCCCTGTTTATAAAAGTTTCACTCTTTCACTATAACTGCTTTGCATGTAAAGGTGATGCTAAAACTGAGCTTGGTTTATAACTACAGACAGCTTTCTGTTGTCAAGGATAATGTGTCAGTGTCTCCTGCAAGGTGTGTAACAGTTACAGGACAAAAATGTAAAGCAGATTTTTGTGAAAGCAAATTATTCTTAGGTCAAAACTGGAAAGTTCCATAATCTTATCTTATTTTGCCATGACATTCCAATAGGATGAATAAAACAATGCAATATTTCATGCCCACTTCTGTCTGATCTTGAAAAGTTGTGGCCCTAAAATGGATCATGGGACAAGTTTTTAAATAATACTATTGACTCATTGTATCTTAAACCAATTGCTTTTAATGGATGGAATCTGCTTTCCATTGGACTATTTAGAATGTTTACAGAAACTAAGAAAAAGTTATTTTAAACAGTAGTGAATTCTTGCTTTCTTGCTCCCATGTCTAGCTGTTACTTTAACATCTTTCCCATGACTTACCAATACCTGGTAAGTAAGTAAGCAAGCAAGTAAGTGTTAGTCGCTCAGTAGTGCCCAACACTTTATGACCCCATGGACTCCAGCCTACCAGGCCCCTCTCTCCATGAGATTTTCCAGGCAAGGATTCTAGAGCAGGTTGCCATTTCCTCCTCCAGGGGATCTTTTCAACCCAGGGATCAAACCTGGGTCTCCTCCACTGCAGGCAGATTCTTTACTGACTGAGCTACAAGGGAAGCCCAATATCTGATAAATATTGTTAAATCCAAATGTAATTAAAAGGGAAGCAAGATTACAAATCTAGCCTACCAAATTAATGCATGTTCATGGGCATTAATCAAATTAAAACTAATGACACTGATAATGTTGAGAGAGTCAATTCCTAGGCAGTTAAGAAGTCAGGGGTCCCTAAGAAGGAGAGAGAGGGTCTGGGGTTCTCAAGGTGGAGATAGGGGTCTGGAATTCTCAAGGAGGAGGAAAGGACGAATTTTTTTTTTTTCCCCTCTACATTCCTTAGTGTTAGTCACATAAAACTTTTGTTTTTTCCCTTGAAGCCCAGAACTGATGATTACACATCAAACAACTCAGTTTAAACTCTATACAACAATGTATCCTGCTTGATGACATGTTTCTCCTTCTTGAGAACTTTCTGACTAATCCTGTCATCTTAAAATAATTATTATGGGAGTGGGTCTGGTAAGACCTTTCTGCTGTCAGTTCTAATTTTGTTAATTTAAGATATATGTTGTGAGAGTGTGTCTGGTAAAAGTATATAAGGCCTTGATAAGACTAGTGAGTGGGGCACTCTCCATTCGCCTTCTGAGATCTATGTCAGAAGATTTCTCTGTCCCTTTTCATACTTTAATAAAATTTTACTACACAAATGCTCTTGAGTGATCAAGCCTGGTCACTGGCCCTGAAGCTAAATCTTCTTTGGAGATCATGAATCCGACATCATTCATATGTAAAAATTAAAATCAATTAACAACTCTGTTAGAAATGTGTATTCTATAGATTTGAGTTCAGTTTAGTTCAGTCGCTTAGTCATGTCCAACTCTGTGACCCCATGGACTGCAGCATGTCAGGCTTCCCTGTTCATCACCAACTCCCAGGGCTTGCTCATATTCATGTCCATCGAGTCGGTGATGCCATCCAACCATCTCATCCTCTGTTGTCTCCCTCTCCTCCTGCCTTCATTCTTTCCCAGCATCAGAATCTTTTCCAATGAGTCAGTTCTTCACACCAGGTGGCCAAAGTATTGTAGCTTCAACTTCAGTGTCAGTCCTTCCAATGAATATTCAGGACTGATTTCCTTTAGGAGGGAAGAAGAACTGTGTAACCAAGTAACCAATCAACCAGTTTAGGTCAGTAAAAGAGTATCAATATCTCAGGATCATAGCATATATTTTCATATAGTACTTAGATTAGGAGCTCAGAGGAAACTAAGGGCTTCCCTGACGGCTTAGATGGTAAAGAATCTGCCTGCAATATAAGAGATGTGGATTTGATCCCTGGGCTTGGAAGATCCCCTGGAGGAGGGCATGGCAACCCACTCCAGTATTCTTGCCTGGAGAATCCCCATGGACTGAGAAGCCTGGCAGGCTATAGTCTACAGGGTCAGAAAGAGTCAGACACAACTGAGCGACTAAGCACACAAGGCAGAGAAGTGTGTTCTGTAAAGGTTCTTCTGGGTCCCTCATCCTACGTACTTCTACTCTGACTTTCTCCTGGAAAAATAAACACTTTGCTAACTTTACTCAAACCTACCACTAGGCCAGAGAGGAAAGCTGCCTCTCAGATGAAGAAACTAGTCCCTGAGAAGACTTTAGAATATAAAGTTCCAATTTCTCCACATCCTTGCCAACAATCATTATCTGTTATTTGACCATAGTTATTCTAGCAAGCATGATTACCAGTAACTTATTTTTTATCTTTTTAAAAAATTCCAAAAATAACCAGAATTTTTAATATTAAAAACATGTTATTAGAAACAAGTGGGTTTTATTGATGTTTTGAGTCAATTGCTTTTTAATAGATTGCTCTCTTTAGATTCAATATGTTTAGATGGCTTTGATGGTATGAAGAAATATGGAGAATTAATTGGGATTCAAAAATCTATGGTGTATATTTTAAAGTCTTCTCAGGGACTAGTTTCTTTATTCAACCATAAAAAAGTATAAAGTCTTGATATGTGCTATAACATGAGTGAATTTTTAAAACACTTTGCTAAGTAAAAGAATTCACTTACAAAAAGAACTGCTGCTGCTAAGTTGCTTCAGTCGTGTCCGACTCTGTGCGACCCCAGAGACAGAAGCCCACCAGGATCCCCTGTCCCTGGGATTCTCCAGGCAAGAACACTGGAGTGGGTTGCCATTTCCTTCTCTCCAATGCATGAAAGTGAAAAGTGAAAGGGAATTCGCTCAGTCATGTCCAACTCTTAGCGACCCCATGGGCTACAGCCTACCAGGCTCCTCCATCCATGGGATTTTCCAGGCAAGAGTACTGGAGTGGGGTGCCATTGCCTTCTCCATCAAAAAGAACACATATTATATGAATCAATTTACAGTAAGTCCCCTACATACTCACCCTCAAGTTGGGAACTTTTAAAGATATGAACATGCATTCATGTTTGCAATCACATTAAGTTAGTCCACATGTCTGGTGTATATTGTCACATGGGTGCATCTTCTGCAAGAGGTCGTGCTTTTCTGTATGGTGCTATATAGATTCCAGTCGTACAGTACCTTCATTTTAACCCCAGGCTGCCCAGAAGCAAGTGGAAAAGCAGTAGCAATGTAGCTGGTACTGCTAGGAAGCATCAAGGGATAACAGTAGAAGAAAAATGAAAATAATTGAGAGCATGGAGCAGAGGAAAAGATGGTAGATGTCTCTCATTCTTATAATGTGAATCGTTTAACCCTTAGTATGATCCTAAAGAACAAGGATAAGATTATGGAGCACGTGGACTCAGTTGTGCCAATGATATTGACAATATGGTCAAAGAAGCATGGAAAAGTGATGGAGAGGATGGAAAAACTTCAGCGTGTGGATGCCGCATCAACATCAGTGTTGAGACCCACTCAGTTTAAGGCTGACTCAAGAGAAAATTAAAAGCCTTTATGAAGACTTGAGGAAGAAACACAGCAAGGAATCAGAGGGCACATCTTTTAATACCAGCCATGACTGGATTCATCAGTTCAAAACTACAGTCAACCTTCACAGTGTTAAATGACAAGGCAGAAAGTATAGATACAATAGCTGTCTGGGAATTTCCTGAAACATTTCAATAAATTATTGATGAAGGAGCATATTTACACAAGCAGGTTTTTAATGTGGGGAGACAGGACTGAACTGGAAGAGGATGCCAGACCGAAGTTACATCAATAAGGAGGACAAGTTGATGCCAGGCTATAAAGCAGCAAAGAATAGACTAACTCTGTTGTTTGGCGGCAGTGCTTCTAGCTATATGAACCTGAAACCTCCCAGTGTCAAAGCAGAGCATCTGCACTGAATACTAAGTTGCTCATCCAACCTAGAGATCAGGGAGTTATAGAGGCTTTCAAGAAATATTATTTACATCACACTTTTTGTCAGGCCAGTAAAGATGAGTGATGAATCAGAAACAACCTTGTAAGAATTTTGGAAGGACTATAACACCTGTGCTGTGCTGTGCTAAGTCATTTCAGTCATATCTGATGGTTCGTGACCCTATGGACTATACCCCACCAGGCTCCTCTGTCCATGGGATTCTCCATGCAAGAATACTGGAATGGGTTGCCGTGCCCTCTTCCAGGGGATCTTCCTGGCCCAGGGATCGAACCAGTGTCTTTGCACTATGTGAGGTTGGGCCATCACCATGAAAAAAGCCAGAACTTTTGCCTGCAGTTTGTTCACAATTTTGGGGGATTTGAGAAGGTGGATGAGGAATCCAAAGAGGTCTTCAGCAACTTAGTGACCCTCAGTGAGAAGCTAAAGCTAAACCTGCAAGAGGACAACTGCATTGAACTTCTTGCTGTGTGCCACATGAGAAGCTTACTAGTAAAGACCTGATGGAATTGGAGGCCCAGAGAAAGGACAAAGAGGGACAAGAGGAAGAAATAACTGAAGAACTGAATGAGATTCATAACACAGGAAATGATAAGGGAATTTTCCTTACTTGGTCAGGCGCCCTTAGTTTTTGAGACACAGAGGATGAGATGGTTATACAGCATCACCAACTCAGTGCACATGAATTTGAGCAAACTCCAGGAGATATTGGAGGACAGAGGAGCCTGGCGTGCTGTAGTCCAGGGAGCTGCAAAGAATCGGACACAATTTAGCGACTGAACAACAACAATATAACATGAAGGCTTCAGCAGTCATTCAGAATGCAATCCAGTGCTACCATATCATCTGTGATGAAAAAAAAGAGCTGCTCTCCAGACATCACTGGAGCATTTTCTCAAGAGGTTAGATACAATTGAATCCAGCAGGTAACCAGAATCTGTACCATCAACATCAGACATGAGTGAAATTGCAGCTTGCCCTCTGTCTCCCATTGCTGACAATTCTTCTGCTCTACCATCTCCCACCTCCTCCCTGCCTCCAGTAACTCTTCTTGCCTGTTCACTAGATGCCAGCCCCTGTGTGCCAGCTGTTGCACTGCACTACTATAATTTTCAAGGTACTATACTGTAAGGTTTTAAAAGTTTTCTTTATTTTGTGTGTTTTTTATGTATTATTTGTTTGGTAAGTATTATAAACCTATCACAGTACAGTACTATAAATCTGATTGTGTAAGTTGGGTACTTAAGCTAACTTTGTTGGACTTAACGAATAAATTGGGCTTAAGGAACATGCTCTTGGAATGGAACTCGTTCATATGTAGCAGACTTACTGTATATGAAATATCCAGAATAGGACATTCTATAAAGACAGATGATAGATTAGTGGTTGCCTAGGCCTTAGAGGTGGAAAAGGAAATGGCAACCCACTCCAGTGTTCTTGCCTGGAGAATCCCAGGGATGGGGGAGCCTGGTGGGCTGCCGTCTATGGGGTCGCACGGAGTGAGACACAACTGAAGCGACTTGCAGCAGCAGCAGCAGCAGCAGCAGGCCTTAGAGGAGAAAAGGAAGTGACTGATGATGGGTATAGGGTTTCTTTTGAGCCCTGAAATTGAACTCTGAATATATGAAAAAACCACTAAACTGCACATTTTTAAGTGGATGAATTCTGTGGTATTTTTCAAATTATATCTCACAGAGCTATTTTTAAAAAAGTATTTGATGTTATTAAAGTAAATGCCTATTTCTTCCACATGTTTTAACTTAATGACAAAACAAACTCAGAGGTCATTAATTACATTACTGAAACCCAAGACTTATTTAATTAACAGTTATATTCTCTTCATATTATCGCTAGTTAATGCCATAACACCTATGATTAAAAATCAAAATAATTTCATAAATCACCTCAACTGTCCCAGAAACTAAGATATTTAGAAGACAGGATAGAGAAGAAACTGAAAGATCATATGGGTAATTTGGTATAATTCCAGTAACTAGATCTCTTTTATCATAGGGAATTAACATGACTTTTTCAGGGGAGAACTTTACTATGGATTTTTGGTTCCAGGCTAACTTCAGAATCTGATACTATATACATCTGATAAGATTTTAACATCCTCTCCCCCACCACCACGAAGTTCTTAAGAAAGACACCAAGACGGTGAATAGAATTTTTTTTTTTAAATATATCTGGCTAATTTGTTTTATCATAACCTTTAGACCATATCCAAGGCTACAAATATGAAACTAATTATGAATGCTATTTGTGAACAGATAGCCAAGTTTCCATTCAGGAATAAAAGTGATCAACATATCTACAGTTTATTGCCTGCTGCTGTTGCTGCTGAGTCGCTTCTGTCGTGTCCGACTCTGTGCGACCCCATAGACAGCAGCCCACCAGGCTCCCCCATCCCTGGGATTCTCCAGGCAAAAATACTGGAGTGGGTTGCCATTTCCTTCTCCAATGCATGAAAGTGAAAAGTGAAAGTGAAGTCGCCCAGTTGTGTCCGACTCTTCGAGACCCCACGGACTGCAGCCCATCAGGCTCCTCCGTCCATGGGATTCTCCAGGCAAGAGTACTGGAGTGGGGTGCCATTGCCTTCTCCGACAGTTTATTGCCAATCTACTTTAAATAACTAGAATATTAGACTTCATTAGAATTTCTACAGGAAAATGGTCACCACCATCCTTGCAGAAAATATAGGGCTATAGGTCGGAATAACAAAACAACAATTATATTGCAGATTGTTTTCTGAATATTTCAAGTTCATAAATACCCTTGCTCAGCATGAATCTGAAAGTTAGAAACAGACAAAATATGTTTTTCTATTGGATTGAATAAAATAAATACATGGAATTGTTGAGAATTGGTAAGTTTTACGCTCAAAAAAACTGAAAGATGCAAAAATGAAGCCACAGAATTTGAATATCAATTTCTGCCTGTATGACCTTGGACAAAGTATTTAATCTTTACCAATTCTTCACCTGCAAAACTGGATTACTAGTATTATTTACCTTAAAAGCATCTGATAAAATCCCAAGTAAAACTAGTCAACATTAAAACCTCTATAGCAGTCACTAAAATGAGCAAAGCCTCCATTCAAGGTATACTAACAGTATTGAGAACAGTGTTTGCTTTTCTCTTCATACCAACAGCAGAGGTCTGACATACAGCTAGGGTAATACAGATGCTCTTATTAGTGTGAGATTAGCATGAAGAGGCAAGGCTTGCAATATTCATAAAGATATTGGACAAAGGGTAGATGAACCTTCATCAGAGTTTCAAAAAGATGACATGTCAAAGAGTTCCTTTAATCTTTCAAGAGATTTAAATTCTACTCAATCCTTTGAATGCCATTTTGAATGGCAGCTGAGTTATAAGAGGAGAATCTGTGGTTAGAGAGCACGAACCTTGATAAAAGTTAATTTCAAGTCAAGATTAGTATTAAATAGAACAACTCAAAGTAACAAGTGCCTCATACTTGTGTACATTTTTATTAAATAAGTGTCAATATCTTCATTATAGAAGGCTTTAGAAAAAATTTTTAGTGGTCAACAGTGAAAGGAAAAATATGAAACAAATTAAAAGGAAGAAATCATTTCCCTTTTCATAAAATTTTCAAGCATATTTTTGCTGAGCAAGATATCAAGTGATATTTGATAAATATAGAAGCCCTTGAATCATCATTGAAATGAAATGCCAGATTATATCATAGAGTTATATATTTAGAAGAAAATGTAGATATATATTACTTGATATACAGGTAGAATTTTTTTAAATAGGAAAACAAAAGGAAAAATAGTTTATAAAACAAAAATTATACTATGCAGGGCATACCTCATTTTATTGTGCTTCACAGATTCTTTTTTTCAAAATTAAGGTTTGTGGGAAACCTGAATCAAACAATTCTATCAGAGACATCTTTCCCACAGCATTTGTTCATTTTGTATCTCTGTGTCACATTTCGCTGATTCTTGCAATATTTCAAAGGCTTTCATTATTATTGAATACTATACTTGTCATGCTGGTAATCTGTCATTAATGAACTTTGATGATACTCATGACTTGCTGAAGACTCAGATGATGGCTACATTTTTAAGAAATAAAGTATTTTTAAATTAAATTATGTACATTTTTAAAACATAATGCTATTGCATACTTAATAGGCTATAGTATAGTGTACACATAACTTCTATATGCATTAAAGAAACAAAAATTTGTGTGACTTGCTTTATTGCATTTGTTTGGAACTGAACCCACAGTATTTCCAAGTATGCCTCTATTAACTTATATACTTTTAAAAATACCACATAAAAATTAATAGGCAAATACCAGCACCAGTATGCAGAAAGTTATTTCCAACATATATCACAGAAAATGGGCTAGTATTGCAAGTGCATTAAACTTTTGTGAATCAATTAAAATTATAAAAATAGAGGAAAAAGTCATAGAAATAAAATACAAATGGTTGATACATAAAACATTTAAACTGATCAATAACAAAGTTTTGAAATTAAATCTCTGTAATTAGCAAAGATATATTTTTAAATAAAACATGTATAATTGAAAACGATGTAAGAAAATACTCATGGGCTAAATTTTTTAACAGTTTTATAGGACTATAATTCACATTTCATACAATTCACCCATTTTAAAAGCATACAATTTAATAGTTTTTAGTATATTCGGAGATTGGAGAAGGAAATGGCAACCCACTCCAGTGTTCTTTCCTGGAGAATCCCATGGATGGCGAAGCCTGGTGGGCTGCAGTCCATGGGGTCACACAGAGTTGGACATGACTGAAGCGACTTAGTAGTAGTAGTAGTATATTCGGAGATATGTGCAATCATCTTCATAGTCACTTTTAGAACATTTTCATCATGTCTAGTACCTTTTAGTTATACCCATGTATCTGGTGTTCCCAACCCCAAAACTTACTCACTAATTTACTTCTGGTCTCTATAAATTTCCCTATTCCGGACTTGTGAACGATTGGAATCATGCAGTGTACAGTCTTTTGTGATTGACTTCTTTCACTTAGAATAAAGTTTTCAAAGTTTACCTATCTGATCTGTAGCATGTATTAGTAGTTCATTACTTTATATGCCAGTTAATATTCCACTGTATGATTTTACTGCATTTTCTTTACACATTCATCTGTTGTTAAATGTTTTTGATGAATTGTCTCCCTTAATTCTGTAAATAATCTGAAGAGATTTAACCATTTCAATAATAGGAAAATTGAGGTAACTTATTACATCATATTGGGTTAGTAAATGGAACTTTCATTGCACACTGTCCGTTTTATAGAGCCTGCATACTTTCTATTCTCCATCACCTAAGCATGTTTTTCATAGATGGACCAGTAATTCTACATTCAGGAAGTATTCAGAAAGTGATAATCAGATACTTATAGAAATATTAATATATACTGATTACTTCTTGCATCATTTATCAAAGTGAAAATTTGAGCATAACTTACTGTGTAATAACTGTAGACATTTTAAATTATGGTGTATCAGTATCATGGAATATTATGCAGTTATACAAAATAAATGAAGCTTAAAAAAAATAACTAATGGTCTAAAAAACCAAAGAGACCATAGTCTTATTCTTGGCCACACCTCGCAGTATGTGGGATCTTAGTTCCCTGACCAGGGATTGAACCCATGCACCCTGCAGTGGAAGCATGGAGTCTTAACCACTGGACTGTCATGGAAGTCTTGTGACCATAGTCTTAAGTGTAAGGAATGGTAGCGATATACTATCTATAGTTATGTTCAGCAGACATCAGTATTTACATGTTCATCACTTATAAAGTACATGTAATAATAATACCAACTTTCTGGGGATGTTGCAAAGATTCAATGTGTTAATATACACAATGTGTTTAGAGCTGTATATATATATATACATTTATGAGTCCCTTGGACTGCAAGGAGATCCAACCAGTCCATTCTGAAGGAGATCAGCCCTGGGATTTCTTTGGAAGGAATGATGCTAAAGCTGAAACTCCAGTACTTTGACCACCTCATGCGAGGAGTTGACTCATTGGAAAAGACTCTGATGCTGGGAGGGATTGAAGGCAGGAGGAGAAGGGGACGACAGAGGATGAGATGGCTGGATGGCATCACTGAGTCGATGGACATGAGTCTGAGTGAACTCTGGGAGTTAGTGATGGACAGGGAGGCCTGGCGTTCTGCGATTCATGGAGTCGCAGAGTCGGACATGACTGAGCGACTGAACTGAACTGAACTGACTGAAATGTTAGACACACACTCACACACACACACATACACACACAGAAATACCAAAGGATAAATAATATATACATATAAGAATTCTGAGTGGAAATTGTGGGTGATCCTGAGTTTTTAAATATTTTTTGTTTTATTCCATCTATTCTATAAGAATCCCCAAAAGGTTTAAGTATGTGGAAAGAAATATCTTAAAACAATGAAGCAAAGAGAAACATTTTGTTCAACTTTTTGTTTCCATAAGATTTAGGGGCAGTTTGAGTCCAAGTAACCACTTAGGTTCATCCTGGAACATGAAGCTGGCAATGTAACAATCATTCCACACTATCTAACCTACATTCCTAAGTGTTTATAGACCTAGACCTGATTTGAAAAGGAGATTACCAAAATGATCCTAGTAAAAAACAGATGCTTAACAGTCTTGAAATGAATGGTAGGGTATGCGGCAGGATATTTTTGCCATTGTCAGATGTTGCTTATCAACCCCCCACCTAGCTAAGCACGCAGTTAGATTAGGAAAGAGCTTACAAAACTACTTTCTTCCCAGGAGACATTTGTTGACACGTCAGTTGCAGAAGAAAGTTTTCTGAAATCACTCAGACCATCTTCTTTTTAATAGCCCATACTTAATTAACACTCTTCCTCCCTCTGTTTCAAACCAATATAAGACAGCTGTCAAGAGCTGATTTAACTTGCCCTAAGTAATATTTCATTAGAAACTAAAAGCTTTTATATCACTTTTGCATCCTGCAGATACAGGAGGGAAAAAAAAACACTGCCTAAGAGCAATTCATTTTCATATGCCTACCTCCCTATCAACTGACACACCTCAAAGGAGGCGCTGTAATCATTCAGACTTAAGGGGACAGGTTCCACTTCTTTTTCTAAGTATATTTCTCTTTAAAAATTTCATTACTGGAATATAATTGCTTTACAGTGTTGTGCTAGTTTCTGCTGTACAACAAAGTCAATCAGCTATGTGTGT
>NW_011494738.1:3852386-3853352 GCF_000754665.1 Bison bison bison | reverse complement strand
CCTAAAGGTATACAATTCCTTATCTGGAATTTTAAAAAAAGATTAAATGAATCATCATATGTGAAATCAATCAGTTACAGTCCTAACAAGTCCATGATAAGTAATGAGTTGAGTTTGAGTAAAAGTGAGTTCTCATGATTCTATTAATTTACTCAACAAATACTTTTGTGTGCTTACTTATTATTATTCTAGGATTCATCTCATTTTACCCTGTTGTGTAAAACACACTTGGGGAAATACAGGTTCTGCTCTGTTATTTAATGACCTGACCATTCTTTAAGTTCCTCACTTCCAAGGTGGAGATTTTTAATGCCTACTTCAAAGAGTAGTTGTAAAAATTAAATGATGTAATGCATTAAAGTACTGAGAGCGGTGCACATAATCAGTGATCAACCATCTTGAGAGTGTTGGTGGTGAGTAGTCAGATTTCCCACCCCAGTGCCTTACACAGAGTTGAAGCCGTTCATCATCAATTTACTTCCCTTTTGTTTTTCTCATCAGCTCATAATCAAAGGTACATTACTTACCTGACCAGTCACTGCATGAGTGCAGGACCCACTAGAAAATCTGAACGACAAGATGAGAATTAATCAGCTAAACAAATTTCCACCCACCACTCCTTCACCATAGACAAAACATAACAAACAATAAACCCTCATGTTTCTTACTGAAAGCAATCCATTCCTTAATAATGCAAATATGAAAAATAATGAAATATAAAAAGACAATGATGGAATGTGCCTCAACTGCCAGAAAACCCCAAACAGAAACATATCTAAAGAAATAAAGCAATTATTTTTAAAAATAGCTGCTCTTCCCACTAAACAAGAAAGGAATTTTAAAAGCCTATACTTCCAGTAAAGTGCTTTTCTCTCCAAGGGAGCTGTGAGATTTATAATTATATAATCATGATTTTTTTAAAGATACAATCAATTAATTCTAAGTTAATAATGTTCAAACCCATTA
>NW_011494738.1:3827836-3852286 GCF_000754665.1 Bison bison bison | reverse complement strand
ACCCATTAATTTTAAAATGATGAATTTTATAGTGTTGTGTCTCATTCATAATAGCTACATATTTGCCAACTATTATTTTATACTCTAACACTGTAGTCATTGATATTTAAAGAGCCATGACTATATCATCAAATAAAGCACATATTTGCTCAATTATCTAGTAAGCTTGAGAGCACAATGACATTCAATCTTAAATCATTAAAGCAAAAAAAAATAAAGTGATTCTAGCTTTCAAATGTCTTTAAGCTTGGGGTTAGGTATCTTCATGGGAAATAACAGAGCCCCAATTTGTTTATGGAAATATTGCCCCTGAAAAGATCAAGGGTGAATCCCTGAGAAATCACTTGCTCAGCTAGTCTAATAAATTGTTTTCAACCTTTTACTTTTTTGTTCTGATCCACAATGGTTCCGGTTCATAGGACAAAAAGGCACTAACGAGGACTGTCTCTATAGCTTTAACAGAGGAGAGACAGATGACTGAATGGGCAGGAGAGGCATAATAAGCATTAGCCAGAGTCCTGTGTAAGCTGTTATAGTATCAAGAAATCTTAGGAGAGAAAGAGGTGCAGTTTTTCACCGACACAATCTTTGGTTTTGGAAATCTGGTCTGGAAATCTCTGGTTTGCCTTAATAGAGGTGGTCTCACTTGCTCTCCTGACATTTTGGCATTTGGATTTGCTCATACAACAGGAGTATGATTGCCAGTGTGTGAAAAATGCATTCTGAATAATTGCAGGGTGTGAAAGCAGCTTCAGTATTTCAAGACTGCTAACAACCTAAGGTGGAAGTACTCAATTCTTTCATCTAAGAGATCGATATGCAAGATGCTGCCATGTAGTTGTCATCTTTGATAAAATAGTGGCTGAATAATAACATTTTTATTTTATGAATTTGACTTCTATATTAAAACTTCTTCCCAATTTTACAGAAGAATTTTGAAGCACGTTGTGAATTCAATCATTCAGGAAGAGTTTGAGTGATTATTAATATCTGATAGATAAATAAGAGAGTTTAGATATAGAAAAGTTACACAACCAAAAGCACAATATATTCTAAAATTCTTCCTAATGTGAATTTAGAATATTCAGTCCTAACTTCTTTTACTTGAGAGCATTAGATTTATTCATAGCATCCAAACTCTAATTCAGATTAGGTGTAAGGGGGTAAACCACTTTCAATACTATCCTTCACTTCTAGTAAGTGGGGAATACTACTTCTACTACTGCCCTAGTCATTCAGATGGTAAAGAATCTGCCAGCAGTGCAGGAGACTCAGGTTCAATCCCTGGGTCGGGAAGATGCCCTGAAGAATGGAACAGCAAACCACTCCAGTATTCTTGCCTGGAAAATTTCATGGACAGAGGAGCCTAGAGGCCTACAGTCCATGGGGTCTCAAAGAGTTGGACACAACTGAGTGACTAACACTTTCACTTCTAGTAATGTCCTTTAATCTACAATAATTATAGAAGGCAGGACAAAAAGAAAAATGCGCTGAAAGGTCCAGTCAGCTTTGGAAGCCATCGACTGTACAAGCAACATCAGTGTGAGTGAAGGCTGGCAGGTTCATAGGAGGAAGCCACACGATAGGAGCAGGCTCAAGGCAAGCAGAGTTCAGGATGGAGTCAGAAGACCTTAGCACCGTTGAGTCATTGAGAACAGTCCAGTACCCTGAAGAGCATCAGGAGAAGATGAAACATGATCCTCAAAGCTAAAATCATTTCTGTTAAGTGGAAAAGACCTACTTTTTTGCGGAATAGAAAAAAATAATCTTTACCTTCCTAGAGTTTTCTAAACAGGCCTAAAGAAGAAGCTTACATCTCTTACCACTTGGGGCTTTGCGGCTTATCCTTGTTCTTAGAAGTTCTGGTGTACTGTTTAGGGATAGGAGGTCATCTTCCTCTTCACTCTAAGGTTGATATTCTAAAAATGTTTCTCGTCTTCACCCTAAGGTTGATATTTTAGGAATATTTCTCCTCAGTCCATGGGCAGAGCTAGTTCATGATCAAAATCTTAATTGTTTTACCTAAACAAGCTTGGTAGAATGCCACAAAAGAGCAGACCTTTCTATAGTATAATAAGAGGTTAAATGTCACCAGGCAACTGCTAGGAAATTTCATTCCATACTACTAATTAATCAATCTCCTCCCCTTTTTTGAGCTACCAAAATCAAAAGTAATTACCTCAAACACTCTCTACTGAAAAACAAGGAGCTTCATTATGTTCAATTCAAAAAGGTACTATAACAAAGGAAATAATATATGAAACAGCAAAGATAGGCACTGGTTTATAGTTGTGTCATGGAATTGCAAAGGGGAAAACTGGCATTTTCCCTTCCTACTACTCCGTCTCATAGTCAAGGTCTAGCTTCTGAGCTTTAGGGTGGAGACAAGACAGGTGTTGCTTTATTGACATCTAAAAGCCTGACTCTAGAAACTCCCATAATTTATTTGTTTGGATCAGTGTTTTAATTTTTATGGGATATAAAAAATTTATTTATACGTAAAAATTTATTTTACCTTCAGCTACCTGGGCCAAATTTTTACTATTCACTCCAAGCATGTATTACTGTTTTTCTTGATGTTACCAAGTAATGGAATTGTGAAGTCAGCTACTGGTTGGATCACAGGCAGTAGGGATTGGCTGCTGTCACCATGTGCAACATCAGCTGATGTCAGGGACCAACCAATGTAGATAACCAAAATGACCAAAAGTAGAATGGCTTAGTATGAGCGAAAAATCCTTTTTGCTGCAACATTTACATTGAGAACCAGACCATTTATTTTCTGGTGGATATATCTCACTAGCCACTTAGAATCAGCAGGTGAGAAGCTGTTTCTGTAGATCTATGTATGGGCTAATTGTTTGCTATGCTATGCTAAGTCACTTCAGTCCTGTCCGACTCTGTGCGACCCCATAGACAGCAGCCCACCAGGCTCCCCCATCCCTGGGATTCTCCAGGCAAGAACACTGGAGTGGGCTGCCATTTCCTTCTCCAATGCATGAAAGTGAAAAGTGAAAGTGAAGTCGCTCAGTCGTGTCTGACTCTTAGCAACCCCATGGATTGCAGCCTAACAGGTTTCTCCGTCCATGGGATTTTCCAAGCAAGAGTACTGGAGTGGGGTGCCATTGCCTTCTCCAGGGCTAATTGTTTAGAGATCATGTAAAGCTGTGATTACCAAATCTGAATGATTATCAGAATTCAAGTTGCTCAATCAGCTGTAGTATGAATTACCAATGTTTCACATGACATGTCCCTTTGATAATTTGATCACCATATAATTAATCTGGATAGATATAAAATGCATAGAAAATATTTATATATATTTCAAATGTTATATGGAGAGGGCAATGGCAACCCACTCCAGTACTCTTGCCTAGAAAATCCCACGGACAGAGGAGCCTGGTGGGCTGCAGTCCATGGGGTTGCTAAGAGTCGGACACGACTGAGCGACTTCACTTTCACTTTTCACTTTCATGCATTGGAGAAGGAAATGGCAGCCCACTCCAGTGTTCTTGCCTGGAGAATCCCAGGGATGGGGGAGCCTGGTGGGCTGCCGTCTATGGGGTTGCACAGAGTCAGACACGACAGAAGTGACTTAGCATACATATATATCAAACAACCAAGTTAAAAAATGGAAATGGGTAAAGGACCTGAATAAACATTTTTCCAGAGGAATACAAATGGGCGACAGGTGTATGAAAACTTATTGGAATATGCTAAAATTTGATTTCACTTATGCACACACAAAATAATTACTATGTTAGAAGATATGTTAATTAGATTGACTGTAACTGTAGTAATCATTTCACTCTGTGTATGTATATCAGATTGTCATGTTGTAAGATCCAAAATACACACAACTTTTATTTTAAAAAATTTAGAAAGGGCTCTCACTAGAAGCAATCACTTTACTTTTAGTTCTCTTCTTCCTCATTTCACTATCTTAAGATCATAGTCTCTTGTTCTGAATATTGTATATGTCCTTTGACACAAAACATATAAGTTCCTAGCCCCAACTACTATCAAGCTCTTTTGTTGTGCAAGGTCCTTACTTGACCTTCTTATAATTAAAAACAATCAGTTTATAACTCATATTTCTGACCCATTATTCCTAATTTTGCTTGCCTGGGATTTAGATCCCTACTGTCATAGCTACCTCTTGATAATTTGCTTGAATTTTTCAATCTAGCTCCTAGCTTTGCTTTTACTTTGAAGGAAATTCAAGATGTACTTACTAGATGAAGGAATGGAAAAAGGAAGTTTATCAAACAACACCTTCCTGTTATCTGTTTCCACCAGGTTTCCATGCACTTATGGCAAAACTCAAACTATGAGTGGGGATTTTAAATAGACTGGGAGAATATGAGCTTAGATTTTGCTATGTTTCAGCTGAACCTTGGAATTTGAAGATAATAAGAGGTCAACAAATTCTTAAGATATCCTATAGCTTTTACATCTTCCTAATAGCATAATATCTAGCCTATCAATCAGATGATATGAGCAAATGAGTGTTACTTAATTCTCCTTTGTCATAATTTTCTAAAAGGCAATAGAAATTGAGAGTTATTTTTTAAAAATCTTGCTGAAAAGAACTCAAGTATTCTTTAAAGTCTTTGTGCTTAAAAAGGAAGAAAATCTCATTAGGGTTTAGGTCAGAAGCTAAAGAACACTTGAAGAGAAATTAGAACAAAGTATTTTTTCTTCCTCTTTAAACAAAATAATTGTTAAGCATACAGACACACACACACAGATACACAAACTCACTTTTCTTTCATAATAAGATAAACCTGGAGATTCTTCCACATGACCAATCTTCCACTTAATACCCACACTCTAGGCCCATCCTTTTCCAGTGGTTTCCACATACCATAGAACTTTCATACCGCTATAGACCATTAGCCAGAATCCTCATAAGTAGAGCTCTGACAGTGGTTAGAACTCTCTGGGTTTATAAAAGTGGTGTGTGGAAACTTTTGAAATGGTGTGTGCCAGTATGGTGTGTGCATGCTCAGTCATTCTGACTGTTTTTGCAACCTATGGACTGCAGCCCGCCAGGCTCGTGTGTCCACGGGATTTTCCAGGCAAGAATACTGAAATGGGTTGCCATTTCCTCTTCCAGGGGATCTTCCCAACCTAGGGATCGAATCTGCATCTCCTTTGTCTCCTGCATTGAAGTTGGGTATATCTGTATTTATATCCTAGAACCCAGAGCCATCAGATGGATCCAGTTTAACTGTTATTATTTTCTATCATCATCACCTGCTTCCTCACCCATGTTCCTATTTGCTCCCTCAATGTACTTTTTGCTTTTTATTAAGCTTCTGCTCCTTGTACATGGACTATTTTTGGCTTTCCTTCATCCAACTCTTTTCTTTCTTGACTGCACATTAAGTGAAAACAAAATAAATGCAAATAGTAAGTTATCATGTTACCTCATTTAACAAAATAGTAGAAGGCAACAAAAGATATCCACTGGCACAGAGATGATTTTATAAATTTTTCTCAAACATGAAGTTCTGGGAATTGTATCTGGATTAAAGTCCAGAAGCATTGTCTACACCTTAGATAAAAGCTACTTATTCCTTTAAATAAATGAGTTTTGGGGATGTTGTACAGGAACATGCTTTTACTTTTGAAATCAAATATTTCCTTCTCCAAAACACCTTCTTCTTAACGTCTTAGTTTCATTTTCAAAGAAGAACATCCTTCTCCCAGCTGCCCAGGACTAAAATTATAGACTCAGATTTGACTGCTACTCCCTTGCCCTTTAATACGTTGTCAAGTCTACTCAGGTCTACCTACATACTTTTCTGTATTTCCTTATCCCTGTTTGTACTACCCTTTTTCAGATCCCCAAGATCCACAGAATAATTAAAAATCTAACTGACGTGTAGTGATCTTGTTCTTCCAGTCTTGCCTTTCCAGTCTTATTTAGGGAGCAAATTTCTTTCATCTGAGCTTTGGCTTTTGCTTCTGCCTGAATACCCACCTTTGTCTTTTCCATTTGTCTAGCCCTCATTCATCCCTTGGATGTATACAAATGCCTCTACGCTGGAAAGCCTTCTTTAATTTCCACAAATGAAATGACAGTCATCACTCCCTCCTCTGAATTCCTACATACTTAACTCAGTTCTCTATCATTCTCTGTTTCTCATTCTCTATCCCCTCTTCACCTATTATCTGTTTTTTTTTTTTTTTCTAGTAGATTGTAACATCCTTGAAGGCAGAAACAATGATCAATTTGACTTCAAGTTTTTCATCATCTTCTGGAACATAGATATTCAGTACATTTAGGTAAAAAGTACGTAACATTTTAGTGCTAACACTTTAATGGATAAACTGATTACTGATTGTAAGTAAAGATAAATCCACATGGGCAGGGAATTAATAACATTCAGATAATGGAATTTTACCCTAGTTTATGTTATTGCCCCTTACCTAGTCACCTTTGTCACAAATGCCCCGGTTTTACTCTTAATGGGTCAGAAAGATGTAAAATCCCTCTTTTGAAAAGGGATGTTAAAAGGGGTTGGGAGTGGCATGAGATTCAAATAGGGTAAAATGACTAGCAAAAAGGCTTATTTCTTGTTTCAAAAGTCTAATCAATATGATAGCCTCATTAATGCGTTAACCTGAAACTTCTTTTTCAAGTGCAAAGTTATTCACTGTAGACCTTCAAAATCATCATTTGAATAGTCTGTTCACACACCTGGTTCATACCTGATACAACTTTCTTACTCCCTCAGAAATGACCCACCAACCTAGTAGTGAATTAATAAACCAACAGTTTCTTATAACAGATTTCTGCATTCATTTGCAAATTCACTGAAAACTGAAAAATCAATTACAGAAAAAGTATTTAAACCAAAATTGAGAGGAAAGGGAAGAATATAAGACAGTACACTTTTGATTAAATATAACATAAAAGCAGGAGAGATTTTTAAAAAATAAACTCTCCTCACTTGGCAAGAGCTGTTCCTCTGGTAGCATTGCATTCTCAACCAGAGAACTGCCAGTGGCTATTTGAAGAAGAAAAACAGGAAAAGGAGTTTTTAACAAGAAAAAAATAATATTTGTCAAAGACAGTTTATTAAAGAATATCATTTCCAGATAACTCCCTAGTACAGAGTAATAAAAATGAATTTAAAAATTAAATAGAAGCCTTGCAGACAAACATAGGACTTTTCTATGAAGCCAGACTATCCAGAACCAGAGTTCACCTTCAGTCAAGGATATGAGCTAGAGGGAAATAAAAACCATTGAGAGAACGTCAAAGCCCAGGGGTAAACACTGAAAGTTTAACTGGAAGTTTGTTTACTGTATTAATGAATCAGTAATAATCTCTGAGTCTTGCTTATATGCACACACCTCTGTGTTGGCAATCTGCACCAGAACTTTCAAGTGAGAGAAAACAATAAACTTTGAAAACATTTTTACTTTCTTGGAACCCAAACAGTAACAAAGAGACAAGAATAACAAAAAGAGACTATAAAGTCTAGCAGGAACCCCAATGCTGTTTTGCAAAAAGCATAATGGTTTTCTTGCAAAAGAGAGAAACAAGAAAGTGCAAAGTAATAGGTTAACATCTGCTGCAAGAACTGAGAGAACGTAAGGTCAAATAAACCTAACCCATGTAGATGGACAAGACTGTGCCCCAACCCTCCTGTTCATATGTTGAAGCCCTAAACCCCACCATGACTGTATTTGGAGATAAGTTCTGTGATGAAGTGATAAAGAGTAAATGAGTGGGCCCTTGTGCAATAGGATTGGTGGCCTTATAAAAAGATATTCTCCCTCTCTCTCTCTCTCTCTCTCCTGATTCCCCCGCACTCTCTCCCTCCCTCCCTTCCTCTTTCTCCCCCACTATGTGAGGACACCAGGAGAAGGTGGCCATCTACAAGTTAGAAAGAGAGCTCTCACTAAATTGGCTGGCACCCTGATCTTGGACATCCTACCTCCAGAACAATGAGAAATCCATTTCCATTGTTTATTCCATAGAGTCAACTGTACTTTGCTATGGCATTCTGACCTGACCAATGCATCTGGATAAGTTGTTAACTAGCTTCTAGCCTTAAGAAGGGAGAAATGAGAGATTCTTCTATCCATTTTTCAATAGATAAACCTTTGTAAAACCTATATACTAGTCACCCTGCTAGGTGCTAGGGTTTCAATGATAGACCAAAAATCTAGGTACTCTATCTTTGGAAGTCCAGAGCCTATTTGGAGAAAAAGATATTATTTTAAAAATCACAAAAAGATGTACTTACCAATGATGATATATCCTTTGAAGAAAACCTGAGAGGAGCTATGGGCAGGGGAAGTAACGGGTCCTAATCCAGTCTGAGTGGCCAGAGAAGGGTTCTCTAAAGAAGTGACATTTGAGCCAAGGGGAAAACAATATGAGTTGATGTGGATGAAGAAACAAGGAAAGACAAGGGTTGGCTGGAGCAAAGGGAGACCTGGCTAAGCTGAGGAAATGGCCCATACTAAGGATCCTCGAGGGGGCAAGCGATATACTTGAGGCAATTCTGTCATTACTCATCTTCTTGGATTTTATAACGGGGTATTGTGAATCAATACTTACAAGCCTTAAAAATAGCTTTACAAATAGCTGAGAAAAGAAAAAGACAGGAAAGGCAAAGGAGAAAAGGAGAGATATATCCATTTGAATGCAGAGTTCCAAAGAATAGCAAGGAGAGATAAGAAAGCTTTCCTCAGTGACCAGTGCAAAGAAATAGAGGTAAACAATAGAATGGAAAAGTCTAGAGATCTCTTCAACATAATTGGAGATATCAAGGGAACATTTCATGCAAAGATGGGCACAATAAAGGACAGAATTGGTATGGTCCTAATGGAAGCAGAAGATATTAAGAAGAGGTGGCAAGAATACACAGAAGAACTATACAAAAATCTTGATGACCCAGATAAACACAATGGTGTGATCACTCACCTAGAGCCAGACATTGTGGAATGCAAAGTCAAGTGGGCCTTAGGAAGCATTACTATGAACAAAGTTACTGGAGGTGATGGAACTCCAGTTGAGCTATTTCAAATCCTAAAAGATGATGCTGTGAAAGTGCTGCACTCAATATGCCAGCAAATTTGGAAAACTCAGCAGTGGCCACAGGACTGGAAAAGATCAGCTTTCATTCAAATCCCAAAGAAAGGCAATGGCAAAGAATGCTCAAACTACTGCACATTTGCACTCATCTCACACGCTAGCAAAGTAATGCTCAAATTTATCTAAGCCAGGCTTCAACAGTATGTGAACCATGAACTTCCAGATGTTCAAGCTGGTTTTAGAAAAGGCAGAGGAACCATACATCAGATTACCAACATCCACTGGATCATCAAAAAGCAAGAGACTTCCACAAAAACATCTACTTCTGCTTTATTAACTATGCCAAAGCCTTTGACTGTGTGGATCACAGCAAACTGTGGAAAATTCTGAAAGAGATAGGAATACCAGACCACCTTAACTGCCTTCTGAGAAATCTATATGCAAGTCAAGAAGCAACAGTTAGAACTGAACATGGAACAATAAACTGGTTCCAAAACGGGAAAGGAGTACATCAAGGCTATATATTGTCATCCTGTTTATTTAACTTCTATGCAGAGTACATCATGAGAGATTCTGAGCTTGATGAAGCACAAGCTGGAATCAAGATTACTGGGAGAAAAATCAATAACCTCAGATACGCGGCTGACACAACTCTTATGGCAGAAAGCAAAGAAGAACTAAAGAGTCTCTTGATGAAAGTGAAAGAGGAGAGTGAAAAGGCTGGCTTAAATCTCAACATTCAGCAAATTAGAATCACGGCATCTAGCCCCATCACTTCATGGCAAATAGATGGGGAAACAATGGAAACAGTGATACACTTTATTATTTTGGGGTCCAAAATCACTGCAGATGCTGATTGCTGACATGAAATTAAAAGACACTTGCTCCTTGGAAGAAAAGCTATGACCAAACTAGACAGTGTATTAAAAAGCAGAGATATCACTTTGCCAACAAAGGTCCATTTAGTCAAAGCTATGGTTTTTCCAGTAGTCATGTATGGATGTGAGAGTTGGACTATAAAGAAAGCTGAGCACTGAAGAATTGATACTTTTGAACTGTGATGTTGGAGAAGACTTTTGAGAGTCCCTTGGACTGCAAGGAGATTCAACCAGTCCATCCTAAAGCAAATCAGTCCTGAATATTCATTGAAAGGACTGATGCTTGAAGCTGAAACTCTAATACTTTAGGCATCTGATGTGAAGAGCTGACTCATTTGAAAAGACCCTGATGCTGGGAAAGATTGAAGTCAGAAGGAGAAGGGGACAACAGAGGATGAGATGGTTGGATGGCATCACTGACTTGATGGACATGAGTTTGAGTAAACTCCAAGAGTTGTGATGGACAGGGAAGCCTGGCGTGCTGCCATCCACTCAGTAGCAAAGAGTTGCACATGACTGAGTGACTGAACTGAACTGAAATGTGAATCAAAGCATGTGCAATAGCTTCTGATAAAGTAAAAGTACTTCCTGTTTCAGGAAAAACAAAGTTCCTTCTCTTCATGGGGAGGGAAATAAAAATGATCTTAAATTCATCAGTGATATCCTGTGGACTGAAGGACAGTGTGACCTATGAGACAGTCAGTAGCAACCAAAAAGGAGCCAAGAAGAGACAAAAGCAAAACGGATCCATCAAGTTTCATTGCTCTATCTGAGCTTCTTAACCAAAGTTGCCTGTGTTGTTGCCATGGAAACAGATCTTAGAAGGAGAAATCAATGAGTAAAAAATAAGAGTGAGACCAATAATAATAAACTTGACTTGCCCCGTTGTCTGACCTGTCTAGAACATGACTCAGTATTGCTGACGGAAGTGAGAGAAGAAATGAAGGGTCCTACCCAGAGAGGAATCTGCTTGGCCCGATGCCAGTAGGCCAGGCTACACAATTCAGTGTAACTACCAGGTTAATAAATGAATCCTTGGAGCATTTTCCTCTCAGGGGCCAGTTGGCTGTGATTACCTGGAGTGGGGTGAAATCATGCAATGGTTTCTGTGGTGGATGAGGGAGATTTCACAAGGAAGAGGTGTCTGAGAAAACAATGATTCAAATCTAGTACAGTTTTACACAGACAGATATGTGATCTTAGAGACCTTTCTATTCTGCCAAATAAAGATGAGAAATGTAGCTCCAAACCATCATTCATTTATCTTGAGGTTTTATTTGTCTATTCAAGTGCAGATATATCAGTTAGGGATAACACTGAAATTTGGATCAGTCCTTTAAACCTTATGTGAGATAGTTTCTTAGGTACTTTGCTAAGATTTTGATGGGAGTAGGATAATTTACAAGGCACATGGCTAATGTGGTTTTCAGGCATAAAGTAAAAGTAGGCTGAGGAGGTACAGATTGCCTTCATGCACTCAGTAATTTTGAGTACAGACAGGCCTGATTCTATCCCCCAGTATCCTCAGCTTCATCTTCTCCCAGTCCTGACCCTCCTGATGTAAAATCATTTGCAAAGAAGTTTCTGTAGCGGATACTTTGTTCATAGACCTACTTTAAAACATTAATTTACTTTTTTTTTCGAGATCAGATCTATAGTTCCTTTTTTTTTTAAAGTTAAAACAGTCCTTAGTGGAGTCTCTAGTGCCTCTGAATCTGAAGCATCCAAAGAAACAAGTGGTCTGGGGACACATGAAGTTTCCACCATTTTATTTGTAGTTTATTTATTAAGAGCAAAAAACAGCAAGTAAAATAGGGCCCTGTCTGAAAATGGACACCCAAGAATGCCAAGAGACTGAGAGCATGCTCAATAATGCAGAGTAGTAGCCGTGCTCGGCAAATCCATTCCACGGCCCACTCGTTTCTGTCTGCAGTTAACAGATTGAAAAAAATGAATGTTGTCTCAACCCAGTGACCAAAAGATATTCACAAAGGCCCCTGGATTAGCATCAGTGTATTTAGTACTTGAAAAATAGACCACTAAGCTAAAGAAAATCAGCAAATGGAATGACATGGCAAACATGGATAGAAAGTGAGAATTTAATATATTTTGGGCCTGATTTCTTATTAACACTAAAATAATTCACTTCTTGTGAAAAGTCCTTGGCAGCCTACTAATAAGGATTAAGGAGAATCACCTGATCATTTCTATTAGATCAGCCCAGA
The DNA here is from genome assembly GCF_000754665.1 of Bison bison bison. Lineage (NCBI taxonomy): Eukaryota > Metazoa > Chordata > Mammalia > Artiodactyla > Bovidae > Bison > Bison bison. The sequence continues at coordinate 3,840,122 of NW_011494738.1, read as the reverse complement.
TGCCACTGCATTTGATACAGCTCTGATTCCCCTTGCCCTCCCTTCTCTCAGGCAGGAAAAAAATGTGTAAATTAAAATCAAGCAGGCAACTAAGATTTTCTTGCCATATGGGTTGCTGAGCTTCTCCTATTATCCACTTAGAATATTATGAGGTTCATCCGTTAAAAGTGATATTTCATTAAGGCCTAGCTGATTCTTATCATGCTAGCTCTATCTGTGCCCTTTAGAAAAATCACTCTGAGCCTCTGACCTTCAGGTTTTTACCTGAAAAATCTAGATAATGTCTAGATGTCCGTGAGCTCTCTAATTATGTAAAGGAAACATATTTCAATCATAATAAAATACTGTGGTAAGTGGCAGGTAACATTTACAGAGTTATTAGTGGATGTACTGCAAAAACCTTGTGAGAGGGTCATCTTGTTGTTCAGAGGTTCAGTTGTGTCCAACTCTTTGCTACCCCAAGGACTGCAGCACACCAGACTTCCCTGCTGCTGCTGCTGCTGCTAAGTCGCTTCAGTTGTGTCCAACTCTGTGTGACCCCAGAGACGGCAGCCCACCAGGCTCCCCCATCCCTGGGATTCTCCAGGCAAGAACACTGAAGTGGGTTGCCATTTCCTTCTCCAATGCATGAAAGTGAAAAGTGAAAGTGAAGTCGCTCAGTCATGTCCAACTCTTAGCGACCCCATGGACTGCAGCCCACCAGGCTCCTCTGTCCATGGGATTTTCCAGGCAAGAGTACTGGAAAATCCAGACTTCCTGTCCTTCCCTATCTCCTAGAGTTTACTCAAACTCATGTCCATTGAGTCAGTGATGCCATACAACCATCTCATCCTCTGCCACCCTCTGCTCCTTTTGCCTTGTCATCCTTATTTGACAGATGAGGACAGTGAGGGTCAGAGATATCAAGTTACTTATCCACAGTTGCACAGCTGGTCAGAAGAAGAATCAGGACACAATTTACTTTTATCTATTTCCACAGTCTACATTCCTAAAGAATAGGGAGCTGCTTAATGGAATTAGAGCTACACTATAAAGCCTAAATTTGGATTTAGGCATGCAGAGATGGTTAAAGGAACAGTTTCTAGTATTTCATCAACTTAATATGATTTAAAGTCAATTGGCTTTGGAAATAAGAATTCAATTCTGCATTCATGTTTCAGTTTTACAGTAATGCTTTCCAGGAAAGGTAAAAGACAAAAGAAAGAAAAATGTATTTCTTCTGCTTTCACAAACCAACAACTAAGGTGGGAGATAGGAAACTAATGTACCAGGCATTAGATGAAGCATGGAAGTTTCTACAAAAGATAATATTCAGACAGCTAATTTCTAGAGTTTAAACTTTAGATTAAACATCATCCACTCACTTGCATTTGGGTCATGGAAAAGGAGGAGATGGTAGATAGTGTTAAGAGTTTAGTTTGTAGTTACTCAAGCTTTTTCTATGTATTGTTATGATTCTTACTATCAGAATTTACTCTGGGCCAAACTTCTAATTTTTTTTTTAAATATTTACCAGCATAGTGTCTCAAATGTTTTATTTATATTGGCTTAGTTTTGTTGTTGTTGTTGTTTAAACAGCAGTAAGCATTTACCTGTACTAACCCTAAAGAAGACAGTATTGGAAATTAATTTCTAAGAATCACATATTGAATCACTCTATGAATACCATTAACATTTGTAGTAATCTTTTTTTTTTCCTTCTCTTTGACTTCTCTGATTCTGAAAATGCAAAGGGCAGGGGGGTGGAAAGAGCGAGGTATCAAGTGTGGACACATCCTTTATTTCTTCTCCAGAAAAAGGATTTCTAGGAGACAAAAGGATTTACCCAATAGAAATAGAATTATAGTTCACATACCACCTTTTCCCTTCAAAGAGCGGAATAGGGCTTGACGGCTAGTGAGCAACAATAAAACAATGAAATTCCCTTTATATTTCCTTTTAAAATAAATTAATTTGGACAACAAAAGGAGATTTCATAGTAACCAATTTAAGAGAAGACACATAAATCTTATTCTATAACTGTGAATGTTCCAGTTCTGACTAAGACAAAATAAACATGTGCCACCCTGTCCTTCCCAGTGAATGCAACTATCTGTGGACTCTAAAATGCAAACAAGGAAGGAATATTGAGGAAGGAATTGAGAATACAAAGTACAGATAATCTGGCAGTGAATCTGTATTTCTCTTTTCCTCCTATATTTCTCAGCCTATGTCCAAAGGCAGTACACATCTCAGAACTATGCAGGGTGAATACAGAAGGACCTCCAGGAAGCTAATCCCTTCTCCCTCTGGTCTATGGAGATGGAAAATCTATAAAGAGTAAAGGAAATCCTGTTATTTTTTTCCTTTTCTCTTCATCTCTTATTATGGGACATACATAGCAGTGTAGGGACACTAAATCTCTGGTGTTCTAGCCTAAGGATCAAGAAGGAAGAAGAAACCCTGGACCTGGAATATGTTCTAAAAGGAGCAAAGGAGAGGAGGGATCACGTAAAATTGTGTATGTACTCACGCGCTCACTTGTGAGCCCATATATGTGTGGATCTGACTTTAAACAAGTATACTGAAGCCTTTGAGAAAAACCTACAGCGGAGATTACAATCTAGGTCTAAGAGTGGCCCCCAGGCTGCAGACATTTGGGGAAAGACACAAATAGCACTGTAAGGGCTTTGAAAACAACTAACATTAAAACCAAAGTCCACAAAATGAAGTTTGAAACTTATGGTGAAAATCTATTAATAACTGGGATAACTACTTACTGTAAAAATAACAATTATATTTTCCACAGGCTTTAAACAAGATCTGCATCTTATAGCATAATATTGAAAATATTTAGTATACAATCAAAAAGTAATCAAGGTACAAAGAACTAGTGAAGTCTGACAAACTCTCAAGAGAAAAGACAATTGATAGAAGCCAGCCCCAAATCTGCCATGATGTTAGACTTAAGAGATGAAGACTTTAAAATATCTCTCCTAATCTTTCTATGAAAACTAAGGGCAAACACTTCTGAAACAATTGGAAAGATAGAAAGTCTCTAGAGAGATAAGAGATATATTTTTTAAATAATCATTTTAGAACTGGAAGCTACATAAGTGAAAAACAATAAATAAACTAAAAATATTCACTGGATGAGTTCAAGGATAAAACTTATGAGTCAGTAATCTTGAGGATAAATCAATAAAAATAATCTTATCAACAGAGGGAAAAAGTTGAAAAACAAAAGATGAATAGCACCTCCAGTACCTGTCGGAGAATATAACAAAGTTCACAATTTGGTGTCCTATAGGTGCCAGAAAGGCAGGAAAAAAGAGTGTGGTGTAAAAAAAAATATTGAAGAAATAACAGTGGAAATCATCCTGAATTGGGAAAAGGTATAAATTTAGAAATTTGAGAATCTCAGCAAAATCTAACCAGAAACTACTTATAGAACTACAGACCCAGATATACTGTAATCAAACTGAAAACCAAAGCTAAATAAAACCTTGGAAACAGGCAAAAAATGACATAGTGTATACATATAGGTGAGGGCTTCCAGGTGGTGCTAGTGATAAAGAACCTGGCTGCGAATACAGGAGGTATAAGAGACCTGGGTTCGATCCCTGGGTGGGAAGATCCCCTAGAGGAGGGCGTGGCAACCTACTCCGGTATTCTCGCCTAGAGAATCCCATGGACAGAGGAGCCTGGCAGGCTATAGTCCATGGGGTCACAAAGAGCAGGACAGGACTGAAGCTACTTAGCACGCATGCACACATATATAGGAGAACAAGTATTTGAATTATTACTGATTTATCAGAGGCAACTATAGAGACCAGAAGGTAATGGAGCATTTATAAAGAGCTACAATAAAAGAATGAGCAACATAAAATAATATATTTAGTTTAAACATTCTTTAGAATTGAAGACAAAATGAAAGCATCCTTATCTTCAGATGAAGGAAAACTAAGAAAAGTTTTTCACCAGCATATCTAATAAGAAAGAAATGCTAAAGCAAGTTCTTCCTAAAAAGGAAATGATATGAAAAGAAAACTGTTATAATGTAGGATATGCAGGAAAAACAACAGAAATGTTAAATATCTGGGTGGATATAATAGACTATCCAGCTCTGTCTTAAATTCTTTAAAACATACACATCAACAGAAAACGAAAATTGTGTCATGGTGTGTCAGAATGTGTGTGAATTACATATGTGTAATTCATTACAACTAGAGCTTAAAAGAGTAAAGAGACTTACCTGGTTTCGAGTTACCTACACAGTGGAGTGGGTTGCCATTTTCTGCTGCAGGGGATCTTCCCAACCCAGGAATCAAACCCAGGCCTTCCGCATTGCAGGCAGACTCTTTACCATTTACATTTCATTCCACTAGTGGTGGTAGATTATTAATTCAAGTTAAATTTTGAAATGTTTAATACGTATAGTAATCTATAGAGCTGTTGCCCTTAAAATAACACAAAGATAATGCCCCCCAAAATCCCTACAAATAAACACTGCACCAAACAATGTTACTTTTATGGCATAGTACTGTAATTTAAAAGTAAATAAGCACACACACATGCAAAGACCTTTGTGCTCCACAGGAATTTTAGGCTGAGGAAAAGTTCTATATCTTGAATATAATGGTAGTTATATGGGTAATTATTCAAAACTCATTGAACTGTACTTTCAAATGGATGCATTTTATTATATACTAATTATACTTCAATAAAATTGATTTTACAAATAAAAGCAAAAGAGTATATACCAAGAAGAAGATAGTGTGGCTCTAAACAGCACTTATTAATTTCAGCCACATGAAAAATAATACCTAAAATTACCATTTGTGAATAATTAGTTACTCAAATTTGGGGCATAATTTCAGCTATAACTATGTTATAGATTTTAGAAAATAAACACATAATAAATTGTTTTATACACTTAGTACAAGCTCCAAAAGTGTACTTTATCTTTCTTGAATATGATTTCTTCCAGTTAGAAATGTTAGGTACATTCAGAAGTGTTTGAGTGTCTTTGCTGTTCAGTCACTCAGTTGTGTCCGACTTTCAGACCTTATGGACTGCAGCACACCAGGCTTCCCTGCCCTTCACTATCTCTTGCTCAAATTCAGGTCCACTCATCCATCCATCCATCTCATTCTTTGTCATCCCCTTCTCCTTCTGCCTTCAATCTTTCCCAGAATCAAGGTCTTTTCCAATGAGTTGGCTCTTTGCATCAGGCGGCCAAAGTGTTGGAGTTTCAGCTTCAGCATCAGTCCTTCCAATGAATATTCAATCCTTCCAACTGAATATTGATTTCCTTTAAGATTGACTGGTTTGATCTCCTTGCTGCCCAAGGGACTCTCAAGAGTCTTCTCTAGCACCACAGTTTGAAAATATCAATTCTTCAGAGCTCAGCTTTCTTTATGGTCCACCTCTCATATCCATATATGACTACTGGAAAACCCATAGCTTTGACAATACCAACTTTTGTTGGCAAAATGATATCTGTTTTTTAATATGCTAAGTTGGTCATTGGAGAAGGAAATGGCAACCCACTCCAGTATTCTTGCCTGGAGAATCCCATGGACACAGGAGCCTGACAGGCTACAGTCCATGGGGTCGCAAACAGTCAGACACGACTAAGCGACTTTCACTCACTTACTCGAAGTTGGTCATAGCTTTTCTTCCAAGGAGCAAGTGTCTTTCAATTTCATGGCTGGATTCACCATCCACAGTGACTTTAGAGCCCAAGAAAAGTCTGTCACTGTTTCCATTGTTTCCCCATCTATTTGCCATGAAATGATGGGACCAGATGCTGTGATCTTCATTTTTTGAATGAGTTTTAAACCAGCTTTTTCACTCTCCTCTTTCACCATCAAGAGGTTCTTTAGTTCCTCTTCTCTTTCTGGCATAATGGTGGTATCATCTACATATCTGAGGTTATTGATATTTCTCCAGGTAATCTAGATTCCTGCTTGAGCTACATCCAGCCTGGCATCTCCCATGATTTACTCTGCATATGAGTAGAATAAGCAGGGTGACAGCACGCTGCCTTGATGTACTCCTTTCCCAATTTGGAACCAGCCTGTTCTTTCATGTCTTGTTCTAACTGTTGCTTCTTGACCTGCATACAGGTTTCTCAGGAGGTCGGTAAGGCAGTCTGGTATTCCTATCCCTTGAAGAATTTTCCACAGTTTGTTGTGTGATCCACATAGTCAAAGGCTTTAGCATATAGTCAATGAAGCAGAAGTAGATGTTTTTCTGGAATTCCCTTGATTTATCTATGATCAACCAACGGATATTGGCAATTTAATCTCTGGTTCCTCTGTCTTTCCTAATTCCAGTTTGTATATCTAAAAATCCTCTATTCATGTACTGCTGAAGCCTAGCTTGAAGGATTTTGAGCATTACTTTGCTAGCATGTGAAATGAGTGCAGTGTATAATAGTTTGACCATCCTTTAGTATTGTCCCTCTTTGGGACTGGAACAAAAACTGACCTTTTCCAGTCCTGTGGCCACTGCTGAGTTTTCCAAATTTGAGGGTGTGTTGAGTGCAGCACTTTCACAGCATCATTTTTTAGGATTTGAAATAGCTCAACTGGAATTCCATCACCTCCACTAGCTTTGATGTCTGGCTCTAGGTGAGTGATCACATTATTGTGACGTTTGAGTGTCTATGAGCTGCAAAACACAATATTTTGAGTGATCTGCAAAGTATTAAAATTGGTGTTTTTTTTCTCTTTTTTTGTTGTTTTGTTGTTGTTTTAATTTATTTTAATTGGAGGCTAATTACTTTACAATATTATAGTGGGTTTTGCCATACATTGACATGTAAACCCATGGCTGATTCTTGTCAATGTATGGTAAAATTGGGGCTCAAAAAGCCTACAGTTTCAAATGTATTCTTTTTAATGGCTGAGTAATACTCCATTGTGTATATGTACTTCCAATACATGAAAGTGAAAAGTAAAAGTAAAGTCACTCAGTCGTGCCCGACTCTTAGTGACCCCATGGACTGCAGCCTACCTGGCTCCTCCGTCCATGGGATTTTCCAGACAAGAGTACTGGAGTGGGTTGCCATTGCCTTCTCCAAATGGAGTATTACTCAGCCATTAAAAAGGATACATTTGAATCAGCTCTAATGAGGTGGATGAAACTGGAGCCTATTATACAGAGTGAAGTAAGCCAGAAAGAAAAACACCAATACAGTATACTAACACATATATATGGAATTTAGAAAGATGGTAATGATAACCCTGTATGCGAGACAGCAAAGGAGACACAGATGTATAGAACAGTCTTTTGGACTCTTGGGAGTCCAAGAGACTCCCAAGAGTCTGTGGGAGAGGATGAGGGTGGGATGATTTGGGAGAATGGCATTGAAACTTGTATAATATCACATATGAAACAAATTGCCAGTCCAGGTTCAATGCAGGATACAGGATGCTTGGGGCTGGTGCACTGGGATGACCCAGAAGGATGGTACGGGGAGGGAGGTGGGAGGGGGGTTCAGGATGGGGAACACGTGTACACCTGTGGTGGATTCATGTTGATGTATGGCAAAACCAATACAATATTTTAAAGTAATTAGCCTCCAATTAAAATAAATAACTGGAAATAGAACTGCCTTATGATCCAGCAATCCCACTGCTGGGCATACACACTGAGGAAACCAGAAGGGAAAGAGACATGTGTACCCCAATGTTCATCTCAGCACTGTTTATAATAGCCAGGACATGGAAGCAACCTAGATGTCCATCAGCAGATGAATGGATAAGAAAGCTATGGTACATATACACAATGGAGTATTACTCAGCCATTAAAAAGAATACATTTGAATCAGTTCTAATGAGGTGGATGAAACTGGAGCCTATTATACAGAGTAAAGTAAGCCAGAAGGAAAAACATAAATACAGTATACTAACGCATATATATGGAATTTAGAAAGATGGTAACAATAACCTGGTGTACGAGATAGCAAAAGAGACACTGATGTATAGAACAGTCTTATGGACTCTGTGGGAGAGGGAGAGGGTGGGAAGATTTGGGAGAGTGACATTGAAACATGTAGAATATCATGTAAGAAACGAGTTGCCAGTCCAGGTTCGATGCGCGATACTGGATGCTTGGGGCTGGTGCACTGGGACGACCCAGAGGGATGGTATGGGGAGGGAGGAGGGAGGAGGGTTCAGGGTGGGGAACACATGTATGCCTGTGGCGGATTCATTTTGATATTTGGCAAAACTAATACAATTATGTAAAGTTTAAAAATAAAATAAAATTTAAAAGAAAAAAAATAAATAAAATAAATAAATTTAAATTAAAAAAAATTTAAAAAAGCCTACAGTTAACTTGAGATTCATGCCATATGCACATTGGACATAAAAATAACAAATATTAAATAACAAATGAACTGAGTGGTATAAGCAGTAAGTATATAATAGTGTTATTTAGGAAGGGAAAAATCAACAGTCAATAATGAGTTTAGAATGGCTGAACAAGAAAGGCTCCACTGAGATATGTGTATACAGGTCCAATGCCAATGACTACATCAGGTGTTTTCAGGCTCTGGGAACAATTCTGACTGAGTGAACATACAAAATTTCCAAAAATGAAAAAAGGAGAAAGGTATCTCACTTTGAGTTTATCAAAGGGAATCAAAATAATGACATTCAATCCAGCCAAAGCATATCCATGTGCTTAGAAATTGAAACATATATGCCATTAACTAAAGGTGATAACAATAAATAATAAAATAAAATTTTTTTATTGGATTTTATTGTTACTTACTGTAGTACCTCAGGGACTAAAAAGAAAGATTTTTTCTTTTTTTATTTCCTGGAAAAACAAAAAAACAAAAAACTTCTTTTCTAATGCTACAATGCATAATGCAAGGGATGGAGATTATTTCAGCTTTATTTTACTCTCATGCACTACAAAACAATTTCACGATATTAGAAAATGAATAATTTATTTAATGTAAATGTACACACCTCTTCTTAGAGTGATGCTGACACTTTCACTTATTTTAAGGGAAAGGTTTATAAAATAAATCTTAATGGATATCTATAGACCATAGACTTTTTTATTGCTTTTTTTTATACTGACAAAATCTCTTCACCCATCAGCATACTTTAAAAAATAACATATTGTAATATAATATTCCTTGTAAAAAATTTTAAAGCAGTGTAATAAGAATAAAGGGTAAATTCTGTTAAGAATTTCTGAGGCAGGACATCGTTCCCTCCACAAAATAGACTCCTTCTTTACCACTTAGTTTCTAAACATATTGAGAAATAAAGCAGAGTAACTTTTTGAGGCCAAAATACTACTTCTTTTACTTTAATGCTAAGTTAAATGCCATAGCTTAGTTCTAAGAATGAAACTGACTCCTAACACCAAATTCCCAAATTAGGTAGACATCCATCCAGCATCTGTCATGGTCAGAGGGTAGAGAAACTGCCTCTGAGAAAAACAACTTGTACTTCTAATAGTAGCTTACTTCAGTGAATTCTAAGAGACATCACTAGCTATTTAAGAAATGCAAATCAAAGCTACAAGGAGGTATCACCTCACAACAGTCAGAATGGTCATCACCAAAAAATCAATAAGCAATAAATGCTGGAGAGGATGTGGAGAAAAGGGAACCCTTCTGAACTGTTGGTGGGAATGTAAATTGATACAGCCACTCTGGAGGACAGTATGGGGATTCTGTAAAAAACTAGAAATAAAACTAACATTGTTGTTTAGTTGCTAAGTTGTGTCTGACTCTTACAACCCCATGGACTGCAGCACTCCAGGCTCCTCAGTCTTTCACCATATCCCTGGAGTTTGCTAAAATTCATGCATGCTTGGTTCGCTCAGTTGTGTCCAACTCTTTGTGACCCTTTGTACTTTAGCCGGCCAGGCTCCTGTGTCCATGGGATTTTTCAGGCAAGAATATTTAAGTGACTTGCCATTTCCTCCTTCCCAACCCAGGGATTGAACTCATGTCTCCTGCATTGCAGGCAGATTTCTTCACCCACTGAGCCATCAGGGAAGCCCAAAACTACCATATGACCCACTAATCCCACTACTGGGGATATATTCTGAGAAGACTATAATTGAAAAGGACACACGTACCCCAGTGTTCATAGAAATACTATTTACAATAGCTAGGACATGGAAGCAACCTAGATGTCCATCAACAGATGAATGGATAAAGAAGATGCGGTGCATATATACAATGGACTATTATTCAGCCACAAAAAGGAATGAATTTGAGTCAATTCTAGTGACGTGGATGAATCTAGAGCCTGTTATACAGAGTGAAATGTCAGAAAGAGAAAAACAATATTGTACATTAATATGGAATCCAGGAAAATGGCATTGATGAACCTATTTGCAGGGAAGGAATGGAGACACAGTTAGAGAATGGATACAGTGGGGGAAGGAAAGAGTGGGACAGATGGAGAAAGTAGCATTGGCATATATACACTATCATGTATAAAAGAGATAGCTGGTGAGAAGTTGTTATATAACACAGGGATCCCAGCCTGGCGCTCTGTGATGACCTAGAGGTGTGGGATGAGGGGAGGGCAGGGAGGCTCAAGAGGGAGGTGATATGTGTATAATTATGACTGATTTGCATTGTTGTATGGCAGAAACCAACACAACACTGTAAAGCAATTTTCCTCCCATTGAAAAGTAAATTAAAAAAAAAAAAATTCTAAGAGGAAGAAGTAGTAGATCTAAGCTGAGCAAATAAACAGCAGATCAACATATTTTTCCTTCCCAATTTTATCAATCAGGTGTGTTATTCCACTGCCTGTGGATTGAAGTCAATCAAGGGACAGTCAGATTCTGAGTTTCTTTCAAAGCAGGAAACATGAAGAGGGAGGATTAAGTCTTTCATATAAAATCTCCTCTCTTTTTTCTTCAAAACCCTTAAACTTTTTCAGAAAGCCTGTAGTCAGACAGGAGTCTGGCTGCCCTTTTAGGGAGAGGGGACCAGTAGTTTATGAGAGAAATCTTGCCCCCACCCTCATTAGATCGCCTCTCCATTGTTAACTACTACTGGAATCCTCCTAGGACCACCGGTAGTCATCTCAGATACTGATAAAATTGATGGGAGAAATACATTATCTAAATCAGCTCCAAGGCCACTTTGTACCCAAGAATAAAAAATTATTTCCTATTTAGTTTGCGATCCCAAATTACAACCAACCACTGTATCCACATAGCATTCCAGACATTCTTAAAGAACATTAAGCATATTCAAATAATTAAAATATCCACAATATAGGGACATCTCAATGTGAATTAAAAAAAATTCTCCCATTATCAAATTCCAAGAGATAATGGTTAAATCCTCTTGCAAGTTAAAATCCCCAAATATTAATATCCCTTAATATCTGAACTCAAGTTATTTTGCTTATTTGAGTGTAAAATCCAAACCTCCAAATTTTTAAGTTAAAGTCAAAACCCCAAATTTTTTCAGCAAAATCTTGACCACGTGGAATTGGGGTTTTTAAAAAGCAGTCTTAGAAGAGGAGCATCGTTCCTTTTGGGTCATAACTGCAGAGTCAATTCTCTGATATATTTCATTTTAAATATCCCAGTGAGTGAATGAGCTAAATGACTATAAAAGCACTGACTCCACAATCGCGGTGTTGAGAAAGGAAGCCACACCCAGGCCCTAGAGCCGTTTGTCCGGCAAAATAATGCTCCCAGAATCCAGTACTTAAGTGTTGAAAAGGCCACAGTGAAGAGAAGTGTAGGCCTTGACACAATGCCTCGCTGAAATGCCAGTCATTGGTCGATGCCAAAATGTCTAGAATCCCAGTCTGGGGAATATAAAATGATTGGAGACACCAGACGACCCCCCCATCGGAAGTGGACCGATTCCGCCGCCGGGGCTCCGCGGCGCCAGCAACCGCCCATCTGCCGGAGCTCTACGAGAATTATCGTGCCTCTCCGTGACCTACTACTTTGACCATGACGCTGTGGCTTAGAAGAACTTTGCCAGCATTTTCTTCACTAGCCCTTTGAGGAGCGAGAACATGCTGAAAAACCGTTGAAGAGATGGCCGAATCTTCCTTCAGGTTAGCAAGGATCTGGAGCACTGAGACTGGGGCGGAGTCTGCATTAGAAACTAGTGTGAATCAGTCACTACTGGAACTGCACGAACGGGCCACAAACCAAAACGACACCCAAACTGTGACTTCTTTGAGATCTGCGACCTGGAGGAGCAGGGAGATGAAAGCCAGCAGAGAATCGAATGGCCTCGTAACTAACCTGCGTGAAACGAATGTGCCCCCTCCCTGCCCTG
>NW_011494738.1:3809630-3827736 GCF_000754665.1 Bison bison bison | reverse complement strand
AGCTCCTGCCCCCTCCTTGGAAACTGCCTTGGATAAGTGTCCGTGACAAGTGCACCCTTAAATCCTAGAGTGGCTTCCCTACAGTGATGGGGTTACCCTCTGTGGTCACCAGGGCAGTGTGTGTTTTTCAGGTTTATATTCTCCCTTTAAGTTGTAAGAACATCTACCTATGTTCTGTCATTTGTACCATTTCTTCAAGTGAAATAATTTAATACTCCTTCCCAACGAATTGAGAAAAAAAAACTCCCAAAATGTGATTTATTTTGCCTCTGTGTATATACCATATTTGGGGGAAGCAGAAGAAGGGAGCCCATCTTTCCCAAAAAAAATATGCAGTATGTATTTCTTAAATTTCTTAATGTCGTCTTAAAGCCACATGATTTTTTGAATTCTGGTACTTGAGTGTGAACTAAATCTGATGACATACTATTTTTTAATTTATTACCATTCTTTTTCTCTATTCTTTTCTTTCCTTTTCAGTTATTGTCACTACCCCTTGTGATTGATACTTAAACCTAAGCTTTTTCGTCATATCTTCACATTTGGTTTAACTGTCATCACTCTAAGCAATTATAGAAATTACAGAAGCTTGTTCTTAGGAAAGTGGTTATCAAAGTACAGTCCCCAGATGAGAAGCATCTGTATCCCTGGGAATTTGCTAGAAATGCAAATTATTGGCCTAACAGAAGCATCTGAATCAGAAACTTTGAAGGGAAAGCTTGACAATCTGTATGTTAACAAGTCCTCCAGATAATTCTAGTGCTGTGCTGAAGTTTTAGAATCATTGCCCTCTTCTAGGTGGGGTTGGCAAACTTTTCCATAAAAAGTCAAGGGGTCATATAATCTCACCATACTTAACTCTGGCAATGTGGAGGGAAAGATATCTTGGACTAATGGGTATGGTTTGTCCCAATAAAACTTTATTCATAAAATTAGCTGGCAGTCCGATTTGGCCTGTTGGCTATAGTGTGATATCTCTGCCCTAGAGGATTAGAGAAAAGCAAGACTTCTACCTTATGTCCCTTAGCACACTATTTTTCTTCTACTTTTCAACCCCTATGCTTGTGAAACATGTTCTCTCAGGGCACTGGCATACCACCTACGATAACTGAATCATCTTGAAATATGTACACTAGTTCTTTGAGAATTAGTCATTCTCATATATACACACATATACATATATATGTATATAAACTGCATTAAAGAAAATTAATTCCTCCAATAGCATCTCCTTATCTCTGAATAGATGATAAAATCTGGAGCAGTCATCTAGCAATGCTTTTCTGCCTGGCACTAGGACTTTAACTTCTGAGAACTGTAAATCATGGAACTATAGAAACTTGTCTTACTTAATATTTCAATGCAGCAAATATTTTATACCCACCAATACCAAGCAAGCATATCAAGATTCTGTTCTTCCTGTGGTATAATCTTTGCCACAGATAGTTCAATTACAAAAAGCCCAGTCTGTGAATTAAACTGTGATCACATGCACCTGTTAAAGGCCCACGGAGGCCACTTGGGCATAGCGAAGTTTTGCCCAGTCAACTTTGTGATTCCCATGTACCTGTGGTAAAGATACACATACGAACCATGTACCTCTGCTGGGACTCTCTTGCTTTTGTCAGGACGTTTTGTGTCCTTGCTTAAGACCACCACAACCTTAAAAAATTAAGCCAGCCATAGCCTAGTCTGCAATGTGAGGCCAAGCCATAGCAACTAAAAACTGATTATAAACCTCTAAAAGCTCTGAAGATCAGAATACACAGTGGAAAATGAAAGTCCATGGCTAAAGAGATGGTCATCATCCCATCAAAATCTTCTCTAATGTACTCTTTGCATCAGAAATCTACTCCTTATTTAATTCTCAATCCTATAGCCAGTGAACCAAATGTTAACACTTTTTAGGAGACTTAGCAGCAGCAGCAGCAGCTTCCTTCTTCCTTTCTCAAGTTCTGAACACATTGGACATTAATAAAGAGGGTAGCTATCAACTTTATTCCCTAGTGGCTCAGGTGTAAAGAACTTGCCTGCCAATGCAGGAGACCCAGGTTCAATCCCTGGGTCAGGAAGATCCCTGGAGAAGAAAGTGGCAACCTGCTCCAGTATTCTTGCCTGGGAAGTTCTATGGACAGAAGAGCCTGGTGGGCTACAGTCCATTGGGTCCCAAAAGAGTCAGACATGACTTAGTGACTAAAACAAACAACATCAACCTTATTGCTTATAAATGCTTAGTTAGAAAAATTAGCTTAGGTATAGGAGTCTAGAGGGCTAACACAGAACTCCAGAAGGGGCTAAAGTTAAACAGTCTTGATACCTGAGAAGACTGGAAGACCTTGATACCTGGGAAGGGCTTCCTTTTCCCACAACATTTTCCCACTGAGATAGAGTCTCCCCTGGTGGAGCAACAGGTTAGGTGTTACCTTCAGTCAGTTCTTCTAAAACAGAAAGTCATTGCTGAACTAAGCATAATCTGTTAATTCCTCCCAAATTTAACCAATAATTAAATTATGTCATGCCAATGATTAAAAGAATAGAGAATAGAGATTGTAACAGCTGAACTCTGTCTACACTGGGAAATATATATACATATATAGATATATATGATGTGTTTATATATATACACATACATTTATATAATAATGGAAATTACTCATTTTAACAGAAGTTAGAAAAGGGATATGTATGTCAGACACTGTTCATTGTCAACCCACAATTATTTCCATCCTCTAATTCCTTTC
Organism: Bison bison bison; assembly: GCF_000754665.1. NCBI lineage: Eukaryota > Metazoa > Chordata > Mammalia > Artiodactyla > Bovidae > Bison > Bison bison. The sequence goes on along the minus strand of NW_011494738.1, from coordinate 3,824,995 downwards.
TGTGAAATGAACCCTGATGTTACAGGTAGGATGAGGAGATGCCTTGATCTCAAAAAGGAAAGCTTTTACATAGGCTTGAAGTAAGTAAGTAAGAAAGTAAGTGTTAGTCGCTCAGTCGTGCCCAACTCTTTGCGACCCCATGGACTGCAGCCCACCAGGCTTCTCTGTCCACGAGATTTTCCAGGCAAGAATACTGGAGTGGGTTGCCATTTCCTTCTCCAGGAGATCTTCCCAAGCCAGGAATCGATCCCAAGTCTCCTGAACTGCAGACAGATTATTTTACCAACTGAGCTACAACTTGAAACGATGTTTCAAATCAATCCCAATAATCCTATTCTAGACCTATTGAAAATGGTCTGGGGTGGACAAAGTTCTAGACAAGAAGAGGAGGTTTTTGTTTGTCTGTTTTGTTTTGCTGAGGGCTTCCATACCCTGATAAAAATAAAGACTTCAATGAAAAAGTTTTTACTTCTCATCTTTCTTAATGTGTCTTCTTGGAGGGCCACCAATCATATTTCAAAAAGAAAGACAGAGTCTGAGATTTTAAGCTAAATCATGCCTGGAATGATTAACAGGCAGCTTAGTAAATTTTCTGTTTCTTGTAACCAAAACATCCTGATGTAGGTGAAAGCAATGTATTCAACTACTTGACCTCTTTAATTGTTTCATTTAATATCCAATAAACTTAGTGACTTAAAAATCCATTATCATATTGTGTGTCTTGAAACATAGCAAGTTGAGACAATTTGAACCTATTCATTTGAAATACTATCTCCACATTTTAAATTTGTATAAATTGAGGCATAATTTAAATATAATGAAATTCCCTGATGCTAAATGTATAGTTAGATGAGGTTTTGGACCCTTACCCTTAACAAAATATAGAAAGTTGTCATCACCTCTAGGAAATTCCATCATGTACCTTACTGTTCATTCTCTGCCCTGCACCCAGAGGCAATCGCTGTTCTTATTTTAGTTTTACCTATTTTAAAATTTCATATAGAAGGAATCACTTAGTCTGTACTCTTTTGTGTCTGTATTTCTTCAAGCAGCATGTTTTTGAGATTCATCCATGCTGTATGCACCTACAGTTGTGAGAAGCACTGAATTGTATAAATATACCACAATTTGTTTTATACATTTACCTACTGTTTTTTTTCTTTGCAACTGTGACTAAAGCATTGTACCAGAGTTTTGGTTATTCCATATCTTTTCCAATATTTGGTATTATTACTCACTTGAATATTGTTCATTCTAGAGGTGGTACAGTGACATTTCATTGTTATTTTAATATGCATTTCTCAGATGACAAATCATGTTGAGCATTTTTTCATATGTTTATTGGCCACCTGTAAATCTCCCCTGGTGAAGAGTCTGTTCAATTCTTTGCTTATTGTAATTGGGTTGTTTGTCTTATTGTTGATTTGTAACCATTATTTATATAGTCTGCAAATGAGTTCTCTTTCAGTTATACGTATAATTAATATTTTCTCCCACTCTATGACTGGTTGATTCCTTTCTTAATAATGCTTTGTTTTGATGAGCAAAACTTTAATTTTGATCATTAACATTTTATCAGTTATTTTTTCTTCTCTCTGCTTTATTGAAGAAACCACATGCCATGAAGTTATTTTCTTATGTTTGTTCCCAGAAGATTGATACTCTTAGCTTATTCATTTGGGTCACTGATTCCATTCCAAATTAATGTTTTTGTATGGTGCAAGGTAGACATCACAGGACATAGATACGCACTTGTTCAAGTATCATTTGTTGAAGAGAATTCCTTCCCTTTCCTCATTAAATAATTTTCATACCTTTGCCTAAAATCAATTAATTGAAAGTGAAAGTCACTCAGTCGTGTCCAACTCTTTGCAACCCCATGGACTATACAGTCCATGGAATTCTCCAGGCCAGAATACTGAAATGGGATGCCTTTCCCTTCTCCAGGGGATCTTCCCAACACAGGGATCACACCTGGGTCTCCCACATTGCAGGCAGATCCTTTACCAGCTGAGCCACCAGGGAAGCACAATTAAAAATCAATTAATTGGATATGTCTAAATTTATTTTTTACTTCTCTATTTGTTCCATTTATCTGTTTATTTTTACATCAACAATATGCTATCTTAATTAGCATAGTTTTATAATACTTCTTAAAATCAGGTAATGTAGATCCTCCAAACCTTGATATTTATTTTCAAGTTTTTTTTTTTACACTATACATGTCCTTTGTATTTCCACACATATTTCAGAATTAGACTTGTCCGTTTCTATCCATAAAAAGTGTTCTGAGTTTCTTATTGGGATGGAATAATATCTGTAAATCAATTTGGAGAATATTGACTTTTTATCAATTTTGAGTTTTCCAAACTATAAACATGATAAACCTCTCTTTATTTACATTTATTTAATATCTCTTAGAAGCAGTATTTTGTAGTTTTCAGTGAAGAAGTTTGTACAACTTAGACTAAATTTATCTTTGCACATTTTATGATTTCCCATGCTACTATAAATCATATTTATTTCATCATTTTAACTGTTACTCATATATAAAAGGGCAACTGATCTTTGTACATTGACATTTATTCCTTAAACTTCTTAAATTCATTGCTTAGTTTTACTAGTTTCCTCTCTCTATTTTTGGTAGATTACTTAAGATTTTCTACAGAGAAAATCACGCTGTCTGCATGTAGAATTGGTTTTACTTCTCTCTTTCTCATCTCTATACCTTGCGTTTATTTCACCTGCCATGGACCACCAGTGCCCCTGGGAGAGGAAATGGCAACCCCTTCCAGTATTCTTGCCAGAAAAATCCCATGGACAGAGGAGTCTGGTGGGTTACAGTCCATAGGGTCACACAAGAGTTGGACACAACTGAGCCACTGAATGCCACAGAACCACCAATGTAAGGATGAATAAAAGTGATTCTCGGCCAGTATTCATTGTTTGCAAATTTTCCAAATTTTAGAGTAAATTTATATTTTTCACCGTTAAATTTAATGTTAGCACAAAGTTCTCCATAGCTCCCCTATTTCATTTTGTGGAAATTCACTTACATTTCTGGTTTGTCAAGAGTATGTATCATAAAGTGTATCTATTGAGATAAGCTTTATGTTCGACAAATACTTCCCTTAGAATAAATGTGAGGAAAAGAAACTCAGCTTTATTATTTGTCTGCTATATTTCAGTAGGTTTTATTTTTTACTAAATTGAGTTTGGGGAACTCTTGCATTTAAACAGAACTAGATGGATAAATTAAAAGCTTAAGATTTGGAGTAGCCAAATAAAATTCGAATGAATAAAGCAGAGTAGTGAAATACAGACACTGCAAGTGGAACAACTGGCTAATCTTTGAAACAACTGATATTCTCAACGTCAATTGAAGTCACCAGCAGTCAGTCAGTTATTCGTTACTTTATTTATTTACTCAAGAAAACTCTGTCAGATACTTGGCACATTTAGGAATAAACAGATGTATTTGTGCATGCATGTACATACACACAGAGGAAAGATTGCCAGACTCAGCATCAAAAGGATAACAATAGCTATCACTAGATAGTTATGGCTTATATCATAGGGTATGGCTTATTTTCTTCTCTAAATAATTGTATTTTGTGAATTCTATTTAAAATATGTCTTATTTGTACAACCTTGAAGAGAGCTATGCTTTTTAAATCATTCTAAGGTGAAGATAGTGGAGCCTGTGAATCTTAACAGTACTCACCTGTGACAACAAATCGCATGGTAAAAGCCTGGCAAATTGCCATGGGTGAATGCGTAGTCGCTTTATCCCTAATTCATTGTCATCAGGGGCAACATACATCATACATTGGTGCTGGATATTGCACAAAATTTTTTTTTTTTGCTTTATACAATTATATCTATGTCAGCATAGATATAATGGAAGGAGTGGAAGGAAGTGTCTGTTTCTAATGCCCAACTCAGTTTCACTACATATTTAACGATAATTTTATCCAGTTTTATACATCCCTGAGCCAAATGGATTCTTAGTAGGAAAAGTTGCAGTGTTCATTACTAATATCTGACTTTCCTAAACAGATTGTTCTTTATTCCTTAGACCCATCAGGACTACTCATCAGCTCAGTTTATTGGATCTAATGATAGTATCAGAAGCACCAAGAATGTGTGGCAACTATTCATTCCTTCAACAAGAAGTTAATATTTTCCTGGCAATAGTCTAAGCCTTGTGGATATATTAGTGAACAGCATAGAGAAGACTCTTGTTATTATTCTAGTAAAAGGGAGGAGATAGAAAACAAAAGAATAAGTGGAAGTGCTAAAAAGAAAATTAAACTCTTGCCAGGAAGTACTGTCCACTCTAGGCAGGGTGATTAGGAAAGGAATGAGAAGTAAACTTTAAGCTAAAAGAAAAGACCCAAGCATAGAAAAAACTGGGTAAAAGAAACATGAAGTGTTAATACATAATCTCTGAGGTGGTAAAGAGCTCAGTGTGTCACAATGCAGAAAGAAAGGCTGGTGAGGTTAAAACATAAAGGGCAGGAACAGGATGCAGTGTGGTTTAAGAGGTAGACAAGGGTGGCCCCTGAATGAATTATGAAATTACTACAGATCAGGACTAATCACTAATTTCCCTTTCTAAATTTTAAAATTCTTTATGGAAGTGATCCCTCTCACTCTTCTAAATGTGTTAGTCACTTAGTCATGTGTGACTCTTTGTAACCCGTTGGACTAGCCTGCCAGACTCCTCTGTCTATGGAATTCTCCAGGCAAGAACATTGGAGTGGGTAGCCATTTCCTTCTCCAGGGGATCTTCCCGACCCAGAGATCAAACCTAGTTCTCCTGCATTGCAAGCAGATTCTTTACCATCTAAACCACCAGGGAAGTCCTGGGAGTAATTACACAATGGGACAAAAAATGATAAAGGGTTATATTAATTCTTAAGTGACTTAGAAATAAAGAAAGAACAAATAGTATTTTGAATTCCATATGTTTGTTTCATTTCTCTCTGCTCTTGCTTTTAGATTGCACTCTATTGGATCATGACTGTGAGTTTTTGAATTTCTACATCTTCAATATCTTCATCAGTTAAATGTAAATAGTAATCCCTGTAAGAGCAACCGGGCAACCATGGTGTGAGGTTTTAGTGAGATAATGGACGTGAAAGAACTTTAAAGATCTGGAAGCACTAAGACTATAGTGAGGAAATGGAATTTAAGTGGAAAATACTAATCTATAAAAGACCTGTGAAATAGGAACTGGAGTTCTTTCTCTTTTCCATTGCTAGAAGACCATTCAAGCTATCAGTGAAATTACCACGTATATTAGTTTCCTGTTGCTGCTATGACAGATAACTGCCAGTTTAGTGGCTTAAAACACAACACAAATTTATTTTCTAAGAATTCTGAAGGTTAGAAGTCCAAAATAGACGTCCCCAAGCTAAAATCACTTGTGTACACAGTGGGAGAAGGTGAGGGTGCGATGAATTGAGAAAGTTGCATTGACATATAGGCTTCCCTGGTGGCTCAGATGGTAAAGAATCCGCCTGCAATGCAAGTGACCCGGATTTGATTCCTGGGTTGGAAAGAACCCCTGGAGGAGGGCATGGCATCCCACTCCAGTATTCTTGCCTAGAGAATCTGCACGGACAGAGGAGCATGGCGGGCTATACTCCATGGGTTTGCATAGAGTTGGACATGACTTGACATATAAACACTATAATGTTTAAATAGTGGAGAGTTGCTAAATAATGCAGGGAGCCCAGCTGGTCTCTGTGATGACACATAAGGGAGGAAAGGTGGGGAGGGGCGGGCAGAGGGGGAAGAGAAGGGACTCTCAGGAGGGAAAGGATATATAAATATATGTGTGTGTGTATATATATATATGTATATAATTATGGCTGATTCACATTGTTACATGGCCAACACAAAATTGTAAAGAAATTTTTCACCAATTAAATAAATAAATAAAAAAATTTTTAATGCACCAAACAAACAAACAAAAAAGGAAAATAAAATAAAATCACTGGGTTGACAGGGCCGCATTCCTTCTGGAGGCCATAAAGGGGAAGTTAATTCCTACCTTTTTCCAGCTTGCAGAGACTGCCCGCCTTTAACTCATGGGGCTATTCCTCCATCTTCAAAGCAAGCAACATTGGAGTGAATCTTTCCTACAACGCCATCTCTCTGGTATCCTCTCTTCTGTAAGTGTTCTTGTGAGGACGTCTGACCCACCCAGATAATCCAGGGTCAGTATTCCATTTCAAAATCAGCTGATTAGCAACCTTAATTCTATTAGCAGCTCTAATAGGATTTTCTCCTTGCTCTGTAGTCTATCTACAATCTTGGGGATTAAGATGTAGAAATCTTTGGTGGACCATTATTCTGCATGTCACACCACTCTAGAATGGTTTATTAAGGAATTCTTAAATAGGCAATCACAGATAATATACTGAGGGTTTTAAAGTTGGAGTGAGATTGTAGTTAAAGTTTGGGTGCTTAAGGCAAAAGAATATTTTATGTAAGCCTGACACATTCACACAAGGAAAGAATATGTCTCAAGGGAAAAAGGAAACAGGCCCCTATATGTTCTAGATCAATCTATAAAGGAATGGCAAAAATCTTCTAGTGCTTAGGTCCTCCTAAGAAAGGACATATAAAGACTAGAAAAACCTGCTGCTGCTGCTAAGTCACTTCAGTCGTGTCCGACTCTGTGTGGTTCCAACAATCAGAGGTTTATTTTCACAGCATTTTTAGTACAAATTTCTTTTAGACAATTGCCCTCTAGCTTGAACTCTGTCTAGCTCTCTTGTTTTGTAAATATCTTCTTATTTAGTCAAGAACTCTTTCTGCCTGCTTCTATTTAATAGTTCATTGTAATAAAAATTATTTTGGACCAAAGTATCTGCAGTTGCTTAGCCTCTGTTAACATGTAATCATGACAAAAAAAAACCATCTAATGAAAAAACTGTGACAGACCAGGAACTTAAGTGTAACATATGATCTGTGAATAACCAAAATTTATTAAAATCATCAACATCAAATGTTAATCATGAACACACTACCCACAGGGCTTTTTATATTAGGCAATGAAGACAAACAGTTATGAGACATGGTTTCTGCTCTTAAAGGCCTGACAAGCTCTTTGGGGTAACAGGATCCATACATAAAATGATAAGTAAAAATGCAGGGCAAAATGCCAAAACAGTGGTTGAGGCAATGAGTACTACAGAATTTCAGAGAAGGAAAAAAACAAGTGAAAGGAAGAAAATTTATTGCAGGCTTTATGGAGCTTGAATTCAGTTTGTCTTATGCAAGTGTAGAGAAGTAAATAGATCATTCCAGACAAGGAGGATATAGTTATAAAAGCAAAGTTGCATAGGCAAAATCATACATAACTTTTCTGAGGGACAATGAGAAATCTATCTTGACTGGTGCAGGTGATGTGTGTAGAGACTAGGAGGAGGTACTTGGACTGCACAAGACTCTATGTCAAGGTGATTGTTGATCCTTAAAGCTTAGACAAGAGGAGAGAGTTTTCATTAAGGGGATATCAGTGTGAAGAACCAGTTCAGAAAGAAAACTAGCTGAATTCATTAGTGATAAGATATTATTTTGAGCTGTTTCTGATTATATCATTACCTCTATCTCTACTTCAGTACCTATACTTGAGTCTGTACCTACAAACAGACATATATTTGTATAATTTTACCTATTTACCCTTTACATAATAACCCATTTGGTCTGAAGGACAATGTTGTTTTGTCTTCATGAAGCAGAACCATGGCAACAATGAGGTAATAAAATAAAACACTGGTCTTCAATGTGTTTGTATTTTGTGTAATATTGGCTGCAGTTGAAAACTGTAAACAACAATGCCTTCTTAAGCTGACTGTTTTCCTGAAGAAAACAAACACTTCTTCAGTGAATACATTTCAGTGAACACTTGTCTCCTGGGAACAAGCAGAAAAACCATATCCTCAGTACCAGGTTTCAGTTGGCTAGCTGACACACTCGAATCCTCTGAATCAATGCCCTTGCCATCTTCCTAATGCTGATGCAGTTGTGTGGACATTTGAGTGTGGGTTTTAATACCACAAAATATCTTCAGCTCTAGTGGTTTGGCTCGATCCAAGAAAGGGATGTGGCTCAAAGAAATGAATTCAAGAATCAATCTAATACTCATAGTGGTTGAAAACACAACCTAAAAGTTAATGTATATTGTGAATAAACAAACAGGGGGTGAAAAAAATCTAAAGCAATTTTGTTGCCTCCAAGTCTGTCTGCCTTCAAATTGGAGGACAATAGTTATTCTCACCAGTTCTGATGCTAAAATATGTACACAAAATTAAAGGAGCAGTAAGTACACTAATGAAAATAGTAAAATAAGAGACTTCATTTTTAGTTCACAATGAAAGTCCTTATACTTTGCATTTGTAGATAAAATATATATTTTACATAATCTATACAGGTCATTTTCTATATGCCTAAAATTATCAAAATAGATCTGTGGATTACAGTGAAGATTTTGTTAGTTGTCATTTATGAATGAGAAAAGCAAAAAAACATTCACAGAGAAAGTCAATGACTCACCAAGTTCATATAATTGATTAATAAAATTACATTAAAATAGGTAAGCCCACAGATTGAATTTTAACATATCTCTGTAGGATTACTTTCTCAGTCCCTTTATAGCCAGGAAATGTTCTAACTTAACCTCATCAAATCTCACTTTCTTTATATCCAAAGTGGGAATGATACCTAATATATAAATTTTGGTGATGATTTAATGAGATAACGAATACAAAGTTTTCAGCACAATATCAGATACCTAATTATCACTCAGTTCATGAAGATATTTTGGTTTGCTATTTGGTTTGCTATACATAACAAAATGCCCAAATCCATTAACTTACAGCAATAAAATTCACTTATTATTCCTCAGGTGTCTGTAAATTGACTGTGATTACCTGGATGCTTCTATTCAGTCTCCTCAAGCTGTGATTGGTTGGAAAGTCTAAAATTGCTTGCTAAGCTAATGACTGACAGGTAATGCTAGTGTGTTAGCATGAAGCTTTTCTGGGGCCATCAACCAGATCATCTCAGCTCCCCTCCATGTGATCTCTCTCTGTCATCTGGGCTTCTCTCTATATGGTGAAAGAGAAAATATTCCCATTGTACAAAAGCAGAAACTGAGGATCTCTAAGGCCAAGTCATTGAAGTTAAACAAATCATCCCCTTCACATTTTATTGGTCAAATAAAATCATAAGGTCAGCCAGATTCAAGAGGAGGAAAAAATAAACCATCCCTCCTACTGAGAGGTGTGGCAAAAAATTTATAGTCACTTTTAATCTACCATAGTTCTCCCTCTGGCTACAGATTATTTATATCTTTCCCACAGACAAAAATATACACACTGCCATATCAGTTTCCTAGGGCTGCCATAAGAAATACCACTAACTGGGTGACTTAAATCAGTAGGAATTTGTTGTCTCACAGTAGTTCTGGAGGCCAGAAGAAAAATTCAAGTTTTGAGCAGGACCATGGTGCTTCTGAAACCTAAGCAGAAGTATCCTGCATTGCCTCTTCTGGTTCTTGAAGTTGAAATCCTGGGTGTTCTTTGACTTGCAGAAGCTTCCCTATAATCTCTGTCTCCATTCTCACATGGCCATGTTCTCCCTCTTGTGTCTCTTCATACCAGTTACAATGGATTATGGGGCCACGCACCCTACCCCACTGTGACCCCATCTTAATTAATTCCATTTACAACATTATTTCCAAAAAGATCATATTTCTGAGGTACTGGTAGTTAAGATACCAGCGTAACTTTAGGAGGACACAGTACAACCCATAATACAATCCTGCATGTAACCAAACATTGCCTTCACCATGTGATGCCATTCCAACATCAGACTCAGGCTCAACATAGAGGATTTTATATATCAGGTCCGGATGCCTGCAGTTTGTATCTTTAGGTGTCACTCCGCCAAGATGGTTCTAATCATTCTGGAGACCTGGAAAATAAATGGACATTATTCCACCCACCCATTTCCAACATATTCAGTGCACAGGAAGCAGATGGGGACAGGAAAACCACAGTAGTCACTTCAAACAACAGTCACATCAAACAAGGGAAGATGGGAGGCCCAGAATAGTCACTAGTTCATATAGATTGTGAGACGTAAGTGGGCGTTTGCTCTCCTGCTTTGGGGAAAGGAAATGATCCTCAGTCAGGGCTTGTTTTATTCACTGAGGGTAATTTTATTCACTGAGGGTATGTCTCCCTGGTTCTTGGCTCCATCCTCCATGTCATGTGTACAGCCACGTAAGAGTCTCAGCATTTTCCCTTTTGTCTTGATTTTTCTGTCAGTTTTAGTGTACCATCTCTTCAAAAAGACTGCGTGTGTTCTACAAATGAACTTATGACCCACTTCATGAGGCAAAGCCATACCTACAAATATCACCTTTGCTACAGTGTCTTCTCTTTCTGGACTATGAATCAAGAATGCAGTGAGACAACATCCGAATCTGAGAAGCCCTTTAGCTGAGACAGAGTCTCTGATCCTCTGCCTTGAACGTTGCCAACGTCTTACAGACCCACCTGGGGTGTGATCTTGATCTTGTGGCCATATTTTACTGGCACTTCTTGTTTTTTTTTGTTCTTTTTTTTTTTTTTTTTTTTTTGAGGAACTTGCTGCCTAGAGATACTGTCCTGGAATCTCTATGTTTCCTTTACATTCTGTCTGAAAACTATATAATTCTCTATCTGTCTTCCTGTGCTTATCATAAACAGCTGAAAGAAATCAGTTAGGACTTTTAACATTCTACTTCAAAATTTTTTTCACTGGATCCAGAGCTTATTAGGTACTTTCTTTTTTGAAAATTTTAAATTTATTTGGTTTTTAATTGAATGATCTTTGCTTTACACAACTGTGTTGGTTTCTGCCAAACATCAACATGAGTCAGCTAGAGGTATAAATATGTCCCCTCCATGAAACGTTTTTCCATTGGTACATAAATATTTCACTATGGATTGAAAATAGAAAAGTGAAATAATTATCTACTAATTTGTTTTCATAAACTGACATGGGAAAATGATGGACTGATACTTAATCTAAATGCCCAGTTTTTAAATAAAAATGATGTCAAGTAAAATTCCTCCTCTATAACTGATCCTATGATCTGGGTTATTTTCTTTAAATTATCCTTTATTTGTTAACAAAAACTGTTGGAAGGTACTGGAAGAATTAGGCACTTCCAAGAATAGCAATGCTTAAGAGGACATTATAGTAAAAACCTATGAAACATTAATCATGCCATTTCAAGATATTAGGAATAACCCAAATATTAACATATTGGTGCATGTATTCATATATATGCTAGGTAGCCATTTTAAAACTAAGAAACTATGAAAATCAGTTATGTTTGGTAAATTTAAAAAAGATAGAATATACATTTTTATATACACTGACTATGGAAATTTTATAATGGCACCCCACTCCAGTACTCTTGCCTGGAAAATCCCATGGATGGAGGAGCCTGGAAGGCTGCAGTCCATGGGGTCGCTGAGGGTCGGACATGACTGAGAGACTTCACTTTCACGCATTGGAGAAGGAAATGGCAACCCACTCCAGTGTTCTTGCCTGGAGAATCCCAGGGACGGGGGAGCCTGGTGGGCTGCCGTCTATGGGGTCGCACAGAGTCAGACATGACTGAAGTGACTTAGCAGCAGCATGAGAAAATAGATTAGAAAGGATCATAAAATTTAGGAGCAAGGAATTTATTTTTTATTTATTTATTTTTAATTTTTATTTTCTATTGAATTATAGTTAACAATGTTATACTAGTTTCAGGTATACAGTAGAGTGATTCAGTCATACATATACATGCATCTGTTCTTTTTCCAATTCTTTTCCCACTTAAGTTATTACAGAACAGAGTTCCTGTGCTATACAGTGGGTCCTCCTTATTGTTTACCTGTTTTATATATAGTAGTATGTACAAGTCAATCCCAAACTCCCAATCTATCCATCCCCTCTCCACCCTTCCTCCATGGTAACCAGAAGTTCACTCTCTATGTCTGTGAGTCAGTGTTTGTTTTGTAAATAAGTTCATTTGTATTATTTTTTTCATGTTCTACATATGAGTGAGATCATATGATATTTGTCTTTCTCTGTCTGACTTACTTCCCTTAGTATGATAATATCCAGTTCCTTCCATGTTGCTGCAAATGGGACTATTTCATTCTTTTTAATATCTGAATAATGTTCCATTGTATATATGTACCAGATGTTCTTTATCCATTCATCTGTGGATGGACATTTAGGTTTCTACCATGCCTTGGCTATTGTAAACAGCTCTGCAGTGAACATTAGAGTGCATTTATCCTTTTGAACCATATTTTTCTCTGGATACATGCCCAGTAGTGGGATTGCTGGATCATACAGTAGCTCTGTTTTTAGATTTTTAAGGAATTTCCATACTGTTCTGCACAGTAGCTGTACCAGTTTACATTCCCAACAACAGTATAGGAAGGTTCCCTTCTCTCCACATTTGAACATTGTTATATTTACCTCTTAAAGGCACTATTTCTCACTTATTGAAGTAACATAAACTTTAAAACATTAAGAATATTAGAATCTTATAAAATAAAAATTTCAGAGATTGTGTCAATTGAAAAAAAAATTAATAGACAGCTACAAAGAGATTCTATATAAAGATATAATGTGATATATGATAAACAGATATCACAAAATAATGTGAAGAAAACACAGGTAGCTTTTGGTATTAAAATTAAGAATTTTTGAAGTTCAAAAATGTAAGAATTATGTATAATGCAGATAGTCAAATCACAAATATATTTTGAACTTTTGATGAATTCAGTGTAGAATTTATTTTTCAAGTATTTTAGGAATACATCTTTCCCTGAATTTTGTGTATCACAGTATTTATACTATTTTCTTATTTATGGTTTAGAAATTTGCCATCACTTTAAGAGATTCCAGTACTGTGGGATATAATTTTTCTGGTCTAGAGACATAAACTAGATAACCTGTCTTAATTGCTTTTTTCTAAACTGAACTTTAATTTCTTCCTAATCATGTTTGTTCTACCCTTAACATTTTTCTATTTAATTAAAAAATGTAAGGTATCATCAATAGAATTTAGGTCAAAATTGAACTCTTTTGTTTGTTTGTTTCTGGTGTGGCCATTGTTCATGAATTTTGGGTTTTAATTTTTTTCATTGTTTAAATCATTTTTTTTAATAATCAAAAGGCATTGGTTTGTATAATGAGTAATCATAAAATAAACTTTTCTTTGTAGTTTCTGAACTTCCTACAAAGATTATGACATTAATAATAAGATTTTTAAAACTTATTAAAGAAGAACACCATGGGGTATTGTTCAGTTACTGAATGAATATCAATTATTATCTAAAAGTTGGATATGTGCTATGGTTGCAACTCTATAAAATAATGTAAGGTATAGACAAGATCTTGAAGAAAGTATTTTGGGTATGACTGTTCGTATCCCAGAATTGGCAACTAGTGGTAAGTAATAAGAGGGGATAAATTCTCAACATTTATAGTTTGATCTAAATGTTTATCTCAGAGTTTATTAGTAAATTGCTCAGCAGATTCTGTAATCCCAATCATTGCTTAGCCAATTCTTGCCTAGTTTCTCCAAAAATACTGGAAAGGAGGAGAGGCATGGATGGAGTTTTAGGACATATGATCTTCTTAAGAGAAATCCCCCTCACCCCACTTGGAGGGACCTGCAAAATGAGAAGGCACAGTTTCCCTACCTAGAGGGCAGGTCACCGAGGATAGATTTATAGGCCCATCTTGGAGTTGCTCTTGGCATAGCCATGGGAGTAGAATGATTCATGGTGATACTATATTGGGAAAACTTGCCAAGTGTTCCCAGAAGTTTAGGGTCATATGTAGGAAACAGGCATAATAAAAGAAAAGCAGGCCTCAGCAAGGGCTGCAAAAGAAATTTATAATTATTGATAAACTGGATGCTATAAGGCATGAGACTCTTAGAACAAGTCCAGAGGGAACAGTTCATAGTCTTGAAAACAAGATATAATCCTGGGGTCAAAAAACCAACCCCAGACTGTTTCTCAACTGGCATCTCAGAGTCACATGTTTTACATAACTGGTGGAAAATCTATGTATAAGAATATTAGTCTTAGTTATTGATTTGTTATTGATTACTGTTTCTTAGTTACTCAATGGTTAATGATCACTTTGTTCTTTGGCTCTGAAGGCCACACGGGTTATAGCTTAACTCCCCACATCTTCTTTCCTTCGTGGCTGAAAGTATAATAAAGCCGGCTTGGGTTCAGTTTCAGCACCTGCACCTTGGAGCGGTGCTGGTCCCGATCCTCGCTTTTCACTGAATTCTTGTGTCTTGTTTCTCATTCTGCCATATCGCATTTTTCGAAACCCTGTTTGTTGAGCTGGTCTTGACAGTCATACATGAAGAAAGAAGGTGGAATCTCTTAGCCACCTGGATGTTTCTAAGTATGGAAGGCTTGAGGGAGTGGACCTCTGCCTAGGGCCTATAAGAGACTATCGTATAGTGGACCTAGGGAAAAGTGTCTCCCACTTCCAATAAAGGACATACAAGAGCGATGTAGTGACTTCTCTGGTTCCAGATAAAGGAGGACTAAGTTTGGGAAGATGCAGGTAGTACGGTAGGCATTGTTGGATGTGCCACAAAATATGCCTCCCTGTAGTCCATACCATGATTTGAGGCTTGAATATGGTTGTCAGATAATGATTAAATTTCCTAATTCCCTTTGTAGTAGCCAGGTAACTAAGGTCATATCAATAATTTTAAGTCAAAGTGATGTACACTTCTGCCTCACTTCCTTGAGAGGAAATTTCTGAGACTAGTCCTTGATTTGTCTCCCTCTCTGAAGGTAGTATGGCAGTGTCCAGGAACACATGAACCTGAATCATTGCCTACTTGACTATGCAGAGCTGCCTTGTAACACCCACACTAGATCATACTGGACCAGTGTGCAAGAGGAAAGTAAATTTTTGTTTTGTGTGAACTATTAATTTTTTTTTTTAACTAGAGCACTTTTTATAACATACATCACCCTGTTTATTTAACTTACATGCAGAGTACATCATGAGAAACGCTGGGCTGGAAGAAGCACAAGCTAGAATCAAGATTGCTGGGAGAAATATCAATAATCTCAGATATGCAGATGACACTACCCTTATGGCAGAAAGTGAAGAGGAACTAAAAAGTCTCTTGATGAAAGTGAAAGTGGAGAGTGAAAAAGTTGGCTTAAAGCTCAACATTCAGAAAATGAAGATCATGGCATCCGGTCCCATCACTTCATGGGAAATAGATGGGGAAACAGTGA
>NW_011494738.1:3806793-3809530 GCF_000754665.1 Bison bison bison | reverse complement strand
CAGACTGTGACTGCAGCCATGAAATTAAAAGACACTTACTCCTTGGAAGGAAAGTTATGACCAACCTAGATAGCATATTCAAAAGCAGAGACATTACTTTGCCAACAAAGGTCCATCTAGTCAAGGCTATGGTTTTTCCAGTGGTCATGTAGGGATGTGAGAGTTGGACTGTGAAGAAGGCTGAGCACCGAAGAATTGAACCTTTTGAACTGTGGTTTTGGAGAAGACTCTTGAGAGTTCCGTGGACTGCAAGGAGATCCAACCAGTGCATTCTGAAGGAGATCAGCCCTGGGATTTCTTTGGAAGGAATGATGCTAAAGCTGAAACTCCAGTACTTTGGCCACCTCATGCAAAGAGTTGCCTCATTGGAAAAGACTCTGATACTGGGAGGTATTGGGGGCAGGAGGAGAAGGGGACGACAGAAGATGAGATGGCTGGATGGCATCACTGACTCGATGGACCTGAGTCTGAGTGAACTCCAGGAATTGGTGATGGACAGGGAGGCCTGGCGTGCTGCAATTCATGGTGTCGCAAAGAGTTGGATACGACTGAGCGACTGATCTGATCTGACCTGATCTCTAATCCAGATAGCATAAACTTTGGTCCAAAGATTTGATAGGATAATTGGACTACCAGCAGGACACAGAGACAATAGAATTAACTACTTAAATAGATACATATTTTGGTGCATCAAGCAAAGTTAATCCATCTATGAAAACAAATGGCAGATATACATGTTCTTTTGAACAGTGAAATATTCTTTTGACTCCAATTGATAAGATTGTTGTAAACTATCTGAAACTCTTAACTTGACCCACTCCACAATGTTATGGAGAATTCCAAGAACAGAGAAAGGAGAAGAATAAAAATCTCCAGGGAGTATACCAATCATTAAACTGAGATTTTGAGTTTGCAGAGCCAAGACATAGCTATGGGGGAATGCCGGTGAAGAGCATTAAAGAAACAGTCTGACTTATAATAAGAATCTCTATCCAAATCCATCTACCAAATCAAGTGAATCTGCAATAAATATAAAACCACATGCAGTAGTATCTCTCCAGGGAAATCTGGCATATTCCCACCAGACAGGACTGTTCTGCACAGCAGCCCTTTTACAGGAAGGATGACAACTTGCCTGTCTGTGCCTGCTGGGATCAGATCAGAATGTCAGCTATGCTACCAGTCAGGGCTCCTCTTGATATTAAGGTGACAGTTTGCCATAAGGAAACATTCTCTCAGCCAGACCATCCAAGAACAGGACACTAAGTTCAGACAACAGAAATAAGATAGGAAATTTCTCAAAACATGTATTATAGGAGACTTTTAAAACTCAAAGTTCCAAAAAGCATATAATGTCAAGGTTCTTTAGTAACAAGATATCCTTAGTAAAAGTAGTAATTTATCTAGGAATAATTTGTGTTCTTATTACTTAGTACCTCAGACTATAAAGACTCAACCTGCAGTGCAGGAGACCCAGGTTCAATCCCTGGTTTGGGAAGATCCCCCGGAGAAGGGAATAGCAACTCACTCCAGCATTCTTGCCTAGAGAGTCCATGGACAGAAGAACTTGGTGGTCTACAGTCTATGGGGTCACAAAGAGTTGGATATAACTGAGCGACTAGTAGTACTTTCATACTTGGTCAGAGATAGTGAGCCAGAAATTGAGCCAACTACTTCCTGAAGCCTTACAGGTTTGAATTTGTTTCATACTTCCAGTCAAAAATCTATTTTTGTCTAATATGTTAGTAAAAGTAATAATAGTAGTAGTTGTTATGGTCTTTGGGAATTAATGTTATTGAAATGTGATGGATGGCTCAATTGGTTCTTTACATTATTCACATTCACAGAACGGTTCTCCCCTGTGAGTATCCTGAGAATAATACATTTTAAGTTTTCTAAATTCAACATTTTAATAAAACATCGATATTGTCATATAATGTTCACAATACCCAAAAGTCCTGTCCTTTTTTTCAATATTTCAGTGAATAAAATTAAAAAATACTATGGACCCAGGTAAATAATTCATTTAGGAGGAAACCAGATTACAATGATATACTTCCAATAACACTGGTACAAAAGTATTAGATGATGTTTCTATGTAGATTCTTAATTTGCTACAGAGAAGTACACATCCATATGAACTTGAACTAACATCACTACTCAGTTTTGGGTGTTTTTATTGTGTTCTGTTTTTCGTAATCTTGGATGAGATGTTTGTCTTGTGCAAGAGCAAACATCACTCTCCTTCAAGTAATGTAAATAGAAAATCATCCATCATATATATTTTTCCATAAGTAATATTATAAGGCAAAACCAGCTTTGCTAAGATATTGGATCCACTGGGTTCTGAGAATCTATCAGTGCCCCCCTCCCCAAAACACTGTGTTGAGTTCTTATTGATTAAGTGAGGATGTGAGCAAGAAGTTACAGCTCAGTCTGAAACACAGCACACCAAAGATTACATATTAGGAAGGCAACATTTCATTCTGGAGAACTCAATCAGTATGAGTTATTTTGTTTCTATATGTTAGCACTGCTACTAAACAGAATAAGAAAGGAGATCAGACTTCTCCAAAACTGAAAAAACAAACAAAAAAAAATTTAAAAGGATGATTTGACAATCTATAAGGTTCACTCCAGTACTCTTGCCTGGAAAATCCCATGGACAGAGGAGCCTGGTAGGCTGCAGTCCATGGGGTTGCTAGGAGTCGGACACAACTGAGTGACTTCACTTTCA
>NW_011494738.1:3777773-3806693 GCF_000754665.1 Bison bison bison | reverse complement strand
AGGCTGCAGTCCATGGGGTTGCTAGGAGTCGGACACAACTGAGTGACTTCACTTTCACTTTTCACTTTCATGTATTGGAGAAGGAAATGGCAACCCACTCCA
This sequence comes from Bison bison bison, assembly GCF_000754665.1. Taxonomy (NCBI): domain Eukaryota; kingdom Metazoa; phylum Chordata; class Mammalia; order Artiodactyla; family Bovidae; genus Bison; species Bison bison. Next base: position 3,806,591 of record NW_011494738.1, on the reverse strand, counting down.
GTGTTCTTGCCTGGAGAATCCCAGGGATGGGGGAGCCTAGTGGGCTGCCGTCTCTGGGGTCGCACAGAGTCGGACACGATTGAAGCGACTTAGCAGCAGCAGCAGCAAGGTTATGATATTTTACCTGCATTAATATTATCCTTAATTGCATATCTTCTTCTTATCTGTCACTTGATAATGTTAAAGCATTCAGGATATGTGAGCTTTGAGGACTAAACTGGAGGAGGAAAAAGAAAATAAAATAAGTGCCAGCACATCAGCAAGAAAAAGGAACTTAAAATGGCCTGTATTTTTCCTCATTCAAGATTTTGAAGATGTAAATATGACTAAACATTTCTGCTCTTAATCTTTCATCTTAAAATTTCTAGACAAACCTTAGTATGTACCACTGGTTAACATATTTTTAAGATTGTCTTTCTTTTTTTTTTTTAAACTGAAGTAAATTTTGTTCATTTTAAAAAACATTAAAAATAAAAAAGTAATATATAAAGTATATACCATCTCTTAACACCATTGTCCACTTTGATTATTAAGATTGATGCATGAACTCTCCGTTAAAATGGAATCTTTTCTGCTTCTACTGCTTTTCTAGAGGAGCAATTTACCTACCCCACTCTTCTGTCCTCTTTCTAGGCCTTCCTGCACTCCAGCTCGGAAGTAGAATGATTGGAAGAACAATAGGAAAAATAAGTTGGCTTATTTGCCTCTCGTCTTCTCACCTCAGGTATTGCTACCCCTCTTGGGAGTGGTTAGGGAAGCTTCCCACATGAGGGCAAACCTGCTGAATTATGGGCTTCAATTCAGAGTTCCAAGGACCCTGACACTAAGCCACACCCCATCACTTGGTTATCAACATGAAAAGAGCTGCCATCGACAGCTCCCAGTTATGTTTCTCAACTTGTTCAAGACTATAGGGGTGTCATTTATCTGATCTCCTAAGAGACCTGAACTCTTCTGCTTTTTTTTTTTTTAAATAATAATAGAGACACCTTAAAAAGTAACATTAAAAGCATTCATTCTGGTCATTGTAGCCCAGAACCTTGTAATTAGTCTTGCTCTTCTTCTTTATATGAACTGGTAAATTATTTTTAAGCTTTGTAGACTATACAGTCTTTTTCACAACTAATCACCTATGTCTTTTTAGTGAGAAAGTAGTCACAGACAATATTTAAATCAATGGATGTTGCTATGTTCCAATAAAGATTTGTAGAGATAGGTGACCTCCAGATTTGGCCTGTGGCTAAATTCAGATTCTTAGATAAAGCTGTCACCCTATTCCTGAATTTTCATTTTTCTTTTTTTTAAGTCATATTATTTTTAATGAAGTAGCTGAGTGAAATGTAATATATGAAGTCTAAGAAATTATATTCCATTCCATTGGAATTGATAATGTTAAAACATTCAGGATATGTGAGCTTTGAGGACTAAAATGGAGGAGGAAAAAGAAAATAAAATAAGTGCCAGCACATCAACAAGAAAAAGGAACTTAAAATTGGCTGTATTTTTCCTCATTCAAGATTTTGAAGATGTAAATATGACTAAACATTTCTGCTCTTAATGTTTCATCTTTTAATAAAGGTAATAAAGGTAATTTTAAAAAGGTAATTCCATTCCATTACCTTCCATGGAAGATCTTTTCACTTCAATAAAAGTGAAATAAACTAATTAAGGCTGTAAAGCTCTCTTATAAATAGTTTAAATGAAGTTGGGGCAGAGACTGGGAGCTATCAAAGAAAAATTTCTCTGGACAGTGTTAAATAAGCAAGGAAGACCTTATTCAAGACTATTGCAATAGAGGAGAAAGAGTGAACTCAATGCCACCGATATAAGACGCAGGAGGACTTTTAAGTGCTGGGTGAGCTAGTAGGAAACTACTGAAGGACATTAGTGGAAAAGTTGATCAATGCGATGGGTTGGACCCATTGAATTATTACTAAGTTTGCAAATGTTTTTCTCAATGATTAAGCCATCTGTGGTTTCTAACTCCTGCCCATTGAAGTTAGATTTCTACCCTCCTACAGACACTAGGAGCTAAAGCTCTATCTTTCTTGATGTTTATACTTCAAAGGGATAGCTACCAGGTTGTTCAGAAAGACATTCCTGGGTTATAAAATTGATATGAGCCTGGAAGGTTTATATACACTTCAAAGGGGGTCAGGAAAGAATTTGCAATTACAACTTTTTAAAAGCAAATGCTCTAAGAAAAAGGAGGTAAAGGCCTAGACTTAGCAAGAACCCTGTCTAAAGTTTGTGCATGCATGCTAAGTTGCTTCGGTTGTGTTCAACTCCAGTTGTATCCAACTCTTTGAGACCCTATGGACTGTAGCCCACCAGGTTCCTCTGTCCATGGGATTCTCCAGGCAAGAACACTGGAGTGGGTTGCCATGTCCTCCTCCAAGGGATCTTCCCAACCCAGAGATTGAACCCCCATCTCTTACATCGCCTGCATTGGCAGGCAGGTTCTTTCCCACTATCGCCACTTGGGAAGCCCAAAGTTTAGTTTAGTAAAGCTAAAGGAAGCCTTAATCCTGTCTTGGCCAGAACTGATCAATACCACCTGTATACTTAAATTTCTATTACCTCAGAGGGAGTTATTAAAGATTTTTTACTATATACATAACTACCAATAGTGAGATTTTATATTTGTTTATCATGTAAACAAAAGTTCAACCAATACATTTTATATTTATCTGAAAAAATCCAATAAATTGATATTATCATCTCCATTTTACAAAGGAAGAAATTGAGAATGATTTGGAAACATCACAAAACTACAGAGATAATAAGTGGAAGAATCAAAATTTTAACCCAGATCTAATTATATGTTTTCTCTCTTCACTATACCAGGCTGTTTCTCAAAGGAAAAACAAAAAACAAAAAAACAGAAAAATCCTTGGGTTCATCTAGAACATAAAGAAAAATAATACTCATGGTATGGTAAAATCAATATTTCCCAACTATTCTGAGGAGAATTTAGAGTTGTTATGGAAATAATAGATCTGTTTTAGAGCTCGGTTTCTCAACCATGGTACTATTGATATTTTGGTTAGATAATTCTTAGTTATGGGAGCTATCCTGTCCTGTGCTCTGTAATATTTTTAGCAGGATCACTAACTTCCCCCAACCAGATGCCTATAGCACTCCCAAGTTGTGACAACCAACATATATCATTGACAGTATCAAATGCATGGGGCAAAATAGCCCCTGTTGGGAACCACTGGTTTAGAGGAATGTTCTTGTAAAATATTTTTAGCAGTGGAACTCTTTGAACAAAGAAATATTTTACGGAACACCGATTTTTTTTTTTTTTTTTCAGGAGCTCTAGAATTTTTTTGTGTCCTATTACCCTTTATTTTTTTTTTTTCTAATTTTATTTTATTTTTAATCTTTACATAATTGTATTAGTTTTGCCAAATATCAAAACGAATCCGCCACAGGTATACATGTGTTCCCCATCCCGAACCCTCCTCCCTCCTCCCTCCCCATACCAACCCTCTGGGCCGTCCAGTGCACCAGCCCCAAGCATCCAGCATCGTGCATCGAACCTGGACTGGCAACTTGTTTCCTACATGGTATTTTACATGTTTCAATGCCATTCTCCCAAATCTTCCCACCCTCTCCCTCTCCCACAGAGTCCATAAGACTGTTCTATACATCAGTGTCTCTTTTGCTGTCTCATATACAGAGTTATTGTTACCATCTTTCTAAATTCCATATATATGCGTTAGTATACTGTATTTATGTTTTTCCTTCTGGCTTACTTCACTCTGTATAATTGAATAAAATTGGGGGGGGGGTTCCTAGGAGATAGAGCTCTATCAACATGACTTTGTCCTTCTCTGCCTTCATCAACTTCCTGAGACTTTTACATCAATCCTAGAATTTCAATATGACTATGTAGAAATGGCTGTTGAAATAGAATTTACATCTTTCTCTTGAGACATTGCCAAATGGTTGGTCTACAAAACATTCTATGTACTCTTCATTGCATTAAACATAGATGTGCCATTTGTACTTTTGGCATGGTGGATAAGTAGAGCTATTGTCAGGTTTTTTTGTTTTTGTTTTTAAAACCTCATTCAGACCAGCAAAATGATTCCAACTCTTCAGATAAATGGCTGTTACATGCACTTGGGTGAACTGAGCAACTCATTTGCCACAGAGCTATCTCCAATAGTGATGCTCACAGCTTGCAGTTGATCTGGTTCAGATTTCATTGACAGTAAAATGGATCCTTGGCTTAGCTGGTCCCAATCTTGGTCTGAAGGTTACAAGCATTCTAAAGGGAACATTTCTTTGTGGTTATTGTTGCATAATGACTTTTTCTTTTGTTACAATTGAAATATTCTATCACTCTAACTTTTACAATTGGGAAAAATTTATAGTGTAGGTTAGTCCCAATGGAGAGTATGTTTTCTACTTCACCAGATCTTCAGGCATAGCCAAATTAAATTTCATACTTGCTGGCTAAAGTCCAAAAGGTCAAAAATATTTAGTATTTGACCAATTTTTTCCAAAGTTTTTCCAATTTTTTCCAAAGTTTTTCTAGTTTCACATTACTAGACCAAGGTTAAATGCCTTTGCTGTAAAAATAAATTATTTAAATGTACTTTGTACAGACCAGAGAGTGAGTATTATGAGGACACAAATCACCTCTGTGAATTTTGAGCATTACTTTGCTAGCATGTGAGGTGAGTGCAATTGTGCCACAGCTTGAATATTCTTTGGCATTGCCTTTCTTTGGGATTGGAATGAAAACTGAACTTTCCCAGTCCTGTGGCCACTGCTGAGTGTTCCAAATTTGCTGGCATATTGAGTGCAGCACTTTCATAGCATCATCTTTTAGGATTTGAAATAGCTCAACTGGAATTCCATCACTTCTGCTGGCTTTGCTCGTAGTGATGCTTTCTAAGGCCCATTTGACTTCACATTCCAGGATGTCCAGGCTCTAGGTGAGTGATCACACCATCGTGATTATCTGTGTCATGAAAATCTTTTTTGTATAGTTCTTCTGTGTATTCTTGCCATCTCTTCTTAATATCTTCTGCTTCTGTTAGGTCCATACCAATTCTGTCCTTTATTGTGCCCATCTTTACATGAAAAGTTCCCTTTCTATCTCTAATTTTCTTGAAGAGGTCTCCAGTCTTTCTCATTCTATTGTTTTCCTCTATTTCTTTGCAATACTTTTAGTCATCAACAATTCAGAGTGAATGAATACATTAGTTTTGTTTTTATTTTTCATTTATCAAATATATGATATCATGGAATAGAGTTTAAAAACAGATTAACTGTTTTAGTAATACAGGCACATTTTTAAAGTTCTACAGAATTCCTAAACAATAGTTTTGAATAAAATTTAAAATTCTAGAAACTTCTCTTCTAAATTCAGAAAAATTAAAGACTTTCACACATTTTTATCTTTTTTAAATAAAAAACTAATGCCAATTCTTAAAGCAAATATACACAAATTTGAGCCACGTTAAGAATTCCTAAGCATTATCATTATTGTTGTTGTGTTCTTATTAACCTAGAAAGGAAAGACAGAGTGAAACAAGTAGGATGGTGTTCATCTGAATTTAGGACTTACAAAGCATAAAATGTAAATAAGCTTTTTGATAAATTTGATATAATTTTCTGTAGCTACTTTCTTTTAGAGATTTGTTGCTGAGTTGTTGGTATTGTTTCTATTTGTTTAAACCCATATCGCAAACTGTCAGTGAAACATCTTCCTCTCATAACTTAGTAGAATCAGCCACTGATTTTATTCATAATAGTAAAGCAGACTTTAGTGAGATCAATTCAGACACACAGTCAATTCAAAATTACCATTTTATGTATTAACCTCTGCATTTTTCAACTGTTAAAGAACACTTAGAGTATAATCATGATTCTCATACAACTATAAAAGCAACATATGTCAAACGGTTTATTTAACTCATTACTTAAGGAATGAACCAATAAAATGTTACAACTGGATCAAAGAAGAATTCAAAGTACAATAATATACTAGCAGATAAGAGTGCTCAAATGAATGTAAAATAGATGGAAAATTTATATACTACTTGGTAGGGGAAGGAGAGGTTTTCATTATAATTCCATTAAACAAAATATATTTGTATGTCTATCAATAAGAATTGCTTGCATCCATATCAGTTATTTGCAACTTGCAAAGTTGTAAAGTAGCTCCAAGATAATGAAAGGCATATAGATTTGTAGAATCAGATAACTTGGATGCTTATTCTTAAGACAACACTGAATTTTCCATAGAAGAAAACTGGTAGTGCTTTTGGTCTGTTCCAAACTGTTTCACAATTTTCTATCTTTTCTCCTTTTCCTGGACTAGCATGATGATAAATGAAATGAATGTTCTCCTTCACTGTATTTTATGAAGGAAGTATTTGGGTTAAGCAATTAAATGTCTTGCCAGCAACTGATATGAAAAGGTTAGAATAGAATGAGGAAGACTATGTTTTTAATTTGGAACCACTAAAAGAATTTATGATTTTGTCAATGACTGTTTCCCATTTCTTACCTACCCACAAGACAGATATATACTTTTCATTTTTAAAATTCTGGTTGACAACCACTGACCTAAGTGTGTAGCCAAGTTTAAGAACCATTGGTCTACATCATTTGTGGTACCCAAATTCTTCCCTTTATTGCATAATTTTGCATCTACAGGTGACCACATGATCCATTTCTGGTCAATGAGATATAAAGTCAATTCTTTTAAGAGAATGATTCTGGGAAAGCTTTCCTTTTCTCGCTGAGGATACCAGACATGGTTGGCATTGTTCCTTAGTCTCTTTCTTCTGCCTTAAATGCAAGCATAATGACTGAAGCTGTTGTAGCCATCTTGCTACTGTGATGAGACAAGCACAAGGATTAAAACTGACAATCTAAGCATAGCAAAGTAGAAAAATAGAAAAAATCAGGGGCCCTGATAGCATTGTTCAGTAGCTAAATCAATGTCAGAAACAACTGACAGCATTGAGAGCTTTTCTTTAAGCAGACATCTCTTTAAGTCACATTTATTCTGTTTAAACCACTGCTATCAGCAGCTGAGAGCATTTCTAGATGGTACATGTAATTTTCCACAATATGTAGCTTTTTGTACTAATTCCTGTGTGATAAAATCAAAATCTACAATCTGTAATTGCCACTGATAGCATTCTTGCAATTTGATCTCTTTCCTCTCCCTCTCTTCACACACATAATAAGAGATTGTATTTACAAATCATGCTATAGGTGTTATCTTACAACTTATGTTTTTAACCTTATTTGTAACATTTTCCTTATATGCTAAACTCCAAAACAATTAACAATTCTTGTATCCCATTTTATAGATGAATTTTAAAGAGATTAGTCAAACTCCAATGGGATCTTTGTCTCCAATTTTGTTTATCATTATTTTTGTGAAGCTTGATCTTATAAGCTTGATCTTAAATAATGTTCATGACAATCTATGATTATTTTTCTTAAAGTTTTCGAAGTCTAATTACTAGAAGAAAGAATAGTCATGATTTTGAATTGATATCTGTTATCAAATTTTATTACAAAAAATTAAGAATGGTTATAAAAGAATTTCATACTCTCTTCATCCTTACTGATGGTAATATATTTCCTTATCATTTTGTAGTTGAACTATCATTCTGTTATCTACTTTTAAAAATCCTACTGTTTCAGGAAGGGGGACCCCTTCCAGGGCCTGAAACTGGGCTCTTGTCTAACACTCAGAAATGAATTGTCCTAGGAGAAATATGTGCTGACAAAGCAAGAGATTTTCTTGGGAAAGGGCACCCGGGTGGAGAGCAGTAAGGTAAGGAAGCCCAGGAGAACAGCTCTGCTATATGGCTTGCAGTCTCAGGTTTTATGGTGATAGGCTTAGTTTCCAGGTTGCCTTTAGCCAATCATTCTGACTCAGAGTCCTTCCTCATGGGCCTTGTTCAGCCAAGTTGGATGCCAGAGAAGGATTCTGGGAGTTGGTCGGACATGTGATGTCTCCTTTTGACCTTTCCTGAACTCTTCAGGTTGGTGGTGGCTTACCAGGACCTCCTGTCGTAAAACAACTCATGCAAAGTAACTATGGTGCCTGGCCAGAGTGGGTGGTTTTAGTCAGTGTGCTTCCCCTAACACTAACATAACAAAATCCCCATTTATTTATTGAAATTCATTAAAAATGAGTTAATTTGGATACAATTTACATTTTTACAATATTTCTTAATGAAATTTGTGAACACATATCTGCTGCTGCTGCTAAGTCACTTCAGTCGTTTCTGACTCTGTGCGACCCCATAGACAGCAGCCCACCAGCCTCCCTGTGCCTGGGATTCTCCAGGCAAGAACACTGGAGTGGGTTGCCATTTCCTTCTCCAATGCACAAAAGTGAAAGTGAAAGTGAAGTCGCTCAGTCGTGTCCGACTCTGAGTGACCCCATGGACTGTAGCCCACCAGGCTCCTCTGTCCATGGGATTCTCCAGGCAAGAGTACTGGAGTGGGGTGCCATTGCATTCTCTGAACACATATCTATCTATATATAAAAGCATTGTTTTCTCAGCTGTTTATTTTTAAGAAATGGCCTAAATTTGCCTTCTCATTGTCAATGGAGTTACTTACTAATTCTCCTCTCAGATTATAAGAGAGAGGACTGATCATGTAAATTCAAAATAACCCTGCCACCTGATAGCATTTGCAGGCACAAATAATCTCGACAGAATAACTCCACCTCTCATTCTCCTTCATGACTGGTCGTTCCTTTTTCATCTCTGTGATAAACAATTATGGTTAAAAATACTTTTAAATCAGTTTGTTTGAGGTCTACTAAAATGTCTATAGTCCTAGGGATAAATCCAAAATCTAATCTCTGTAGAGGAAAGATAACATATTGCAACCTAAGTTCTGTTTTAAGAAATATAAGGGTGCACCCTAACACCTGAGGCTGAATTGGAAAAGCTTGTTAACTTACTTTCTATTTCAAACAGCTACAAGTTTTCAGAAGCTTGCCTTTCTTAGGGCTCAATCCTGTGTACTCCTTCCACTTGCTGAGTAGTGTTCTTTTTATTGAGGAGTCTTCTAAGCATTATTGATGGAAGTGCCCTCTTAAAGTTAACGCTCATGAATATTTAGCATGGCTGGTATTGTAATGTAAATTGGCTCTTCTGTCTGCCTCTTCATTGACTTACCAGGACTCATTTAAAGGCTTTCCTTTAAGTACATAATTCTTTATTAGAATAATAATAGGGCATTTGTAGTGATCTCTCTCTGTAATACACGTGTTTTTTGTTTGTTTTTCCTGACTGGATTTAAAACCAAAGCTAAGAGGTTTTGTTTCTTGGTTTGCTTATTGTTTTTGGTTTTTCTCAAGTAATAGATAGTCACTGAAGAATTCTGAGCAATGGATTTGAGTAAGACAACAACATATGGTAAAAGTATGGAAAATGGGTTATCTGCAGCAGTGAAAATTTAAGGAAGGAGTGAGCAGAAGATATCTGAAGGCAGTAATCTTCAAGACAAAGGATAATCAGTTGGATGAACTACCTTGGGCTGCAGATAAGAAATGATATTTTAATTGTCACAATAGTTTATATCAAAAGTTTACATTAAATCAAACTGATCAAATTGTTGTTAAAAGTAGACATAATTGGACTTTGCCCAACAGTGTTTCTGTAATTCTGGGCCAATTTTATAACTCTTTAGTCATTTGTTTTAGATCCCAAGCAGATATTGCGTATGTGTATGTGTGCTAAGTCATGTCTGACTCTTTGAGACTCCATGGACTGTAGCCCACCAGGCTCCTCAGACCATGGGATTCTCCAGGCAGGAATATTGGAGTGGATTGCCATTTCCTCCTCCAGGGGATCTTCCCAACTTAGGGGTCAAACCCATGTGTCCTGCATCTCCTACATTGGCAGGCAGATTCTTTACCACTGAGCCACCAGGGAAGCTCCAAGCAGATATTACTACATTTTTATTCATTATTTTGAAAGTTATGAAAAACTAAAATATTAATTCCAAGAATATGAATTTTTTAAATTGTGAAACAACTATGCATATTCAAATTTGATGTTTCTTTATTTTGAAAACTTCTGTAACTTGTTTTTTTAACCTAAAATGGACCCGTTTTGAATGGATCCAAATGGATCCATTTGAATACTGCTCCCAACTAAAAATCTGCACTAGCCATCTGCCTCTACAAGGATTAAGTCACTAGCCACTGCAGTGACTGACCCCTTCAATACACCCTGAAAGGAGTTCAGGTGATCAGGAAAGAGGCATTTTGTGTTCTGGGAAAAACTGACAGAATAGGCCTTCAAGATAGTTTGATATTTTCAGGAGAAGATTTTATGAGCCTAAATTCTTAACATTTTCTCATATCTAGGAAAGCACTAAAATCATTTAATGGAGACATCTGCTCCTCGTGAGTCACAGCAAGCCTCTGCTAAAATGTTTGCTTGACTGCATGTGCCCCCTTAACGAAAATCATATATAATACTGAGCTTCCCCCCTGCATCTTCAGAGCTGTTTCTTAAAGTTATCTGAGATACTATCTCCCAGCTATACTCCTTTACTTTGCCCCAGATAAAACTTAACTCACAACTCTCATGCTGCACTTTTTTTTTTTTTCAAGTCGACAGGGCCCAGAGGGAAACATGAGAAACCATCAAAGAAAGTCAAAAAATGTTTCATGAGGAAGGAAATATTTTAGCTGGGATTTAAGTAAATAGAAATTTCCTAGGCAAAGAAATATTAATAGTAGTTCAGATAGAGGAAACAGCATGACCAAAATTATATTTTGGAAGAGAATGTGTTGTTTAGATCAGCGGTTCCCAATATTTTGGCACCAGGGACCAGTTTCATGGAAAACAACTTTTTCACAGACCCTGGGGTGGGGGTGGGGGGGTGGGGGAGACATGGTTCAGGCAGTAATGTGGGTGATGGCAAGTGGCAGATGAAACTTTTCTCACTTGCCTACCACTCACTCCTGCTTTGCAGCCCAGTTCCTCCCGGGCTATGGACTGGGAGCAGTCTGCAGCCCAAGGATCGGGGACCCTTCATTTAGATAACATTAAATATTTAATTTATGGGGAGAAAATAAAGATGGGCTGTGGGGAAAAATAGGGAAGAAGATGAGGCCGGCCAGCAGATACCTAGAAAGGCAAGAGAGGTCTGGAGTCCTGCACTACATAAGCATAGGCAGACGTGGTGGATGGAGAATGTGGATGAACATGCCAGAAGGTTAAAAAGCAGCAGCAGCTGCGTGAAGTCTGTAAGGTGAACTAGGTTCTGAAACACAGCTCTGGGCCATCAAAAGCTTCTTGTTTACTATTAAAGTAGAAACCAAGCCCAGGTTGTTAAAATACAGTTTCCTGCATATGTTTACTTGGAAAGATGATACAACTATGGGAATTCACCACATTTATTAAGTTTTTATTGTGTCCAAGGTATAATATTATACAAAATTGTTATGATAAAGTATTCACCCACAAGAAGCTTATAATCTAGCAGGAAAAATAATCATGCACTTCAATTATTATACAAAGCTGTAGCAGGCTCATATCTCAGCAGGGAAGGGAAGTGAACCAACTGAGGGCCTGGTCGGTACAAGGCAGTGGGCCAAATGTTTGGCATGGAATTTCCACAGCAAGTGAAGTGATTATTGTCCTATTTAGAAATGAAAAACATGCTTTAAAAGGCTATAAAACTTCCCAGAACTCACGGTTACTAAGTATCAGAGCCAAATGAGCTGAAATCTACTTGATACCAAAACCTGTCTTTCTCCCATAATGTGAGCTGCCTCAAATCAAGTAGAATGTAAATATTTGCAATAAGAAGAAGAAATCTAATTTTTCTTATGTTTTTTCTTGTTTAGTTTGCTGAATGTTGTGAGGATGTTTCTGGAAGGAAGGGAACTCCAGGTTCAGTGAGCTGTGTAAAGAAAGGGTAACTGGCTGCCTGCACAAACCCTCAGCTGGTGGCATTTATCTTGATCAGCACTGTGGTGCTCGGTCATCAGACCTGACTCAAGAAAACTGATCCACTCTCAGCACACTCAAGAGACATCTATGTAAAGGCCAAAATGCCAAGTTTAAAACTTAAGGTTGACTATTAATCAGATGAGATATTCACTTCTGATGTAGATACATTCTTTTCTCACCAAAAAAATTATAGGGAAATCAAGCAGAAAGCTTTTTGTTAACAAAAGCTAGGAGATGGATGACTTAAATGGCTAATTAAATACAAAAATAAGTTGTATTCATTTATTAGAGAATTATTGAACAAGTTGATGTGAAGTACTATATTTAAACACCGTGCTAGATCTTGAAGAACAGCATGGAATCAAAAGATGAAAACTCAAAGTCACTGACCTCTGATCTCTGACCCTCTTGGTCAGCTGGGAGAGAGGGCCAAGAAACAGATGGCTTTATTATTTAAGTATTAAAGGTTGCAAAGGCAGGTATTCATGCATTCGATACGAATGGAGAGAACTTTAGTCAAGATGAGGGTCAGGTGAGGCAAGTTACAGACGCAACCTAGAATAAGCAACACCTGAGTGAAATCATAAATAATGAGAGAAGTTCCCTGAAAGAGACAGAAAGTGGATAGAGGAGGAAGTTTCAGAATTAACTGCTCAGGCGAAGACCAGAAGCAAAAAGCAGCTTGGAATTTGCAAACTGTAAGTAGTTAAGTTTTTGAAGCACAGTCTAAGTCCTGGGTGCAGTGAGATGAGGCTGGGGCATAACACAAAGAACATAGTGCCCTCATGTTCATATTGTGGGTTATTTGTGGAAGAAAAGTAGAATTGAGTGTGTTTATATAAGCTGTCCATTTTGCCAGTTTTTGCCTTGGGTTCTTTGTCATGGTGTGATATATATGAGCATTGGTCATTCAGATTTTATATTTCTTTAGTTAATTTTTTAATGTTTATTTCTTACAATGTTTCTATTTCAACTAAGTTTTTATATTTGTTGATAAAACACTAATAGTCTTTTTTTATCCATTAGAGTTACAATGTACATAATGTTGATAGTTCTGACCTTTTTTTTTTTTTGGCTTGTTGCTCTGAAATTTCATTATATTATGTCTAGATGTGGGTGGTTTTCAAATTTATTCCTCTTTGTTGGATATATTGAATATAAATCTTGGTTTTAAAAACAGTTCCGGGAACTTTATCAGTTGTTACCTTTTTTCATTCTAAAACTCAGGTGTCTGGTAAATACCTTTCCTGCATCCTCCGTGTTTCGTTCTTCTTCTTCTTCTTTTTTTTTTTGTCTTGTTCTTCTGTGCTGACTTCTGGATAGGTTTACTTTTCCAGTTTTCTAACACTTTTTCTTCTATCTCTTATATAAGATGTTCATTGAGTTTTAATTTCAATTATAATTTTTACTACTACATGTTGGCTCCTTTTCACAAGTGTTTTGGCAGTATCGTATATTCATTCTTATTTTCAGGCCCCTATCTTATTTCTTGAAGCATATTAACCCTTTTAACTTTAAATTCTGTGATAATCTAACATCTGTGCCTTTAAGTTCGGCTTATTACGGCTGTGGTTTCTGCTGGTTTTGTTCATGTCATTTCATTATGAGTTTTGTGGTTATTGACTGTAGTAGATTCCTGGCAAATTTATTGGTTGGGATCTTTTGACATGTTTTAAAAGTTGGTATTCAACAATGTATTTTTACTGCTTTTGTTAAGTACCTCAGAGTATTACCTTCGTAGATCAGCTTGAACTAAATTCTAGGGTTAAAAGTTTTTGCCGCCTATCGTTATGAAGACCAGCTGTGGTATGCATTTTTCAGCGGAGGTTTCTTTGTTCTCAGTCTAGTGCCAAGATTTGAGATGGGTGTTTTCCATTCTTCCCCCATGAGAAGGGTGATAGATTTATTTCTGGCCATCATTACACTGATGGATGTTCTCAGGTACCAGTTAACTGTAGGGGTTTTCTGTGAGACTTTCCATTTTAGTAGATTCCTAAACTCTCTTCCCTGCCACTTTACCGCCTCCACTTATAGAACATAAAAGCTAAAAATCAACAGGAGTTGGCAAAGACTCTAAAGCAAAAGCCAGCTTCAGTGCTCTGTTTACCTATTTGGGTCCTGTTTTTACTAAGATTTTGGACTTAGGAGAGTCTTTTTATTCTTTTAGATGAACAAATGCACTTTAAAAGATGCTTTAACGTACTGTATCCAAGACATTTAAGTTCTCAGTGGGAGCATTGTCAGAATGCCTAACCCAGTATATTGTCATCAGTGGAATCCCATGCCTTTTTAACTACGGCATCTGATGGGATTTTTTTATTTGAGTTGGCACTGTCAGAGTTCCCATTTTCTTAAATGCATCAACATACAATTAAAATGTTGTTCATTAGAAAGAGTTTAACAGCTACCTCCTCCTCCTTTCCTGTAGTTGATGAATATTGTGACATCAGCTGAGACTAGAAATAAGAGAAGGTAGCACTCTTCTGATAAGAGGTAGAGAAGCTGGCTTCTACTGAAAGTAGGGAAGAAATAAACTCTGGCATGGAATAATTGCTCATTGAGTACTCATATCAAAAGCATTGAAATAAGCTAAAAATATTAACCTTCAGGTATTTTAATATTACTTTTCTCCTAGATAAAGAAGTTCCTGGTGGTTGGCTTTAAGGAATAATCAAAAAACCTAAGTCAGCCCTTTTCTGGGGACCTGTCATCCATTTAGACACTGTGCATGTAATATGACTTAGGAATGAGGGAGCAGAAGGCAGAAAGGTGGAGACTTCTTACATGGATGAACCAGAATGCCACAATCTCCTACTGGAAAATTAAAGTCATTGGCCATTTGACCCTGTGGGATACCATGGAAACAATTCAAAGCATATTATTGCTAACATATAGGTCCAGCAAAACTAACAGGAAACACAAACAAAAAAAGAACTGTACCTCTTTAGAATTACAGACTAAATATGTATGAAATATCCACCATCTTAGCTTTACCACCTTCTCAAATCTAATTCAGGGGATATTTGAAAAATATAGATTTGACAAGTGAAACCTAAATCACCTGTTTAGTTTCCTGGTAGCTGAATATATTTTTGTGGTTAACTAGAGAGATGGCAAAGAGAAAATCAGCTATTTAAGTACCCTGTGGGTAGCAGGCTCAAGAAAACGAGGAAACAAAATACATGGTCATTTTCATCTTGTTCCCTAGTGCAACTAGAAGGGAACGGTGTTATTTCTTGAGTTCAATGTAAATGCTGGATTTCGAGATTGCCAGATTGTGTACCAGTGTTTCAGAGTATTAAACGTTTTTCTTCAATGTTCTCAAAGACATTAAAGAAAATAACTTCAGGATGCTCAAAATCTATGTTTCAGATGGGTAAGCTGGGAGTAAAGAAAGAGATACAGTGTGTTTGGGGAATTAAAATTGTAATCATCACAGAATTTTTTAATATTATTACATGAAACTTCTAAATGTATTCTATTTTTTCTTGAAACAGCAAATATTTGGATCAGTTACATAGTTAATAGTTAATAAAATGAAATGTCATTGAATTACAGTTCCCCGTAGAACATATTTGCAGACAGCAATCACAGGAAATAATAGTCACCTATTATAAGGTGATTTCATCTCTAAGAAAATCCAGTTACATGAATGGCATTGTAGTAGTCTATACTTTCTTTGATTGGAGGATTTTAAACTTAGTTTTTACTAACATGCTAAAGACTAATTATAGAAAGTATTATGCTCAAATTAAACACTGGATCTACTTTCAGAAGAAAACTTTTTTTACCTGGTTTCTTTGCTCACACAAAGATTAAAAAAATCTAGTTAATCAGTGCATAGCTTTTATGGTTGACAAATAACACTTTGAAGTGAAATTACAAGAGATCAGAAGAACTAGAAGTCTAGAAACCTGGTTTTTAGTTGTAGCTCTGGAAGTAACTAGTGCAGTCTTTCAATTTTCAAAGCTACTCTGTACCTTAGCTTCTTGATCTATGAACTGAGAAGGCTGCATCAAAGGTCTATTCTAGTTTAAACTTAATAAAGATTAAGAAGTTAACCAGAATGATTCAGTTGCAGAAGACAGAAATACAACTAAATGTAGTTACAACTGTAAAGAGAACGAATTTACTGGTTATCTTGGTGAGAGGTAGACCAGTTCCAGGAGTGGGTGGGTCTAAGGACTTGAGGACATCGACCGTCAAATTTCCTGTGTCCTACTTCTGCCTTATAAATGTTTTCTTTGCTGCATTTTAAGACCAATTATTTACATGAAGTAATTACAAATTTCCTGATTTATTTATGCTCCATTTAACAATGCCAGACAAGGAAAACATCTTTCTAATAGTTCTAACAAGATCCCATTACTGACGCTGGCTTGTCTGACCTGAGTCACGTGTCCAGTCCTATACTGTGGTTGAGGGAATAGACTTCTCCAATTCCTCAGGCATGGGCTATATTTCTATTCCTAAATTGAGGGGAGGAAATGCCCTTCCTCCCCAAACCATATGAACAGTGTTATGTGGCTCCCACAAAAGAGAATTGAGGTTCTCCTACCCGAAATGGAAAAGAGAAAAAGGTATACCAAGAAAACAAAACTGACATATCCTCAGCACAGATCTTTTTGATGAAAAAATCAGTCATATTCATTTCTTCATATTTTCTTGACATTAAAATTTAATTTACTGTGTTTCTATAGCTTAAAAGGAGTTATCTTAACAGGTATAGAAATTTTTTAAATCAGCACTTTAAACTTTCAATCTATAATTTAGTCAAAGATAATTATCAGCCTAAATTAAAAGAAATTTACCCATCAAATGCCATGTGGAAATTTAACTGAATCTTGTGTTTTTTTAAAAAAAAATGCTATAAAATCACATTTGGAATAAGGAGAACTTTTAATATGGGCTCTATGTTAGGGATTTTAGTGATTTTGTTTTGATAATAGTATTATATATTTATATGGGAACATACCCTATTCTTAGAATATCCATGCTGAAGCATTTTGTGGGCAGATGGGTAGAATCTGTAATACTTGAGATAGTTCATCAAAATAAACACACACAACACACATGAGTGTGCATATGTATGTGTGTCTGTGTCTATATCTGTCAAATGAAGAGGTATAAACCAAAGCAAAAAAAAAAATCCTAACTGCTATTGCATTTTTCTAAGCAACAACTTGGAACTGATTGTATAATATTTTTCAATTTCCATAGTAAATAATATACTTTGGGGACACTGTTATGAATCGCATCACTCCAGTCCATATCTTTTTATGTTCCTCCCTTCTTTCATATTCCCCCATCCAGAGGAAAATAAATGGTGATCAAAGATTACTGCTCATATGTAAAGATCCTTTGTTGTCAGTTCTTACCCATTTCTTAGCCATGCCAGTTACTGTTAATAAGTAGCTGGTTATTTGTAGCTTCTGTTTCTCTTTTCTGGACCCAATGAATGTTGATAGTTTCTCACCCCTACAATCAGTGCAATTTGGAAAGATACTCCTTGCCCATCTGTAACAGTAATGTTTATAATTTTTGAGCATTTACTACATGACAACATAATGTTAGATGACACAATGTTTTTAAAAACCCTATTATTTAGTTTGAGCAGATGGTGAATGACCACCAGGGGTGCTGCAGTCCATGAGGTTGCAAAGAATCGGACATGACTTAGTGACTGAACTACTCAGACAAAACTTAGACCAATCCCTACTTGAGTCAAACCGCAACCACGTATCTTTTGCCTGAGTTACTACTCTAGACTCCATCTCTGACTTTGTTCCTATGTAAAGGATCTTCTCCAAGGCAGCTGGCCAGTCATTCCCTAGGTCAGAGACAGGAATTTTTGTCTGTAGTTGCCCAATCCTCAGCATGGATCAATGCTTGCCATACCAATGGTGCTAAATAATTATCAAGTGAGTGAATAAATACCATTTATCTTCTCAAAACATCTTAATGGCTTACCTTTGCCATTAAAATAGTCTGCAAATCAAACCTTAATTCACAAGGCCTTCCCCTACCTACCTCCACATTAGCCTTTCCCCCCCAACTTTGCCAGGTTTACTGCTGCCTTCAGGTTTGTTTGTGATTCCCTCTGCTTGGAATCTTCTACCTCCAAATCTTCTTTTTTTAGTTTGTTTATTTTTATTTGGAAAATAATTGCTTTACAATATTGTGTTGGAATCCAAATCTTCATCTCTCTTTTCATGCACATCTCAAGTCAAATGCCACTTCTTTAGGTTTTCTTGATGGCCACCCAATCTTACCTAATTCCTCTAGCCAGACACTGTTGATCACATCACTTCCATTTATTTTATTCATAGCCCTGAATAATAAATATTATTTATATTATTTTTTCCCACTTATTAGTTTATTTTCTGTCCTTCACTGCTAGAATGCAGCCTCCACATGTCTAAGGACTTTACTAGATAAAGATTTAACACAATTTCTAGCTCTTAGGGCAGTTCCTGTTACATAGTAGGTCTGCAATGGATGCACTTTTTTTTTAATAAATGAAGAAATCAGGAAAATAAGGCTTAAAGAAATTAATATTGAACCCAAATATTGAAGTTCATTCCTGTATTGTGAACTTCTAAATATGAGTATATTCATTTTATATGTTCCAATATAAATATTCATTCTTATGTTCCAACCAAAGTAAAAGTTAAGCATATTTTTCTCTGAGTATTTTCTTTGAATCTCTTCATTGGATATACTCAACCCTCTGTTGTAGATTTAGGTAGAGCAATTGTGAAGAAAAATATTCTTTGCTTTTTATATCTAACTACCACTTTTTAAGAATTTTCTCTGATCTTTCAGGCTGATTGGCTATATGATTTTCTGCTTTTTCTTGGAAACAATGAGAAACCAGAAATAGGAATTAGGAAAATTCATTCTAGAGTTTTAATTGTAATGGATAATTCTTAGCAAAACTATTCTTAGAAATAGACTAAGCAGATCCCTGCTTCCCTGGTGCTTCAGTGGTAAAGAATCCGCCTGCCAATGCAGGAGACCCAGGGTTCCATCCCTGGGTTGGAAAGAGCTCCTGCAGGAGGAAATGGCAACCCACTCCAGTATTCTGGTCTGGGAAACTCCATGGACAGAGGAGCCTGGCGAGCTATAAGACATGGGGTCACAAGAGAGTTAGACATGACTTAGTGATTAAACAACAAAGCAGATCCCTCCACACTCCCAATGTCAGGTTACATGTGTTGGAGTCACTTTTTCTTGCTGTTAATTCAGATATGAAATTACATCAGTGTACCTTTAAATAAAAAGCAGTACAGTTTTTCTCATACAAAGTAAAATATGTTTATCTGATAAATTATATAACTTTAGAAATCCTGACGTTTGTAACATTTAAAGTGCTTTCACCTACCTTATATTAATTTGAAAAGAGTCCAGGGAGCTAGGTATGTCTTGAAACATTCCTCTTTAACAGATGGGAACACTGAGGCAGCAGATGGGAAGGAGCACATCTACACAACAACGGGCAGCAAGGTAGAAAATTCACAGCTGGGAATTAAGTCTTTTGGTTTTCTCTCCAGGACTGTTCAAGTGAGGTAAGATAACAGATACTGGTATCAATAGGTAAATGTTACTAGAAAAATGTCACACCAAATGAAAATATTTTTTTAAAGTAAAAGAATAAAAAGAATCAGACTTTTAAAACATTTATAGCATCAATATTTTGAATGGGATACAGAGAAATGAATTGTCATTGTCTTTAAGCACCTAAAATGAACAATTAAAATGACCATATTAGGAATTTGGGGGAAAAAAAAAAGCCATTAAGGCAGAATGCTTATCAGACTAACTGCTACTGCTGCTGCTAAGTCGCTTCAGTCGTGTCCGACTCTGTGCGACCCCATAGGCGGCAGCCCACCAGGCTCCCCCATCCCTGGGATTCTCCAGGCAAGAATACTGGAGTAGGTTGCCATTTCCTTCTCCAATGCATGAAAGTGAAAAGTGGAAGTAAAGTCACTCAGTGGTGTCGGACTCTTAGTGACCCCATGGACTGCAGCCCACCAGCCTCCTCCATCCATGGGATTTTCCAGGCAAGAGTATTGGAGTGGGCTGCCTTTGCCTTCTCCCTATCAGACTAAAGGTTTATATTAAATCCCATTTTCAACAGGAAAACTGTACTTTTTTGAACATCAGCTAAAATACCTTTATTTCTTGCTTTGCTGAAATCATAATTTAGACATATGTCATAATTGAATTTGAATAGAAGCAAACTTTACTCAGTTTAACTTCTAAAAATGATTTATATGGATGAAACTTGTGAGTTTAGCTAGCTAATTATCTAAACAATGTTTCCTTTATAATGTTAAATGTTCCAATGAAGATAACAGGTGAATTATAAGTTGGAGTCCCATTAGGAAACAAGTGGCACACTCAAATTAAAATTATTCAAAAGGAGTTTATTTTCAAGGGTAGGAGGAGGTTGTAGGATGACTTCTTCTGACCTCCTTTTTGAGTTCCTTGTTGGTTAATCCAAACCTGAAGCAAGATTAGCCTCTGAGGGCAATGGGCAGGAGAGAGAAGGGCGGAAATAGATCTGGAGGTGCAAGTTGGAAGTATCTGCCAGAGTGATATGAGACATGAAGATGATACTGATGAGACAGCTAGCACTTATTGTTTGATATCTATCCATTTTTGCATTTAGCATTCATTGACTCATTTAATTCTCTCAAATAGCCTATGAAGTTAGTAGTTTGTCCATGTCACATGTGAAGAAACTGAACTTCTCACTTTCTGGTGAATTTCTTCAAGGTGTGTTCATGATTATCTTCCTCCTCAGGGCCAGAGTCCATGAGAAAAAAGATGTCAAACTCTGGCAGGGAGAATGGGCCACAGACTCTTGTTTTGATTATTTCCCTTGGAAAAATAAAAAAAGCAATACTGATATATTTATGCTTATGTATTCAGCTTTTGTGAATGAAAAGTGAAAGCGACTTCACTTTCGCTTTTCACTTTCATGCATTGGAGAAGGAAATGGCAACCCACTCCAGTGTTTTTGCCTGGAGAATCCCAGGGATGGGGGAGCCTGGTGGGCTGCTGTCTATGGGGTCGCACAGAGTTGGACACGACTGAAGCGACTTAGCAGCAGTAGCAGCATTCATTTTTTATTATTTTTTCATTATTCATTTTTTATTAAAAATACATAATACAGATTTTTTTTTCTAGTTAACTGGATAAAATAAGAATCTTCTGATAGAAAAACTTGCCAGTGTTGTCTCAGTGCACATAATTAAGAAGGTAAACCAATAAGGATGAGTCTCCCAGCACACTTAATTTTCTAATCAGCCTCAGAAAGAAGTAAATTCAGGAGACAGAACTGTTTGTTGTTCAGTGGCACAGTCATGTCCAACTCTGTGACCCTATGGACTGTAGCACACCAGGCTTCCCTGTCCTTCACTGTGTCCCAGAGTTCGCTCAAACTGATGTCCATTGACTCGATGATGCCATTCAACTGTTTCATCCTCTGCTACCCCCTTCTCCTCCTGTCCTCAGTCTTTCCAAGAATCAGGGTCTTCTCCAGTGAGTTGACTCTTGGCATCAGGTGGCCAAAGTATTGGAGCTTCAGCATCAGTCCTTCCAATGAATATTCAGAATATTTTCCTTTAGGATTGACTCGTTTGATCTCCTTCCTGTTCAAGGGACTCTCAAGAGTTTTCTCCAGCACCACAGTTCAAAAGCATCAATTCTTTAGCACTCAGCCTTCTTTATGGTCCAACTCTCACATCCATACATGACTATTGGAAAATCCATAGCTTTGACTATATGGACTTTTGTTGGCAAAGTGATGTCTCTGTTTCTTAATATGTTGTCTAGGTTGGTCATAGCTTTTCTTCCAAGGAGCAAACATCTTTTAATTTCCTGGGTACAGTCACCATCTGCAGTCTATTTTAGAGCAAGAAAATAAAGTCTGTCACTGTTTCCATTTTTGTCCCCCCATCTATTTGTTGTGAAGTAATGGGACTGGATGCCATTACCTTTGTTTTCAGAATGTTGAATTTTAAGTCAGCCTTTAGTCTCTCCTCTTTCACCTTCATCACAAGGCTCTTTAGTTCCTCTTCTCTTTCTGCCATTAAAATGGTATCATCTGCATATCTGAGGTTATTGATACTTCTCCTGGCAATCTTGATTCCAGCTTATGTTTCATCCAGCCCAGTATTCCACATGATGTACTCGGTATAGAAATTAGCCGGGTGACAGTACTGCTGTCACACACAGGTGACAGAAAGCAGCCTTGATGTACTGCTTTCCCAATTTGGAACCAGTTGTTCCATGTCCAGTTCTGTTTCTTCTTGAATTGCATACAGTTTTCTCAACAGGCAGGTAAGGTGGTCTGGTATTCCCATCTCTTGAAGAATTTTCCACAGTTTGTTGTGATCCACACAGTCAAAGGCTTTAGTGTAGTCAATGAAGCAGAAGTAGATATTTTTCTGGAATTCCCTTGCTTTATCTATGATCCAACAGATGTTGGCAGTTTGATATCTGGTTCCTCTGCCTTTTCTAAATACAGCTTGTAATTCTGGAAGTTCTCAGTTCACATACTTTTGAAGCCTAGGTTGAAAGATTTTGAGCATTACCTTGTTAGCATGTGAGACGAATGCAAATGTGCAGTAGTTTGAGCATTCTTTGGCATTGCCTTTCTTTGGGATTGGAATGAAAACTGACTTTTTCCATTCCTGTGGCCACTGCTGAGTTTTCCAATTTCCTGGCTTATTGAGTGCAACACTTTAACAGCGTCATCTTTTAGGATTTGAAATAGCTCAGCGGGAATTCCATCACCTCCATTAGCCTTGTTTATAGTGATGCTTCTTAAGGTCTACTTGACGTCACACTTTAGGATGTGTGGCTCTAGGTGAGTGATCACTTCATCGTGGATAAAACTGTTAGATGCATGTTTTTACTGTCTTCTTTGCTTTCACTATTGAGCAAACAGGCTTTCTCTGGTTTGTAAACGACTGGTGTAAACTTGTGTGAACATTTTCTAACTGAAAGTTGAAATATGAGCTTCAGTTTGAAACTCATTTGGAAAATTAGGAAACATCCAGATGAGATAGCACAGAAACATTTGTGAGGCACTCTCCCAGGACCATGAGTTAATAAATCCTCAAAATGGATCTTGTACCAGTGTATGCTCTCAAAGTCTACTGGATCTTGTACCTAGGTGTGCTCACAAAGTCTGTGTCCCTTCCTCTTTGCCTTGACCTTTGACCTCTTGACCTTTCTTCTGTATTTACACAAGGGGAATAAAGTACAACAAACATATTGGTAGTTTGCATAGATTGGTATGTAAATTGTTAGTGGGCTTTTTTTTTTTTTGGTATCCCACCATATTCTACTAAGATACATAAAATTGGTGCCAAAAATAGTCCCATAGGGCACAAAACTGAACGATTGAGAAAGAGGAGAGGTAAGACAAAAATATGGAGACAGCAATAAATCACTTCTCAGGCTTTATTATAAGTCTCTTTAGATTTTCCATGAGTTACTCATAATATGTGTAGAAGTATTACATTTGACCAGAAAATATGGCCAATGTAGACAGACCCAAGTCCCTCAAGCTGACTATCAAAGACTGTGAAGATTCATGACTCAATCACATCAACCTTTGCTGTACCCAGGCCAGTCAAACTCTTGCCTCTGTTTGACTTTACATCCCCTCTATAAAACAGGCATAGAAGTCATAAAAAAACAGGATGTTTTAGGAGGTTGATGAAATAATTTGTAAAAGGTACTTTTAAATCCCCATAGATCCTTTATACTAATTCATTTTGGGGATTTTTCCATGGTATATTTTACCAGTTTAAAATTTACAGGCCATATCACCACATAAATATTTGTTCTAGCTTAGTGCTTAATAGGTGGAATGGTGTTTCTTGCATGCTATTCTATTGATAGAACATTTTAGCTGTACTCCTTGGAGAAATACAGACCATGAAAGAATTGATTGCTTTGCTCTATGTATGCTTCAGGGATCTGCACCAATGTATGGACCTCTTATATATTACCAGATAACACAGCAAACTCTCCCTCCTCTTAAAAAAATTCAGACACTATGGACAAATAGAATATATATATGATGTTCAAATCTTGTTTCCCCCACTTCTCAGGTTTAAAGGACCTGCTATTAACTCTGCTCTGAATTCTTTAAAAGCATAATGTTGACCATGTTGTCCTAAACTCTCCCTACAGGATGTGTTGGCATCTTCTATAGTATATACTCAGTCTTCCATGTATCCCAGCGAATCTGCTCAGATTAAAATCAAATCAAAACAACTCACTGAGTGGTAAACAGATGGCTGATATTCGGCTTTCCTTGCTGGCTACAGTGGTGGCCCATGAAACATTACCTGCTGGATGGGCTTTCTTCCTGGCATTGTTTTCCTTCACATTTCAGCTTCTGAGCCTGTGATTATGGATCAGAGCTTGAAAAAAGTCTGTGGTTTGCTCAGAAAAAGATTGCATGAAGTGCATCAGTGCTTTCCCGGCTGAAAACATCTGTTAGGAGACACAAATTTAGCTTCTCATTGTTGGCTTCCTGTGTACCAGACAGAGTTTATTATTTAACTGATGACTGGGAGAAACGGGCTCCTGCAACAATCTGGCCACAAACTGAAGATGGATTTTTACATTTGTTATTTAAATTACCTTGAGAGGAAAGGATTTGGGAATGAAGTGTTGACCTTAACCTTGTTGGCCAAGAAATCAGCTCCAAGAGTATTA
Source organism: Bison bison bison (assembly GCF_000754665.1). Taxonomy (NCBI): domain Eukaryota; kingdom Metazoa; phylum Chordata; class Mammalia; order Artiodactyla; family Bovidae; genus Bison; species Bison bison. Next base: position 3,781,869 of record NW_011494738.1, on the reverse strand, counting down.
TCAAAAGTGAATATATTCATACATGTATATTTATATGTGTGTATATATTATATATGCTTAAATTGTAAGCTTTAGGAAGCCACTTTGCTTTCTTAAGAAAAGGAAAAGATTTTAAAATATGAGGTAACTTGAATTTAGCTAAGATAAAAGACAGAATTGCTTTTTAGGAATTTTATGAGAGATTGTACTGAAATAAAATTTAAATTGCAGCTAAATAGTACCCCAGCACACCAGAATGGACATCAGTGGATGTCATCCCACATAGTATATCAGCTACTAAGGGAGCATTCCTAAAGACTTGTTTCCTTACTGAAATATTTGAAGAAGCAGGAATGGAGAATAAATTCTCATCATCCTCCATACAACTGCAATATATGCAAAGGTCCTTGAATTTATTACTTTATTACATTCAATAGAAGTTGTACTTCCAACTTTGTGATCCTATGTCTACAGATTGTTTACTGTTTTCTGCTCTTCCAGTCAGCTGAGTTGGTTTGGTGAGATGGTTCTCAAATATGACTGCTCATTAGATCACCTGGGGAGGACTTTTAGTATATACTTGTTCCTGGGTCCCAATCTAGACAAAATGAGTCAATTTCTTAGATTATAAGAAACCTAAATGAGTGCCTGTCAATTATAAACTTAGGTGACTTATTCTGACTTCTTCAACTGAACCATGAAATGAATAGACAAACGCTCTCTTAAGTCCCATCAAAGGGTGCAAAGCCGTTGTTATCATTTCTTAAAAATTCAGATTGAAGTCAGGACCTTGACATCTCAGTATCTCATTTAATCTTGACCACAACTTTTCAAGGACTGCATTATCTATTTTAGAGATGGTGGCAGAGGGTCAGTGACCTTAAGAACATTTCCCTAGGACATAACATTTAACACATGGTAGAACAAAAATTTAAATCCAGATGGATTTAAAAGGAATTACAGTCAAATTCTTAGCTTTTTCATCAGTGGTTTTCATTCCTTGATTCAACCTCAGTTTTTATAACAAATATTTTGACCTCTTTATACTGTCTATATCTCAGAAAAGTAAAACCCCATAATTATAATGAAATAAAAGATAAAAGGAAAGTAAACTAAAAACAATAAACACTGCCTTATTTCTTTGATGTCTAAAAGCATATATGATCACATTAGAAGATGTAATAAAGTAGTCAGCTGCTCGTACCTACAATTAACTTTAGAATCACCTAATGCCACAGCTTCACCTGAACTTTGACACAGATGCATTGTGTAGGCAACTTGTGTACTCATGAGCAACTTGTAGTCAAGGACACAAGTTTTTCCAAGGGTATAACTTTTGATCTGCTTAATGAACAAAACAGCCTAAATTTCCTCTTGATTAATAATGTAGTTGCAATACCGGAAAAATCAGTGTATAAATACCTCATAGCTCAGGTGATAAAGAATCTACCTGCAGTGCGGGAGATCTGGGTTCAATCCCTGGGTTGGGAACATCCCCTGGAGAAGGGACAGGCTACCCACTTCAGTATTCTAGCCTGGAGAAATCCATGGACTATATAGTCCATGGGGTCAGAAAGAGTTGGACACAACTGAGTGACTTTCACTTACTTAGTGAAAGGTCTTTTCTGTCTGTGTAAAATGGAGTTGGATTGGAACTCTGATCATTATAAACAGATTTTTCACTTCTTTGGCTGTTTGGAAATTCAAAAGCCATACAGAATGCTTTATTGTTCATCATGTGGGACTCTCTGAGGAATTTCAGAAAGATAAAAATCTCTAGTTCTTGCCCACCCATCTGAGCCACCAGGGAAGTCCAATACCAAATATACCAAATTCCAAATATAAGATTGGTAGAACTCTCCAACCTTCTTTCTCCCAAAATCTTGTAATATCTGAAAACTCCTCCAGTTCACCAAAAGCACTAGTAGGGTGGGGGTAGGGGGTAGCAGGGCCATTGTTGAGACTTACTTCAATGCGCCAAATTGGCTGAAGAGCACCTAAAGCTAATCTTATATAGGCTGCGTGAATCTTGTGTTTTTCTCTTTGGGGCATACAGTACATTGGTTAACTGAGTAACTAACTAGAAACCCAGGTCTACTATTAACATGCTTAGCCAAGGAACATCTTCGCTGAAGCCTTCTTTATTTACAGTATGTTTCTTATGGAAATTAATGACACAGAGGCAAAAGGGGAGGCAATGGAAAAAAAATGTACTGATCTCATTCTATTACTTTCATGATGGGAACAAAGTGACACATTAAGATGCTGTAGAAAAGAAAATCTATTTCTCTATCTAAGATGTTCTTGTGACACTTCAAAAATTTATAATAGGAATCTGTCATCTACTATACACTGGCCCACAATGAAGCTAAGAATAGCTTTTGCTCCAGGCATTCTTTTCCTTTAAGCCACAACACAAAGAGAGAATGATAGGCGTTTTCCTTCAATCACTTAGATTTTAGTCAGAATTTGTTTCCTAAACCTTAGCCACCAACTTGGTCTGGTTTAAATAAAAACTCTGAAAACTGAACCAGCTGACATTCATCCTTGTCATCTTTTTTTCACTATTATGCACCATTTACTTTTTATTATGACCAGATATATTTAATATTTAGATATTTACTTTTCATTCTCAAGATTTTTAGCGTACTTATGATTTAGGATTTGTCAAGGAAGCATTCTTTTTTTATATTAGAGTTTTATATTATTTTACAATATTATAGTTTCAGGTGTACAGCAAAGTGATTCAGTTTATATATATATATGTATACACACACACACTGTACACACACACACATGTGTGTATATAAATACACATACACACATATGGACTTCCCAGGTGACTCAGTGGTAAAGAATCTGCCTGTCAATGCAGGAGCCACAGGAGACCTGAGTTTGATCCCTCGATAGGGAAGATCCCCTGGAAGAGGAAATGCCAACCCATTCCAATATTCTTGCTGGGATAATCCCATGGACAGAGGAGCCTGGCAGGCTATAGTCCATGAAATCTCAAAGAGTCAGACATGACTGAGCATGCATACACATACAGATCAGATCAGATCAGTCGCTTAGTCGTGTCCGACTCTTTGCAACCCCATGAATCGCAGGATGCCAGGCCTCCCTGTCCATCACCAACTCCTGGAGTTCACTCAGACTCACGTCCATTGAGTCAGTGACGCCATCCAGCCATCTCATCCTCTGTCGTCCCCTTCTCCTCCTGCCCCCAATCCCTCACAGCATCAGAGTCTTCTCCAATAAGTCAACTTTTCACATGAGGTGGCCAAAGTACTGGAGTTTCAGCTTTAGCATCATTCCTTCCAAAGAAATCCCAGGGCTGATCTCCTTCAGAATGGACTGGTTGGATCTCCTTGCAGTCCAAGGGACTCTCAAGAGTCTTCTCCAACACCACAGTTCAAAAGCATCAATTCTTCGGTGCTCAGCCTTCTTCACAGTCCAACTCTCACATCCATACATGATCACAGGAAAAACCATAGCCTTGACTAGACGAACCTTTGTTGGCAAAGTAATGTCTCTGCTTTTGAATATGCTGTCTAGGTTGGTCATAACTTTCCTTCCAAGGAGTAAGCGTCTTTTAATTTCATGGCTGCAGTCACCATCTGCAGTGATTTTGAAGCCCAGAAAAATAAAGTCTGACACTATTTCCACTGTTTCCCCATCTATTTCCCATGAAGTGGTGGGACCAGATTGCATGATCTTCGTTTTCTGAATGTTGAGCTTTAAGCTAACTTTTCCAGTCTCCACTTTCACTCTCATCAAGAGGCTTTTTAGTTCCTCTTCACTTTCTGCCATAAGGGTGGTGTCATCTGCATATTTGAGGTTATTGATATTTCTCCTGGCAATCTTGATTCCAGCTTGTGTTTCTTCCAGTCCAGCATTTCTCATGATGTACTCTGCATAGAAGTTAAATAAGCAGGGTGACAATATACAGCCTTGACTACTCCTTTTCCTATTTGGAACCAGTTTGTTGTTCCATGTCCAGTTCTAACTGTTGCTTCCTGACCTGCATACAAATTTCTCAAGAGGCAGATCAGATGGTCTGGTATTCCCATCTCTTTCAGAATTTTCCACAGTTTATTGTGATCCACACAGTCAAAGG
>NW_011494738.1:3776773-3777576 GCF_000754665.1 Bison bison bison | reverse complement strand
TAGTTTGAGCATTCTTTGGCATTGCCTTTCTTTGGGATTGGAATGAAAAGTGACCTTTTCCAGTCCTGTGGCCACTGCTGAGTGTTCCAAATTAGCTGGCATATTGAGTGCAGCACTTTCACAGCATCATCTTTCAGGATTTGAAATAGCTCAACTGGAATTCCATCACCTCCACTAGCTTTGTTCGTACTGATGCTTTCTAAGGCCCACTTGACTTCACATTCCAGGACGTCTGGCTCTAGGTCAGTGATCACACCATCGTGATTATCTGGGTTGTGAAGATCTTTTTTGTGCAGTTCTTCTGTGTATTCTTGCCATCTTTTCTTAATATCTTCTGCTTCTGTTAGGTCCATACCATTTCTGTCTTTATCGAGCCCATCTATGTACGAAATGTTCCTTTGGTATCTCTGATTTTCTTGAAGAGATCCCTAGTCTTTCCCATTCTGTTGTTTTCCTCTATTTCTTTGCACTGATCGCTCAAGAAGGCTTTCTTATCTCTTCTTGCTATTCTTTGGAACTCTGCATTCAGATATTTATATCTTTCCTTTTCTCCTTTGCTTATCGCTTCTCTTCTTTTCACAGCTATTTGTAAGGCCTCCCCAGACAGCCATTTTGCTTTTTTGCATTTCTTTTCCATGGGGATGGTCTTGATCCCTGTCTCCTGTACAATGTCACAAACCTCATTCCATAGTTCATCAGGCACTCTATCTATCAGATCTAGGCCCTTAAATCTATTTCTCACTTCCACTGTATAATCATAAGGGATTTGATTTAGGTCATACCTGAATGGTCTAGTGGTTTTC
>NW_011494738.1:3765284-3776189 GCF_000754665.1 Bison bison bison | reverse complement strand
TTCGCTGATTCCTAGAATGTCGACATTCACTCTTGCCATCTCTTGTTTGACCACTTCCAATTTGCCTTGATTCATGGACCTGACATTCCAGGTTCCTATGCAATAGCAACATTGCATACATGTACACTTACATACATATACATTACATGTATATACACTTACATATATACATTATGCAACAGGAACATTGCCTACACGTACACTTACACATATATACATTCTTTTTCAGATTCTTTTCCTGTATAGGTTATTATAGAGTATTGAATATAGTTCCCTGTACTATACAATAGGTTCTTAATTGAATATCTATTTTATATATAGTAGTGTGTATCTGTAAATCTCAATCTCTTAATTTATCCCCCTCTGCTACCTTTCCTCTTTGGTAACTCGAAGTTTATTTTCTATGTCTATGAGTCTATTTATATTTTGTAAATAAGTTCATTAATTTCACTTTGCTTCCACACCTAGGTAACATATATTTGTCTCTGACTTCACTTAGTATGACAACCTCTAGGTCCATCCATGTTGCTACAAATGGCATTATTTCATTCTTTTTTATGGCTGATTAATAGTCCATTGTATATATGCCCACTCCAGTGTTCTTTCCTGGAGAATCCCAGGGATAGCAGAGCCTGGTGGGCTGCCATTTATGGGGTTGCACAAAGTTGGACACAACTGAAGCGACTTAGCAGCAGCAGCAGTATATATGTAACACATCTTCTTTATCTGTTCATCTGCTGATGGACACTTAGATTGCTTCTGTGTCTTGACTATTATAAATAGTGCTACAATGAACATTGGAGTACATGGATTCTTTCAACTGATGGTTTCTTCCAAATATGTGCCCAGGAGTGGGATTATAGGATCATATAGTAGCTCTATTTTAAGACTACTTAAGAAACTCCATACTGTTCTTCATAGTGGCTGTACCAGTTTACATTCCCACTAACAGTGTAGGAGGGTTCCCTTTCACCACTCAAGTGGATACTTGAAATTCCCAGAAAAGGAACAGTCAAGTCATATTCTTTTACATTGTTCATGGCTGTGTGTTGGTTTGATCTTGCTTTGGGTATTCCAACTACCTATTTGAGTGAGGAAAGGCACTATCAACATTATTAACTTTCAGGAGAAAATCAAAGATAACACTTAGAAAGTCCACATGCCTTTAAAACAAGTCAACAATAGACTTAAGATTACTTCCTAATTGATTAAAGTGCTTGATGTGGATTAAGTATTTAAAGAATAGGATAGGAGAAAACTTTCTCCACCCAGGGAAAATGTTAAAATAAATGTTTTCTATTCAAACATCATCTCTCTTCATACCAATGACAGGTAATTTTCAAAGGCGGAAAATTATTCTTTCTCTTTTTTCCAATCTAATATTCCTTTGAAAAATAGTTTTTGGTTTGGAAAATGGATATTTTCCTCCAGTAGAAATAAAACTTGCCAATTGATGCAAGTAGTTTAACTCAGGTTGGGTTGAATTTGGAAAAAGTTTACATTTGCAGTGATAAAGGCTTGATTTTTCTCTCATAAGTTTTAGTTTTCTCTCATAGCTTTTTATTTGCAATTGAGAAAAAAGTTGGATTGAGAACAAAATAAGAAATTAATACCTCACTCCTTTATTCAAACATGAATTGTATTCTGTGCTGTGTCAAATATATTCAAACTTTCTTTTTCTCATAATTCTCTAAAAAATACCAAATAAGAAAGATTAATAAACTAAAGTGATATTAAACTCTTAGCAGCTAGCAGCTAACTCCCTCATGTATAAGTGAACAAGAGACAGACATCTCAGTGATAATAATGGAAATGAGTTGAGAAGGCTAAAACAAATGAGTTATTTTAGAATTAAGCCTTTACCCACTGTAGGGTTTTTTTTATATATCAGAACCTTGGGTACGCCTCCCTTTAAGAGACAGCTCTCCCTTGAGTGTGGGCTGGAGTTAGTGATGCTTCTAATGAACAGAATAAAGCAAAATTTATGACATGTGGATATGGCAGAAAAAAAAAAAAACAAAAAACCAGTAACATAGTGGCTTCTATCTTGTACTCTTTTATCTTGGGTCACTTTCTAGGGAAAGTCAGCTGCCTTATTATGAGAACATTCAAGCAGCCATATGCAGAAGCCCATGTAGTCAGAAACAGAGGCCTCTTGTCAACAGTCATATGGGTGAGGCCGTCTTGGGAGCAGATCCTTTGGTTTCAGTCAAACCTTCAGATGATTCCTATTTCAGTAGGGACCCTGACTCAGAACTCCTGGACTAGGCCCCTCCTGAATTCCTGACTCATGGAAACAATTAGACAGTAAATATTTGTTGTGTAAACCATTAATTTTAGAGTAACTTGCACATGGCAGTAGATAACTAAAACATCAATAATATGTCTTTGATACTCATTTATATTTAGAGCATACTCCATTTTGTCACATTCCAAATCCAAGAATACACTAGCTTTTTAACATATCAACTCAAACATGTGGAGAAGTAAGGCTACTACTAGATTTAGTTTTCACAGATCTGGAATGATTTTTCAGTTTATGTAGTACTCTTAGCATGCATTCTTTGAGGTTTATTAATAGACTTTGGTAACTGGTTTATAGACATGGGCCTTCCTTGGTGGCTCAGCTGGTAAAGAATCCACCTGAAATGCGGCAGACCTGGGTTCAATACCAGGGTTGGGAAGATTCCCTAGAGAAGGTACGGCTACCCACTCCAGTATTCTGGCCTGGAGAATTCCATGGACTGTATAGCCCGTGGGGTTGCAAAGAGTTGGACACACTGAGTGACTTTCACTTTTAGTTTATAGAAATAACTCTCTTTTTTCTTATGATCTAATAAAAATTGAAACGGTAATGCTGTAAGTGGTAGTGGTAGTAAACTCCATGGATAAGTGTAGGACTGGCTATTTGGGTTCAAGTTCTGGCTTCACTACTTTCTAGCTGTGTGACTTAGAGCGAATCACTGCTGTCTCTGTCCCTAGATTCTTCGTGTGTGAAACAGGCATAACAATAGTACCTTCTTCTTAAGAGTTTCCAGATGTTTAAGCTGGTTGGTTTAACATCTCAAAATCAGTGTAATTTACTGCATTGATGAATGAAGGAGACAATCACAATTCATTTTAATACACATGGAAAAAGCATTTGATAAATGCCACATCAATTCCACAGTTTTTAAAAACCTCAAACTCAGAATAGAAGAGAAGCAAACATCTTTCAGTTGTAAGAAGTTATCTATAAAACATTTAAAAATCTTATATTTAATCCTGAAATGCAAATTTTCCCTTTTGAATTTAGAAAATTAAAATATTTAGCTTCTTACTTTGTGTATCTAGAAGAATGAAATTAAATTTCATATTGCTTGGTTCTGAAACAACTTGTCCTCAATTCACTTATGAACACTGTTAATTTATCTCAGAGTGTTTATTTCTTTACCTGTGTGATAGCACCAAAGGAAAAAGAAACACACAGTAATGAAAACACAGGGTGATGAAACACAGTGACTCTTCAACAACTGTTCAGAAGTGGTGTACATTGCCTCTCATATTTTATTGGCCAGAGTAAGAACCAAGCATGTAATCATTGGGAAGTAGAGGCAGAAAATATTGAGGATAATTATAAAATCCATTGCCCAGATTTGTATATCATGTCCTTTGTAAACAGGCAGAGAATATTACCTAAATGTTAATCCCTTAATGCTAAAATTACACAGGAATAGGGGCCTTGTAAGTGAATGTGGTGACTTAAATGAGATTCTATTGGGTCTTTATCTTGTCACTGTCTTGCAGAATTTCATCTGTTAATCAAGAACTTTTCTTTGATATTTTAACTCTTGGTATCCAAGATTTCTCAATCTGGGAAAGTATGTGTGCCTATGGGATAAACTACACTAAAATAATACTATATATTCATAAAGGATATGAAAAATACACACATATATCAATAAAGGTGTTGCTGTAACAGCTATAAACAACTGACTCCTGATGTACTCTTTTCATCTAAAAAAAAAAAAAAAGAAATATATATTTGTATAATCCTTTACAGTTTACTGGGATACTTTCATATTATTTCACTTTAAAAAGCAATGGAATAGAGTTAGACATTTTAATTTCCTGTTACTCAATTATGTTTCCCAATAGACAGAAAAAAAAAATGAAAATAGGGGCAATCTTGTACTCATTTCCCCATCCTCAGAGTCTAACACAATGTCTGACATGAGGAGGGCTCATTTATTGAGTGAAATGGTATTCAATTACTTGTTCAAGATGATGGTGCTAACAATTTTGGGAGCAAGGATTGAATACAGGCCTTCTGGACCCAACAGCAATGTTTGCTCCTCTACACCCCTGCTAACCCAATAATACTTGCCTATATGAGGGCAGAGAAACTAGAAAAGCAGAGAATAATTAATTAGTTTGTATTTTCTTGGAAACTGACCAACATTTCCACTTTCAGCATGCTGGCAGGTAAACAGATAAGAAGATAAAGCATGGGTCAGTAGGAATGCAACTGCTGAGAAGTCCCTGCCCATAAAATACCATCAATGTGCCCATCTGTTTCATATAGAGATGCACGTTTTTCAAAATTAACATATTTACACCAATTTAAGTGAAGACAATATGTTCAGAAAGGTATTAGGAAGTGCTGCGGAAGGCTGGTGAGCAGCCTGAGGTCTGAGAGCATCAGTCACTAGCATTTCCTTGCGTTCGAAGAACCATGAAGCTGGTAGTTGTTGGTTGCCTGTTTGCTAAGTCATGTCTGATTCTTTTGCAACCCCATGAACTGCAGCCCACCAGGCTCCTCTGTCCAAGAGATTTCCCAGGCAAAAGCACTGGAGTGGGCAGCCATTTCCTCCCCTAGGGGATCTTCCCAACCCAGAGATTGAATTCGCATTTCCTGCCACTGTCAGTTGCTTTTTATTGTAAGTAAATGGATATTAGAATTGGCATGATGTCCCCAAGTCAGGCTGATATTCTACTTTCAGAAAAGTTTAATCGTCACTAAGCAGAATAAAACATTTTCTCAATGGCCCTCTGTACAATGTTTCAAATTTCCTGATTTCAATTTCTTCATCCTTATTTTCTGCATTATCTTCCATGTCACCCTGTCATTCAATAACTATTTTTCCAATCTGAATATGGACATCTAGGCAGTCTGGGTGATAGAATCACAAATAGTGTATCTGTCTTTACCTTTCTGAAATTAACAATAGGTAATATAGGAGACCATACAAAGGAATTTCATACCATGAACAAACCAGAAATCATTAAATTAGCGCCTGTTTTGGATCAGCCTGTTGTGGGAAGCACAGGGAATTGAATCCGTAATCTTTGCTGGAAAATTACTACAGAAAAATAAAATGGTAGATATATGAAAAAATTGAACTCAAAGCAAACTTAAATAAAAATACTTGATACTGTAGAATACACAATCTTATTGCTTATGTAATCAATATTATATATTAAGGGTGTATTGAATAGTCTTTGTATTGTAAAATTGTGAGCTTATAACTAATTCATACAAATTTTAAATACTGTATTTTAGTAGAGAGATAACTATGAACTGTAATAAATAGAAAATTCCATAATAAGGAAAAATTTGAGATATCCCTTGATATGAAGAATTAGTACCATCTTGAGGGAATACAAAGTGAAAGAATGATCTAGTATTCATCAGGTAAATTCCAAAGCAGATTAAAATTTTAATTCTATCTTAGAAGGAAAAAAAGGGATAACATTTGGAGGAAAATTAAGAAATCCGTAAGATAGGACTCATGTTAAAGAACAAGGGGCAGAAAACAATGTGTTGGCCCATGCCACTTCAAAGTGTTCTTGAGAAAGAATTGAAATGAAAGCTTTTCATCCAAGACTAGAGATCACCACTGTAAAAATTGGGTGTAAGGCAAATCCTGACGAGCAATACACAAGAAGGCTACACAGGGCAACTCCTTTTAGATTCTCCAGTGTTCTTCCTCTTCAACTTTCTGGCTTTAAGACTCACAAGAGAAATTTCCTACTCTTTCCAAGCAGCAGTCATCTACCTTAATTGGATATTATACTGGGTAAGTTCAGAAAAATGCTGAATGTGTTGGTAACAGATGTCTCTACTGTACTATTCCTATATTAACTCTAATAGTTGTGTCTTTAAAAGGAAACATGATGGACCCTGCAAATGTAAGTCCTAGCTGTAACATAGCTGTACTGGTGCTGTCGATATACACTGTTGACCTGTTTTCCAATTGCTGCCAAAGTTCTTCATTTTTAAAATTTTCTCAGACTGCATGAATTCCCAGATATCCCACTATTTTTGCTTTGTTTTGCAGTGCAGTTCCTCATAAGTAAAGGTGTATATTTAGTTTCCATCTACCTCTTCAAGAGCATATTCTTCCTGAAATAATCTACTTGAAACAGAACCTTTATCTTTCTGCCTAGTACTGTTCAGCTCAGATAGCCAACATCTTACAGACCAGTGTGATGTCAGAGGACCCATCCTCTTAATGGTTTGGATGTTTAGTAGCCTCAAAACTACAGTGGGCATTTTTACATCCATAATATTTGTTCCACCTTCCTCTAGTCAGTAGATGATACAAAAATGACAAATTTATGAATGCAAAAGTCAGATACTGCAGAAAACATCCACTTAATGTGAGTCATTAACTTTCCTTTTACAGAACAGATCAACAGTCAAGTGACTCATTAGAAAAGAGGGACATTTTTCTACTGTTCATCTCTCCTCTAGTAAAGTTATCTATAGCCTGAAAATACAGGAGGTCGATTAGCACAGAAAAGTCAACCAAGTGCCTTAACTCATTTCTCACTGAAAATGAAAGAATGGGGTCTTATTGGGGAAAAAAAGGATCTGGAGTACATCTACTGACCTAGAAACAGCTTAATCTAGATAAATTTACTGAGGAAATAGAAGGAAGTGATTGCAACTATTGATCCACTCCATTCACTGTGCTTGATACAGAGAAGAAAAGTAAAGATTCTTCTCCTTAAGGAATTCAAGTTTAAGAAAGAATAAACACACATATGAATAATAAGGTGTAATAAAGTAGATATGCAATCAGCAGTATGTGACACATGTAGAACAGCACTGAGAATCTCAGTAAGAAGCCACATGGCAGTGTTATCATTACAACTCTTCAATATAATGTTGTGATGGCTGGGCGAAATGATTAAATCTGCTTGGTTAGTTAAGGAAGGCATCCCATCCATTACTATTGGGTTCAGTTCAGTTCAGTCGCTCAGTCATGTCCAACTCTTTGCTACCCCATGAATCGCAGCACGCCAGGCCTCCCTGTCCATCACCAACTCCCGGAGTTCACTCAAACTCACATCCATCAAGCCGGTGATGCCATCCAGCCATCTCCTCCTCTGTCATCCCCTTTTCCTCCTGCCCCCAATCCCTCCCAGCATCAGAGTCTTTTCCAATGAGTCAACTCTTCGCATGAGGTGGCCAAAGTATTGGAGTTTCAGCTTTAGCATCAGTCCTTCCAATGAACACCCGGGGCTGATCTCCTTTAGAATGGGTTAACTCTTCACAATAACCCTATGAAATAAGGAGAAATAACTTTGGTTTTTCTAATGGAAGAAATGGAGATGGAGTAGTTAATTAGCGTTCTCCATATCATATGGCTATCGGGTGGTGTAGTTCAGGTTTGGCTTTAGAATTGCCTCATGCCCAAGACAATCTTCTCAGCTTACTGCCTCTTTCCCTTTTGCTACCATCTTGACCATGCAGAGGTTTCAAACACATATGTTGTTCATACTCTATCCTTAAAGAGTATGTAAACCTGTTTAAAAGACCTCTCTCCTAAAAGCAGAAACCACAACAAACAGCATGTAACAGAAAATTCCATTGGTCAAGAGAAACAAATTTAGCAGACTCAAAGAAGATCTTTCTTAGAGTTACTTCAAGACGTGTATGGTTAGAGTCAATCTCTACATCCCTTCTAGTAGCATGTTTAGACAGATTTCAGGCTTCAGTGAATACAAAGTATGACTTCAAAAGAAATAAGTGTGGCACTAGTTATATCTCTTTTGGGTATAGAAGGATTTCAAAAGAAAAATAGACTAGCGTGACTTGTAGAATCTTAGATGATTAATTCAATAATGGATGTTCTGTTGCAGTTTGGGAGAGGGATATTTTTTAAAACTTTAAAAAAAATTATGTATTGTGCATTAAATGTTTTGTATTGATAAAGCTACATGACCTAGATACCATACAGTTTTAGCAATAATTTGTATTTTCTATCATTTTGAGAGCATTCATCTGTGTATCTTTAATAAAGACTGGTTTACTTTTGTGAAGATTGAGTAAAATGAGCATAATGAGTTCTGAATATTTTTCCAGGGAGCAGGTATTACTGCCAGAAAATGAAGATCTCACAGGGCTATGTCTGTGGACAAGACAATAGTAAATGATTATTTAACTCTTCAGCTACCTAAATCTGTTTGAAATACTTTATTAACATCTTTCTATCTGAAATGTTGATGATTAATTAGTTCAATGGTCAATATTTAATACATAATTACAGATTATGCACTAGGTATAATGCACTTTGCTCTTGAGCCCAGTGGAGAGTGCAAAAAATAAAGAGAGAGATAAATATATAAAGTTCCTGACCTAAAGGAAATTCAGTCAATAACAATGAAAATGAGATGTTGGTTGATTCTTTCAAAGATTAAGTGCATGCTGGGCACAGGACTAGGCCTTAGCGATACATTGGCACATGAGATAGATAAAATGCCTTCTCACATGGAGATTGCATTCTCTTAGGAGACTCAAGCCACAAATCCCTAAATAAACTGGATTGTGGGTGACAAACACTACAAAGAAAAGAAAACAGATCAAATAAAGTCTCTCTGCAGTGGTGATACTTGTGCCAGTCATGCAAATATCTGAGGCCAGTGTGTTCTTGTAGGGACAAACTGCAAGCACAACCCTTGGGAAGTAGGAGCAAACAGAGTGTTCAAAAAGTACCAAGTCAGGCACTGGGCTAGAGCTCAGCAGTCAGGGGGCCGTGGGGAAGGATCAAGTTCAAAGAGGTGGTCAGGGCCACTTCATAGAGGACCCTGAGGATTCTGGGGAATAGTTTCAATTTTAATCCTGTTGCCATGGGAAGCTGGTTCAGGGCTTTTTCAGTGGGCTGAAAAATTATACAAATGATATAATTATATACATAATTATAGTGTACACATAACATGCTTTTGATCCAAAAGGCACAGTTTAGGAGCTGTGATTGTTGAGAGGCTAGACAATTCGGGTTTTTTTCTCAAAAAATTAAGGATGACTTCATGGAGAAGTTTCTTTTTGCGCTGAGTTCTGAATTATTCATGAAATTTTCATGAATATGTTCTGAAGTATTCATAAAACTATGTGCCCAGAGAATGGTCTGAACAAAGCTCTCAGGTGAGAAATCCTAAGATGTTGACAACTTACACATTCACAATACTGGTATATTCACTTCCCAAGAAGCGAAAGTACTTACACTGAAATAAATAACTATTCAAACTGAAATTGTAGGCACCAGAGCAGGCTGAAATGTTTAGGGGATGAGAGGTTGAGGGGATGAGAGTGGTAGACTTCAGCCCTCAAGCTACAGTAATGGCGACTGTTTACTCTGACACCCCAGAAGCTGACCCTCTTGTTGTGCTTTGATGTCCTGAAAGACAACATGATGTAGTAAATGACATGATAAAGGTATTATGTTCAGGACTCTGCTGAGGTCACAGGGAAAGATCTATGTATTCACAGAGTAGAAGAAATTTTCATTTGTGAATATGAATGGGCTGCCCTCTGCAGCCTTTTATGTTTCCCTTAGTGATTATGCAACAGCACAGTCTGCATCTAGAAAGGGCATTTAAGTGCTTGATAAAAAGGACTGGAAGGACAGTTCCAGGCTTCTGATTATGCCAACAACTCAAACAATTGCAGCCAACTTTAGTGGCTCTGTCTCAAAGGAGATGCTGTGCTCCACGCCACTTTGCATCTGTGGGTGCTAAGTCACTTCAGTCGTGTTAAACTCTTTGTGACCCTATGGACTGTAGCCCACCAGGCTCCTCTGTCCATGGGATTCTCTGGGCAAGAATGCAAGTGGGTCACCATTTCCTACTCCAGGGGGTCTTCCTGACCCAGGGAGTGAACCCACATCTTACATCTCCTTCTTTGGCAAGCTGGTTCTTTACCACTAGGCTCCAGGTCACTAATACGGTTTAACATGCAGTCCTGGAATCATTCAGAAGTCTTCATTTTCATTTGGGCTGTCTTCATTATGCTGCTTTTCTAACTTGAAAGGCTCTGTCAGACAGACGAATGTGACTAGCAATGCATATCAACTGTTGAATCACACAAAGGCAGAGGTCAGAAAATTTTTTACATGAAGATCAGATCAGTCGCTCAGTCATGTCCGACTCTTTGAGACCCCATGAATTGCAGCACGCCAGGCCTCCCTGTCCATCACCAACTCCCGGAGTTCACTCAGACTCACGTCCATCGAGTCAGTGATGCCATCCAGCCATCTCATCCTCTGTCGTCCCCTTCTCCTCCTGCCCCCAATCCCTCCCAGCATCAGAGTCTTCTCCAATGAGTCAACTCTTCGCATGAGGTGGCCAAAGTACTGGAGTTTCAGCTTTAGCATCATTCCTTCCAAGGAAATCCCAGGGCTGATCTCCTTCAGAATGGACTGGTTGGATCTCCTTGCAGTCCAAGGGACTCTCAGGAGTCTTCTCCAGCACCACAGTTCAAAAGCATCAATTCTTCGGTGCTCAGCCTTCTTCACAGCCCAACTCTCACATCCATACATGACCACAGGAAAAACCATAGCCTTGACTAGACGGACCTTTGTTGGCAAAGTAATGTCTCTGCTTTTGAATATGCTATCTAGGTTGTCATAACTTTCCTTC
>NW_011494738.1:3764642-3765021 GCF_000754665.1 Bison bison bison | reverse complement strand
GGTTGGTCATAACTTTCCTTCCAAGGAGTAAGCGTCTTTTAATTTCATGGCTGCAGTCACCATCTGTAGTGATTTTGGAGCCCAGAAAAATAAAGTCTGACACTCTTTCCACTGTTTCCCCATCTATTTGCCATGAAGTGATAGGACCGGATGCCATGATCTTAGTTTTCTGAATGTTGAGCTTTAAGCCAATATTTTCACTCTCCTCTTTCACCTTCATCAAGAGGCTGTTTAGTTCTTCTTCACGTTTTGCCATAAGGGTGGTGTCATCTGCATGTCTGAGGTTATTGATATTTCTCTCGGCAATCCAGGCTGTGCTTCCTCCAGCCCAGCATTTCTCATGATGTACTCTGCATATAAGTTAAATAAGCAAGGTGAC
>NW_011494738.1:3764280-3764542 GCF_000754665.1 Bison bison bison | reverse complement strand
TACATGACCACAGGAAAAACCATAGCCTTGACTAGACGGACCTTTGTTGGCAAAGTAATGTCTCTGCTTTTGAATATGCTATCTAGGTTGGTCATAACTTTCCTTCCAAGGAGTAAGCCTCTTTTAATTTCATGGCTGCAATCACCATCTGCAGTGATTTTGGAGCCCCCCAAAATAAAGTGAGCCACTGTTGCCCCATCTATTTGCCATGAAGTGATAGGACCGGATGCCATGATCTTAGTTTTCTGAATGTTGAGCTTTA
>NW_011494738.1:3752874-3764180 GCF_000754665.1 Bison bison bison | reverse complement strand
CTCTTTCAGAATTTTCCACAGTTTATTGTGATCCACACAGTCAAAGGCTTTGACATAGTCAATAAAGCAGAAATAGATGTTTTTCTGGAACTCTCTTGCTTTTTCGATGATCCAGCAGATGTTGGCAATTTGATCTCTGGTTCCTCTGCCTTTTCTAAAACCAGCTTGAACATCAGGAAGTTCACAGTTCACATATTGCTGAAGCCTGGCTTGGAGAATTTTGAGCATTACTTTACTAGCGTGTGAGATGAGTGCAATTGTGTGGTAGTTTGAGCATTCTTTGGCATTGGAATGAAAACTGACCTTTTCCAGTCCTGTGGCCACTGCTGAGTTTTCCAAATTAGCTGGCATATTGAGTGCAGCACTTTCACAGCATCATCTTTCAGGATTTGGAATAGTTCAACTGGAATTCCATCACCGAACCAGATAGTAAATGTTTAAGTCTTTCTGGACCAAGAAGCAAAATCAAGGATGTTACAGAGACAGTTACAAAACCAGAGAGAGAACAAAAATCTACAGTTTTTCATTGATGAATTTGTAATCCCAATTCCAACTAATGAGAAGTCTACTAATACACGTCTGCTAATGAGATGAATGGAATTCTTTTTTGGGGAATAGGATTTCATTTAGAGTTCAAGATTAGTGTTCTTCATCATCAAACCAAATACAAATATTCATCTATGAAAATCTTGGCTCACAAACTGTACTAAAGCAGGCAATGAGGCTCATTTGGCCTAATAGATGTCATCTATGGACTGATGCCCTAAAATATGTACACCTTAACTTGTGACACGTACATTTTATCAAATTGATAATCAAAATATTGATAAATTATCTTTCTGTAACAGTTCTTTTCATAACATATATAATAGACAAGTAACTAAGAACACATGCTTTAGAATTAGAACAATCCAGGTACAGTGCTTGGCTTCACCCTCTTCTATCTATATGACTTTAGAAATATCACTTAAAATCCCTCAGTCTCTACTTTCTTATCTATAATATATTGATAATACTGGTATCCCTTCAATTCTGTTTTGAGGGGAAATAAGATAGTATGGTGTGTAACACATACTGGACAATAAATAATAGCTATTAGTATTCTTGGGAGCTTCCCTGGTGGCTTAGATGGTATTCTTATGTGCTATATCCAGTTACTTGTTCAGTCATTTAGTTGTGTCCGACTCTTTGCGACCCCATGAACTGCAGCATGCCAGGCCTCTTTGTCTATCACCAACTGCTGGAGTTCACCCAAATCCATGTCCATTGAGTCGGTGATGCCATCCAATCATCTCATCCTCTGTCATCCCCTTCTCCTCCTGCCCTCAATCTTTCCCAGCATCAGGGTCTTTTCAAGAGTCAGCTCTTCACATCATATGGCCAAAGTATTGGAGTTTCAGCTTCAGCATCAGTGCTTCGAATGAATATTCAGGACTGATATCCTTTAGGATAGACTGGTTGGATCTCCTTGCAGTCCAAGGGACTCTCAAGAGTCTTCTCCAACACAACAGTTCAAAAGCATCAATTCTTCGGTGCTCAGCTTTCTTTATAGTCCAACTCTCACATCCATACATGACCACTGGAAAAACCATAGCCTTGACTAGACAGATCTTTGTTGACAAAGTAATGTCTCTGCTTTTCAATATGCTATCTAGGTTGGTCATAACTTTCCTTCCAAGGAGTAAGCCTCTTTTAATTTCATGGCTGCAATCACCATCTGCAGTGATTTTGGAGCCCAGAAAAATAAAGTCTGACACTCTTTCCACTGTTTCCCCATCTATTTCCCATGAAGTGGTGGGACCGGATTGCATGATCTTCATTTTCTGAATGTTGAGCTTCAAGCCAACTTTTCCACTCTTCTCTTTCACTTTCATCAAGAGGCTTTTGAGTTCCTCTTCACTTTCTGCCATAAGGGTGGTGTCATCTGCATATCTGAGGTTATTGATACTTCTCCCAGCAATCTTGATTCCAGCTTGTGTTTCTTCCAGTCCAGCGTTTCTCATGATGTACTCTGCATATAAGTTAAGTAAACAGGGTGACAATATACAGCCTTGACGTACTCCTTTTCCTATTTGGAACCAGTCTGTTGTTCCATGTCCAGTTCTAACTATTGCTTCCTGACCTGCATACAGGTTTCTCAAGGGGCAGGTCAGGTGGTCTGGTTTTCCCTGGATGTATGTAATACATTGATTAATTTTTTCACCACAGTTGTTATTCCTTATTGGGGAGAACCAAGCTCAGAGATCAAGGAACTTCCACAATATCTGTGGTGATGCTATGACTAAAACTCAGTTCTCTTATCTTACTGATTCATTTAGTAATTATTGAGTGTGCATGCATGTGGTAGGAAGAATCCTAAAATGACCCCCCTGAAACCTGTTTATGGCATGCATATACAGAGCATGTGCTCTGTAATCTCTGCTTGAGGGAATTGGGTGGGACCTGTGAGTGCCAGGGATAGTCATTCAAGTAAGGTAACCTGATTAGATTACCTTACTTGAATACATGATGGGATTGTCCTCCTCATGGTTATGTCACATTCTATACAGCCCCATTAATGCAGCCTGAAGGGAGATTCTCTGGCTGGCCTTGAAATAAAGCAGTCATATTATGAGACAGACAAGTGGGTAGGACTTGAGGGAAACCTGTAGGAGCTGGGAGCAGCCTCCTAACCAACAGGCAGCAAGAAAATGAGGACTTTGGCCTCACAACTTCAAGAAAGTAAAATCTGACAACTTGAATGAACTTGGAAGAGTCATCCAAGCTTCAAATAACACATCCCAGTCAATATCTTGGCTTCAGTCTTATGAGACCCTGAGCAGAGAACCCAGCTATGCCATGCCAGGACTTCTACCCATAAAGGTGTATTTTATGAAATAGTTAAATTAGTGGTAATTTGCTATTGAGCAAAAATATCTAAAACACTCTATCAGGTAGTTCACTCAGTGATGACAATAAAATGGTGAAGAAAAATAGACTTGATTCTTGTCCTGTTGGATTTATGGTTTGGAGAACAACATATTGTAATAACGTAAAAAGAGGATGTTATGAGAGAAAGAAGGGAGCCATCGAGCCATCTGAGGGTTGGGTGACAGGGAAAGTTTTCTAGGGATAGGTTAAGAATGGAAAATTTAATAGACTTAAGCAAGGAACTAGAGGGCTGGGGTGGGAGCATGTAGAAGGAGTATTTCATCCTGGGAAGTAAATGCACAAAGGTTCTGGAGGAGGCAAGTGACAGCCCAGGGTAGCTAATGAATTCCAAGCTAGTGAATTCCTATACCTCAGTGAATTCACTCACTGAGGTATAGGGAGAGTTTGAGAGATGAGGCTGGGTAAGCAGGTGCAAGTTCATGAAGGGCTTCCATAGAGTTTGGACTTTCTGTTGAGGGCAATGGGGAGCCAATGAAGGGTTCAGAGTTGAAAAGTGGCAGCTTCAGATTGGTGCTCTATGCATTCTTCATTTAACTGCAGAATAAATGATCAGAGACTTGCTGAGGGGCAGAGCTATATACAGGTGACAGATTATAGTAGTTGGAATGAAGACCATGGGAGTCAAGGTGAAACAGAAGTGTTCAGGGCCTCCTACGTTTCCACAGCGTGGATATTGGGTTGCTTTAGATTCTGACAAGATAGATGGGATGGTTTACAAAGGCATAGCTAGAACTGTAAACACTGACTCTCCCACTAAAACCTTTCTCAAAATGGGTTATATGACCAGAATGTCTAGACTGTGGCAACAGAAGATTCAATCAAGTGTTCTCATTATCTCCAAAGACAGAAGAAAATATATGCCTTTCAATTGGTTCCCAATGGTTATTGTTTTTTTCAGGCAAAATGCTTTCAGAAGAGTGGTCACCCACAGTTGTTTATTGATCCTTCCCATGATTGAGAAATGATAAAATGCTCTGATATGTTAACCTTATTGCGTCCCTCTGGCATTTTGATAAAAAAAACCATTAGCCACTTCGCTTTTCTGGTAATAGCAGCTTCAAATTCAGACCAAGCTCCCTAATGAGAAGATTATAAGCTAGGATGGAAAAGAAAATGATCACCTGGCAAGTCAGAGTAAGATAAATGTTGTTGACCCCTTTATGTAGGGGCCACTGGGCGGCATCTGGGAAGGTTCATTGAAAGAGAGTTGAAAATTAATCCTAACTTGCAGAATGGCGTAGATGCCATCATGACACTGTTGTCTGTTAATAATTCTTTAAGTGCTGAGGTGCACAGAAATTCATTTATGACAGCAAAGGAAATATGAAAGATTACAATTTAGTTGATTGATGAAAAATAATACCAAGGATTTTGTTATCCCATCATTGAGAGAGCTTTGGGGTGGTTACTATGAGTTTTGGTTCCACTGAAGGCACAGTGCAGTTATTCTTTATCCCCTAAATAGGATTTAGAGTGATTCTCTCTAGCCCTGAATAGGAGAGTTGTTGCAGCCTTGAGCTTCTTGTACAGCTCTTTTGGTAAATGACAGAGGTGAAGCCTCCAACAAGTGTATCTGAAATAAGAGGTGGTTTGACAGCCCAGGAAAGCTTTGATCATGTGATAAGCCAGTCAGTGGAAAGAAATCTCTCTGGTGAGAGAGCTATAGTTCTATCAATTATGTTAGCCTATAAATCTGGAGAATTGTGGAAAGAGTGAGAGGTTGCCTTTCAGCTACCTGCCAAATGGATTTCTAGGAGAAAGCCTCAGGTGTATTCCAGAACATGTCTGTATGGCAGATGAACTCTCAGCCTAAGTGTTTTAATGTAGATAGGAATATTATGAAAGTACTTACTTAGTTCCTCAGTCTTCTATATAAAATAGTCTGGCAGGGTGCTGCTGCTGATATAGACTGAATGAAACAAATAAAGATACTTTGATACAAACCCTCTCTTTTCAATGTCAATTTAGGGGTCAATCTGTCAAACGTGTTTTCTTTAGCAAATCGTCAAATCAGTCACTTTGATAAAGGTTGACTGTAAAGGATCTGATATTCCTGAAGCATAGTGTCTCCCATGGGGGTGTCTCTCCTTAACTAAGTCTCAGTGGGTACTTCATTGCTGAAATGAAATACTGATGAAGTGACCCTAAAGTGAACTCAAGAAAAGTGGCACAGGGGTCTCTGTTTCTCATTTTTCCTGGATAGATGGATTCATCAAGTCAAGTTTCAAAGTCAAGGAGATCCCTCAGGGACAAATCATTTTATGAGATTTCTAACACCAAGATCAATCTAAATAAGCTATCCGTGAGCATTTTTAATCTGCAGTGCTAAAGTGCTACAAGATGAGCCTCTGGTTTCCTGAAATGGAGCACATTCTCTGACATAGGGCTGTCATCAGCTTCATATACATCACTGGGGAGAGTAGGAAGGTGGGAAGGAATCTAAGATGCTGAAGGAAATGTTTAATCTCTGGATCTTTGTGATGTTTATGAATGTCACAGTTGCCATCTGCACTGCCTCCAGGCCTTGACAATACAGTTGACCCTTGAACAACTCAAGTTTCACCTGCACATGCCCACTTGTATTAATATTTTTCAGTAGTGAATACTACAGTAGTATACAATTCACAGTTGGTTGAATCTGCCGTTGGGGGACTGTGGATAGGGAGGAACTGTGTATAATGAGAGCCAACTATATGTTATACAAGGATTTTTTTTTACGTACACACTATTATTTATTTTATTTTTTGGCTGTGCTGGGTCTTCTCTGCTGCATTCAGGCTTTCTCTAGCTGTGGAAAGTAGGGGCTACTCTCTAGGCATGATGCCCAGACTTCTAATTGTGGTGGTTTCTGTTGTGGAGCACAGGCTCTAGGCGCATGGGTGTCAGTAGTTGCAGCACATGGGCCCTAGAGAGTGGGCTCAGTGGTTGTGGTGCATGGGCTTAGTTGCTCTACAACATGTGAAATCTTCCTTGACCAACCCGTGTCCCCTGTGTTGGCAGTCGGAATCCCTTCCACTGTGCCACCAGGGAAGTCCATCATAAGGGTTTTTGACTGTGGGAGGGTTGTGCCTCTAACTCCCATATTGTCCAAGGGTCAGCTGTATATTTTTTCTTTCTAGATCTAAGTAGTTATATATTATAAATGAATTGGCAGTAGGATTCATATAAAGAAGGGATAAAATCTTCCAAAATACCCTCACTGGCACTCAACTAACCTAATATGTCCTGTCAATAAGCATAGATTGAAATGTGATCTTAAATTACTATATTACACTGCCCTCTTAGAGCCATACACAACTGTCCATTGCTAAAGAGGAGATAAAAGGGACAAGACTTTGGATCAGTTAGACATACATGTTGTTGGCAGTTACAGAAAACTTTGGTGGCTTATAGAAATGTTATTTTTTTCCTGTGATCTGTTGCCATGTCAACATCTTTGATTCTCTTTTATTTTTTAATTGAAGTAGAGTTGATACATAATGTTGTGTGAGTTTCAAGTGTAAAGTGATTCAGATATAGATAGATAGATAAACCTATTTTTTTCCAGATTCTTTTCCCTTACAAGTCATTACAAAACACTGAGTATAGTTCTCTGTGCTATACAGTAGGGCCTTGATGGCAGTGTGCATGTCTCTCCCTCTAAATCAAAAGCTAAAAGTGACTAAGCCTAGTGAGGAGGCTGTGTCTAGAGTCATACAGGCCAAAAGCTAGTCCTTCTGCACCAACAGGTTAGCCAAGTTGTGAATACAAATGAGAAGTTCTTGATGGAAATGAAAAGTTCTTCTCCAGTGAACACAAGAAAGATAAAAAAGTGAAACAGCCTTACTGCTGATAAAGAGAAAGCTTTAGCCATCTGAATGGAAGCTCAAAACAGCCACAACATTCCCTTAAGCCAAAGCCTAATCCAGAGCAAGGCCCTAACTCCTTTCAATTCTATGAAGGGTGCAAAAGGTTAGAGAGCTCTAGAAGAAAAGCTTGAACCTTGCAGGGTGTGGTTCATGAGGTTAGAGAAAGAAGCTGTCACCAAAACCTCAGAGTGCAAGGTGCAGCAGCAAGTGCTGACGTAGAAGCTGCAGCAATTTATCCAGAAGATCCAGCTGAAATAACTAGTGAAGGTGGCTGCACTAAACAACAGATTTTCAGTGTAGACGAAATAGCCTTCTACTTGAAGAAGATGCCATCTAGGACTTTTCACGGCTAGAGAGAAGTTGGTGCCTGGCTTCAAAGGACAGGCTGACTCTCTTTTTAGAGGCTAAGAAGCTGATGAAACCAGCATTTCTAAAAACCCTAGGGCCCTTAATAATTCTACTAAATGTATTCTACCTGTGCTCTATAAATGGAACAATAAAACCTGGATAACATCATATCAGTTTGCAATTTGTTTTACTGAATATTTTAAACCCTGTACTGAGACCTACTGCTCAGAAAAGAGATTCAAAATATTCCTTTTCATTGACAGAGCACTTGATCACCCAAGAGTTCTGATGGAAATGTTCAATGAGATTAATGTTGTTTTCACACCTCCTAGAACAATGTGCATTCTGCAACCCATGAATCAAGGGATAATTTAAACTTTCAAGCCTTATTATTTAAGAAATGCATTTCATAAGGCTATGGCTGCCATAGGCAATGATTCTTCTAAAAGATATGTCAAAGTTAATTGAAAACATTTTGGAAAGGATTACCATTCTTGATGGACTTCCCTGATGGCTCAGTGGTAAAGAATCTGCCTGTGATTCAGGAGCCATGGGTTCAATCCCTGGGTTGGGAAGATACTCTATTAGAAGGAAATGGCTACCTACTCCAGTATTCTTGCCTGGAGAATTGTCACAAAAGAGTCAGACGCGACTAAGCAACTAAATGACAACCATTCTAGATACCATTCAGAACAACCTTGACTCATGTGGAGAAGTCAAATATTAACATTAACAGGAGTTTAGAAGAAGTTGAATCCAATCCTCATGAATGGTTTTGAAGGGTTACTTCAAGTTGAACAAGTCACTAGGGCTAGCAAGAGAATAGCAATCAGTAGTGGAGCCTGAAGATGTGCCTGAATTGCTGCAATCTCATGATAAAATTTGAACCGAACTGACTCGATGAGGAGTCAGTTTTCCAGATGAGCAAACAAGTAGTTCTGGAGGTGGAATATATTTCTGGTAAACATGCAGTGAAGATTGTCAAAATGACAACAAAGTATTTAGAATGTTACATAAACTTAGTTGATAAAGCAGAAAGTTTATCAGGTTTTGAGAGGA
Organism: Bison bison bison; assembly: GCF_000754665.1. NCBI lineage: Eukaryota > Metazoa > Chordata > Mammalia > Artiodactyla > Bovidae > Bison > Bison bison. The sequence goes on along the minus strand of NW_011494738.1, from coordinate 3,755,994 downwards.
TAGTCTCCAGGTTTGAAAGAAGTTCTACTGTAGGTAAAAAACAGTGAAATAGATTTGTCTGCTACAAAGAAATCTTTGGTAAAAGGAAGAGTCAGTTGATACAGTGAACTTCATTGCTTTATTACAAAAATGCCAGTCACCCCAACCTTCAGCAACCACCACTCGGACCAGTCAGCAGCCATCAACATTCAGGCAAAACCCTCCACCAGCAAAAAGATATGACTCACTGAAGGCTCAGATGGGGGCTGGCATTTTTAGTAATAAAGTATTTCTAATTAATGTTAATATATGTAATTTGGAAGATATGTGATTGCACATTTAATAGACAACAGTATAGTATAAATATAATTTTTATATGCACTAGAAAACCAAAAATGTCATATGACTCACTGTATTGCAGTAGTTTAGAACCATACTCACAGTTTGTACATGGTATGCCTGTAAATTTAAGTCATTATGATGTCTTTCTGAAGGAGATTTCCATTTTAGCTTGTATTTTTTAATGAAAGGCTTTTCTCACAGTTCAAGTGATTTTAGGCACTAGTGAACGAATGAGGGAGCTTTACGATCAGCACAACTACTCCAGGGCCCCCAGAAACCACACTGAATTGGTGACAGACTTTATAGATGTCTACCTATTGTGCTTATTCAGGAGGTTGGCACTGAATATTGCCTTGAACAAGGGCAGCCCTAGAATACTAAATCTAATTTAGACCATTGTATTTTTTTTTCACTGCAGTGTAACAAATAACCACAAATATAGCAGTTTGAAACAACACCCCCCTTCTTATTTCACTGTACAGTGGATGAGAAATCTGTCGTGGATTTGTCTGGGTTCTCTGCTTAGGGCCATACAAGACTGAAATCAAGCTGTCAGCTGGTTTGCACTCTTTGTCTGGAGGATCTAAGAAAGAATGTGCTTCTAAGCATGCCAGTTGTAGTCAGAATTCACTTCTTTGTGACTGTAGCACCAAAGTCCTCATTTTCTTGCTGGTTGTTACCTAGGGTTGCACTTAGCTCCTAAAGGCCACCCTCAGATCCTTGCTATATGGCCCCCTGTTCTTGCCTGGAGAATCCCAGGGATGGGGGAGCCTGGTGGGCTGCCGTCTATGGGGTCGCACAGAGTCGGACACGACTGAAGCGATGCAGCAGCAGCAGCTGCATCCTCAAGCCAGTTTTGAATCTTGCTTGTGCTTTAAACTCTGACTTCCTCTTCTGCTATTAGCCTCAGAAAACTCTCTGTGTTTAAGAGGCTCAGGCTCCAGTCCATAGGGTCACAAAGAGTCAGACACAACTGAAGAGACTTAGCACGCAGGCACATGATGAGATTATGCCAGGTAATATGACAGCAAATTTGGAAAACTCAGCAGTGGCCACAGGACTGGAAAAGGTCAGTTTTCACTCCAATCCCAAAGAAAGGCAATGCCAAAGAATGCTCAAACTACCGCACAATTGCACTCATCTCACATGCTAGTAAAGTAATGCTCAAAATTCTCCAAGCCAGACTTCAGCAATACATGAACCGTGAACTTCCTGATGTTCAAGCTGGTTTTAGAAAAGGCAGAGGAACCAGAGATCAAATTGCCAACATCTGCTGGATCATGGAAAAAGCAAGAGAGTTCCAGAAAAACATCTATTTCTGCTTTATTGACTATGCTAATGCCTTTGACTGTGTGGATCACAATAAACTGTGGAAAATTCTGAAAGAGATGGGAATACCAGACCACCTGACCTGCCTCTTGATAAATCTGTATGCAGGTCAGGAAGCAACAGTTAGAACTGGACATGGAACAACAGACTGGTTCCAAATAGGAAAAGGAGTATGTCAAGGCTGTATTTTGTCACCCTGCTTGTTTAACTTCTATGCAGAGTACATCATGAGAAACGCTGGACTGGAAGAAACACAAGCTGGAATCAAGATTGCCTGGAGAAATATCAATAACCTCAGATATGCAGATGACACCACCCTTGTGGCAGAAAGTGAAGAGGAACTCAAAAGCCTCTTGATGAAAGGGAAAGTGGAGAGTGAAACAGTTGGCTTCAACATTCAGAAAACAAAGATCATGGCATCTGGTCCCATCACTTCATGGGAAATAGATGGGGAAACAGTGGAAACAGTGTCAGACTTTATTTTTTTGGGCTCCAAAATCACTGCAGATTGCATGGTGACTGCAGCCATGAAATTAAAAGACGCTTACTCTTTGGAAGGAAAGTTATGACCAACCTAGATAGCATATTCAAAAGCAGAGACATTACTTTGCCAACAAAGGTCCGTCTAGTCAAGGCTATGGTTTTTGCAGTGGTCCTATATGGATGTGAGAGTTAGACTGTGAAGAAAGCTGAGTGCCGAAGAATTGATGCTTTTGAACTGTGGCGTTGGAGAAGACTCTTGAGAGTCCCTTGGACTGCAAGGAGATCCAACCCAGATCAGTCCTGGGTGTTCTTTGGAAGGATTTATGCTAAAGCTGAAACTAATCATTTGGCCACCTGATGCGACGAGTTGACTCATTGGAAAAGACTCTGATGCTGGGCGGGATTGGGGTCAGGAGGAGAAGGGGACGACAGAGGATGAGATGGCTGGATGGCATCACTGACTCGATGGACGTAAGTCTGAGTGAACTCCGGGAGTTGGTGATGGACAGGGAGGCCTGGTGTGCTGCGATTCATGGGGTTGCAAAGAGTCGGACATGACTGAGCAACTGAACTGATTGCTAATTTAAGGTTAAATAATCCAAATTACATCTGAAAATTTCCTATTGTTGTATCTTCATATTTTCTTTTCTCTTCATGGATCTAGGTAAAAAAGTCCAATTCAAAGCACACAATATGTTAAAACCTCTCAGATGGATGTAAAGCACCATAAGTCACATGGTCAGTCCCATAGTCATGGAATGGGAACAGTTGGTCCATCTACTGAAAGGCACTGCAACATCACATAACAAAGGGTAGGATGAATTTTCTTAACATGGTAAGTTCAGTTCAGTCAGTCACTCATGTCTGACTCTTTGCAACCCCATGAACCACAGCACGCTGGGCCTCCCTGTCCATCACCAGCTCCTGGAGTCCACCCAAACCCATGTCCATTGTGTCGGTGATGCCATCCAACCATCTCATCCTCTG
>NW_011494738.1:3739059-3752774 GCF_000754665.1 Bison bison bison | reverse complement strand
GTCCCCTTCTCCTCCTGCCCTCAATCTTTCCCAGCATCAGGGTCTTTTCAAAGAGTCAGCTCTTCACATCAGGTGCCCAAAGTATTGGAGTTTCAGCTTCAACATCAGTCCTTCCAATGAATAGATTTTACGTATTGTTTTGTAAAGGAAATGTGTATGTAGCTCAATCTCTTTCCTCAAAGAAATGTATATCCTTTCCTTTCCTGCATTCAAGCAACGTTAGTTTTAAATTATAGCAACATACAGTGAAAAAATACTGTTCTCTTTCCTTTTAATGCATGCTCATTTCTCAAACTTACAGGAAAACTTGTTGTGGAAATAACATTTTAGTCAATAGATTGCCAACATATTATATGCCTTGTACCTTGGATAATGTGATGTATGGAAGATTACTTAGCTATTAGTCTTCAGTGGAAGCCAAATGAATAATGAGAATTGGTAATTCATCTTATTTTCAAGGATTTTCAACACTATCTGTGTCCTTGGGGCCACTTTTGCAAATGTTACACTTTACTGTTTTCTGATCCAAATTGACAGGAGGCTTTTGTTTTTTTTAAGTCTTTAAGATTTAAAAGAGGATTGAGGCTTGTCGGAGCTACGCATCCGCATCCATAAAGACAGGCAGGCAGAAACATAACCTTTGTTTGTATTTTTTTCAAGTGTGACAACTAGAACAATGGCTGTGTTTTCCAATTCTTGTGAAGTTTCCAAAGCACATCTGCGGGTTATTCTGTTATCAAGTAAAAAGCTGAATCCCAGCCTCACAATTCATCTTTACCCTTGGTCTTGACCACCTCCTGCCATAAAGGAAAATGTAAAAATTCTCATCATCCTCCTCCTATTTCTCTGATAGGAGGTTTTTCTGGTAGTTGGTGATAACAAGAGTCTCCTTAAATCCTTATTTGATAAATAAGCAACATGCTAATGTGGTGGATGGGGAATCATTCATATAAAAGTGCATCAGAGGAGAGTTAGAAGCATACGGTTCTTTTGACTGTTACACCTACCCTCATAGTGTCACAGTTACTTTCAGAATTTTTTTTTAATAGTCCCTTGATGTGTCCAGTCAGTTTTTCCTTTTTTTCCCCCCCCTGCCTTTTGAGTTTATTGCAATCTTTTGGGTTAATGCAACCTTTCTTATTCTTAAAGAGACTGAACTGAAGACTGTAGGGGAACTGGTATATTACAGTTGAACTGTATAACAAAGCTAGCTTGTTTACCAAGCTTTATTCCTGAGCACACAAACCACATTTCCCAGACTTGTTTACAAGTAAGTGGAAATTCTGAGTTGCAGAAAATGAAATATGAACAAAAACTAAATGAGCCACTTTCTAGGAGCATGTCATAAAATTCCCACGTGTGATCCTTCCTTGGCTGGGTGAAGATGATGGTTAGACAGGTGGTGAAGTTGAACAGTGGTCTTGGAATTCAACGTGGTTACAAGATAAAAGGAGGCTGGATCACTGTTTGGAGAGGTGTCTTCTGCTAATCAAAAATTCCTATTTTAGTCTTTCTTTGAATGAAAAATAAACTTCTACTGTTTTGAACCTTGGTGTGTTTTGGACTTTGTTATTGCATCTATTTTTTAACTAAGGCATATAGAATTTTACTGTGTCTTTAAATTTAATAATGGGATTTAAAAAGATGACCTATTGAATTCTTACGTTGTTTCTGGATTCCTTTTATGTCCTTAGTGAATTCTGAAATATATAAATCATTTAATTTGTGCATGTCCCAAAATAATATGGAGAGGGGAATGGAACATACGAAGAAGCATAAGGGGTCATTACTGAGCATTTATATACCTAAATCTGAACTCTAACCAGAGTTAGCATGATGCAGTCTACCTTTATACCCAATGAGGCTTAGAAATTTTTAACCAATTGCTGCTGCTGCTAAGTCACTTCAGTCATGTCTGATGATGTACTTAATAACAGAGATGAATAAAACCTGTCCCTCTTTGATTGCAAAGGCATTTCACTGTGTTGTACACAGATGCCTGACACATAGAAATTGAGATAATAAATATTGTTTTAAGCTATTAATTTGGCGGTAACATAATTTTTAAACAATCTGTAGTAGTTTTATCTACTAGAGCTGAATGTATATACTAGCTCCCAGAATTTCCACTCATAGCCATCAGATATGCATACATGCTCACAAAAGACATGAATAGAAAAGTTTGCAGAATACTATTCATATAACCCACACTGGAAACTTGGTGAATGTTCTATACTTTGAATGTTCACCAAATGTAATCTATAAGTAAATTATGGTATATTCACAAAACGGAAAACTATTAAGCTTTGAAAATAAGTAATCCACAGCAAAATACAACAATATAAAGTTCACAAGGATGTTGGGTACCAAAAAGATCCTAATTTATCATTTACTTTATGTAAAATATTCTGTTTTCTAACTGGTGTAATATCAGTATGATTGCCTTCTAGCGAGAGTAAGACTGAAAAAGTGAAAAGTAAAGTGAAAGTCACTCAGTTGTGTCCAATTATTTGCAACCAGGTTCCTCTGTCCATGGAATTCTCCAAGCAAGAATACTGGAGTGTGATGCCATTCCCTTCTCCAGGGGAACTTCCCAACCCAGAGATTGAACCCGGGTCTCCTGCATTGCAGGTAGTTTCTTTACAATTTGAGCCACCAGGGAAGCTGTGCCTTGTGTTATAGGTAATATTGTGTTTCTTGAAATGAGTGCAATACATGGTGTGCTCTCTTTTTGAAAATTCATCCAGGCTTATACTTTGATATATTTACATTTCCGTGTAAGTATTAAATATTAAAAATTTTTAAAGTTTAAGAAATGTGCATGCCTTTGTGATGGACACTTATTTTAATGATATTGCTGAATGTATATACAAAGCTGTTTGCATTTGTGTGTGTCCTATGTATTACAATTGAAATTTGGTGAGAACCTTCATATCCATTAAAATGATTGGTTAAACAAATTGTAGGGCATTCATCAAATTGTTTGCTCTAGTTCTATTAGGATAGGTATGGCAGTCCATTTTGACAGAGAAAGATGCTCACTATATGCTTCTCAATGAGAATAATGGGTCATAGTTTTGCATGTAAGGGACTGGCAGAAACAGAGAGGGTTAGACAGAAAGATGCTTAACAAAATATTAATACTGATTTACCAGGGTGGTTGGAGAAGGAAATGGCAAACCACTCCAGTATCCTTGCCTGGAAAATCCCATGGACCGAGGAACCTGGTGGGCTGTGGTCCATGGGGTCACAAAGAGTTGGGAATGACTGAATGACTGACAGACAGACAGACTGGGGTGGTAAATTCATGACTGATTTTTTTTTCCTTTGGCATATCTATCTTTTTAATATATCACTGGATTTGGTATGATTTTCTTGTATTAATTTGATTTTAATATCTTAGAAGCCATGAGTCATGCTTTTCATTCAACAATACTCATTCTACACACATTTATCACATTGAACCATAGACCTTGTACAAAGTCAGAACTTGATAAATATTCACTTACTGCCTGACTAAATAAAAAGTCATAATAAGACATAATGCCATCCTCATCCATGTATTTTAATATGTCTTTGAGAAGGGCATTTCTGTGTTCTAAGAGGTTGTATGGGCTTCCCTGGTGGCTCAGATGGTCAAGAAACATCCTATAACACGGGAGACTTAGGTTCGATCTCTGGGTTGAGAAAACCCCCTGGAGGAGGGCATGGCAACCCACTCCAGTATTCTTGTCTGGAGAATCCCATGGTCAGAGGAGACTGGCAGGCTACAGTCCATGGGGTTGCAGGGTGATATACAACTGAATGACTAAGTACAGCACAGCAAGGGGTTGTATAGAGACAACTACTGAACATGTTGTGTATTTGTATGTTTACATTTTGTGTAGGAGAGTTACATATTAGAACTCACCTTCAAGGCATTTTGGACATTAATTTAAATGAGAGAGAGAGATGCAATTGAGAAGGGACAATTAAGGCGATGTCTCCAGTTGGTTAATAGTCTGTAGCCACTTTTTTTCAAATCTATTGAACAATGTGTTAATTTCATTGGACATTTTATCTGATGTGTAGGCTCCTGTCTGATTTAGTGAAGGTCACATAAATCCTGATTTACTGTGAGGAAATAACCTATAAGGTCCTTCATAGCCCAGGCAGGTGGTTGGTGACAGGATGCTGAGTGATTTGAAGCCTAGAATTGTAACTGGTTGCTGATTGTGCATGCAAGGCTCAAGTTCTGGATTTTATATTTCCTGTTTGGGAATGATTGTACAAAAATGAGAAATATCAGAAAACTCCATAGTACTTTTGAGCAATTCTTTTTCTTGAGTGCATGTGTATGGTGGTATGCCCTAAATTAAACATCAGCAGCTCTTATTATTTTGTTGAAAAACAGTACTGACAACTATCTACTGAAATGTAATAACAGCTCAGCTGTCTCATTGGAAGCAAAACTGTTCACAAGTGGCAAAATGTAAATAGAGATGAAGGAGGGTGTAGGGGAAGACAGGAGAGCTAAGAGAGGATTAAAAATATTTTTAAGACTTAAAAACCAGGACCTTGCCTATCACAAAAATAGCAGCTTTATATTTAATTTATAAAATAAAAAGAATTAATAGTTTTGGCACAGGGGCAAAAATGGATTGAATAACAAAATGGAAAGACACAGTAAATGATTATTCTCTAGATAATGGATTATCCAGGCTTTAACTTTCTCTTCTCCCTTTTCCTAGTCTTTTGGGCATTCACCACATAACTGCAAAAATTTAGACAAAATTTTTAAAAAATGATTGAAATTCAAACTGGTTTCATTTATCTGCTTGCTGGAATCTTTCTTAGAAAGTGAAGTGAGAGATATCTCAAAGCAGTTGACTTAATTGAAGAATTATCTATAGATCTGTAATATAGATCTGTAATTTTGCTATTCGCAGTCCTACTTACCATAAGTGTAGTTTTAAAAAAACACCTGTGGCGGATTCATGTTGATGTATGGCAAAACCAATACAATATTGTAAAGTAATTAGCCTCTAAAATATATAAATTTAAATTAAAAAAATAAAATAAATTAGTGTTTTCAGATATAAAAAAAGAAAAAGTCATATGAAAAAGCTGACCAAATTATTTACTATTTGTTATTCCAAGCTTTATAGCTCAGTGGGGAAAAACGGGGATAGCGGTGGATTTAGCTTAATGAAATAGTCTTAGAAAAGGAAGTGAACGGCATGGAAGTATAATTGGTTGAATGAGCCAATGGATGGATTAGGTGATGTGCTTACTGCAAGGTTAAGTGACAGGTAATGGTAGGCCCTAATACTAGGGTAAAGTGTATTCAACTGAGCACACTCACAGAGCCCTGAAATATACACTGACAAGCATTCCAAAGGGTTTATGAATATATAATTATGATTCAGAAATAAACAATCAACCCACATGGTAGAATAGTACCATATCTCTTCTGGTTGTAAAACACTGATACAAAGATCCAGGTATAAAGGCAACTAAAGTGAGGGCTCTTGGGTTTCTAACTGCAGACCTTGTTGGTTAGTCACTAAGGTGTGTGACCCCATGGACTGTAGCCCACCAGACTCCTCTGTCCATGGGGTTTCCCATTGCAGACCTACAGTTTAGGAACAGGACTGAGATAGCCATGGCAGTCCTGGCATTACATTCTAGGGCATGATAAAAGATGAGATGCTGAGTTATAAGTATTTAACATATTACCTTATTTTCCTACCCCCTACTGTACGCTTTCTTGGACAAAAAATTCTTTTTCACAGGATCAACATTCTGTAATGTTTTCCATGTCATATGGAATCTATGTCCTGAAAAATAGGGAAATAGAATCTAGAGAGGCTAAGTTGATCTAAATAGTAAAAAGCTGAGATGGGATAGAAAGAGAGAGAATAAGGAAATATCTTTGAAAATTGAGTCTTAGAGAAAAGTTAGGAGAGAAGTCTAAAGAACATCAGAATGAAATAATTTGGACTGTGCATATCTGTAAAAGCAGTTGAAAATGAGAGATGGAAAGATGTTTCAAAAGGTGGAGATTAAAATAGTAATTAGATGGGTTTGAACCTGTGACTAAGACCATTTTAGGGACCAAAATGTATGGAAACTGAATTAGAGCGGGATTCAACAAATGACATGTAGGCTTATACTTCCTAACTACATGAAAATTCCAGAATTTGTTTGGGAAAATACATAGAATATTCAACATACTAAAGAAAATAAAGCATGAAAATGTATTTTTTGAATTGCATATATATGCTTATGATCATGTGAAATTAGGGCAATACATTTAACTTCTGGGACCACCAGCTTTTTCATCAGTTAAGTGAGATACCTGCTATAACAACAGTCACACTAGCACAGTCCCCAGTATATACTGGTTTAAACAAAGAGAGGAAAAGAAAAAGCTGGAAACCTGCCCATAAGAATTTTGAGATAATTCATCTGCTGCTGCTGCTGCTAAGTCACTTCAGTCGTGTCCGACTCTGTGAGACCCCATAGACGGCAGCCCACCAGCCTCCCCCGCCCCTGGGATTCTCCAGGTAAGAACACTGGAGTGGGTTGCCATTTCCTTCTCCAATGCATGAAAGGGAAAAGTGAAAGTGAAGTCGCTCAGTTGTATCCGACTCTTAGTGACCCCTGCAGCCTACCAGGCTCCTCTGTCCATGGGATTTTCCAGGCAAGAGTACTGGAGTGGGGTGCCATTGCCTTCTCCAGATAATTCATCAAATCCTCCTTTATAGGACTGTAAGCCTTTATTTTGGTTCAGTGACTTCTATAATTACAGTGAATAGGTCATTATTAGAACCTCTTGAAATGCGGGATTTATAGAATATTGTAATCTTTCGATCAGAAATAATAGTGCTATACAGTAAAGTCTCTATACAGCTGACAGTTTACCAGACCAATAAAAGGTCCAGATTTTAGCAATTATAGTTTTGCAAATATAAGACAAATTATTTGATTCTTTAAACAAATACTCTTGACTCCATCCCTCTTCCACATACCTATTTTATCTATTATCTAACACAAGTTGAATAGTAATTGTACATTTTAGAACTCTTAAGTTTTATAAGTCATAGAGAAGTTGATGTTGGACCATATTCTAGCACATAAAGCAGTGTCAAAGGTCAGTTGTCAGGGCTCACAGCCTGAATGTAAACACTGTGATGTCTGGGACATTTTTCCAATTTTTCCTGCTGATCTCTTTTAGTACCTAAAATACAAAGCTTAGCCACAAATGGGTAATTGATAAATAGTTCTTAAGAGAATTAAAGAATAAATGGATTAATTATGAAATTACCATGGGTATTGATCAATTGTATTATCCTGTAAGTAATCTATATTTTTCAAAATTTAGCTTTTTGTAGAGCAGTACTGTCTAAAAGAAATACAATGTGAGCCACTTACATAATTTAAAAATTTCTTATAACCACATTAAAAAGTAAAATTAAACCAGCTAATTATAATAGTATATATTACTTATTTTAATATATCCAAAGTAACAGGTAATCAATATAATTATTATTTATTAGGTGTCTTACATTTTGAGGCTTCTCAGGTGGTTCATGGTGAAGAATCTGTCTGCCAATGCAGGAGACGTGGGTTCAATCCCAGGGTTGGAAGATCCCCTGGAGAGGAAAATGGCAACCCACTCCAATATTCCTGCCTGGGAAATTCCATTGACAGAGGGGACTGGTGGGCTACAGTCCATGGGGTCACAAAGAGTCAGATACAACTTAGTGACTAAACAACAGCAATCTTAGTGTTTTACTATCTTTGAAATACTTTTGTTTTACATTTACAACACAGCGCATTCAGTTGACCTGCATTTTAAGCACTCAAGTGTGTCTCTAGCAGGTTGGATATCGCACTGATGGAGAAGTCAAAATCTACTTTGAATGAGCCAAATTAAACAGAGTCTTAGATTTAAGATAAGAGGAATAGTTTATAGATAAGGGTGTGGAATTCAAATTTAGGTATAGCTAATTTTGAATCCCATTTACTAGCTATGTGACTTTGAACTGGATAATTCAACAAGTCTGTTTCTTCCTGTAAAATTTATATATAATATACACATCTTGATGAATTGCTGATTATCTTAGAAATAACGTATATAAAATGTCTACTATAGGGTCTGACATATATTAGGTGCTCAAAGAAAATTATGAATAGCTGTCATTATTTTGTTCATTGTAAATATTTAATGTATATATTTTAATCTCTCAGTACTTTGTGATTTAAACATGAGATTAGACTTCTTTTTTAAATTGAAATAACTAAGGCATGAGCCCTGTTACTAAGTTATATACCAGGACTTTGCCCTGGTCAAATTTTCTTCAATTCTTCCTGAGTGTCTGTGTCAGGGTAAACTTCTGTATGTGTTATAAGGGGCCCTCTGGGTTCCCTGCTCTGCTGGATCAGTTCTCTGCTAGTGCTTTGCCTCTGTGGTTGTTTTGATACCCTCATTTCAGAGGAAGGACCTTGTCTTTATGATCACAAAAATAATTCAAATATTTTCCACACATAAGAGAAAAAACACATTTCTAATATCTAGAAATTTATTATCTACTAGTTTCTCTGAAAATTAAATTACTCATAATATTCTCTAGCAAAGTGAGTGATAGCTTGAGAAAAACACAACATACAAGGAATGATTGATTAACAAATTAAAAGGCCAAAAATTCAGTTGTTACATAAGGATTTTAAAATAAAGACCTGTGGTTCAAAGATAATAGTACAAAATTTTTAAAAATCAGTAAATCAAAACCAGCAGTATCAGAGGACCTGTATTAGAAGAAAATATGTAAAAGTGAAGTATAATGGCCAGTCTGTGTCAAAAGAAGGGGCTCTAGATAATTAATTTTGAGATTAAATAAAATAGTTCTCAAATGTTAGCTGTAAATTTTAACATGAATAAAAACTAAAACATCCAATATGTTGATGTTGTTCACTCAGTCATGTCCAACTCTTTGCAACCCCATGGACTGCAGCAGGCCAGATTTTCCTGTCCTTCACTATCTCCCTGCATTTGCTCAAATTCATGACCATTGAGTCAGTGATGCCATCTAACCATCTCATCCTCTGTTGCCCCCTTCTCCTCATGCCTTCAATCATTCCCAGCATCAGGGAGTTTCCCAGTGAGTCAGCTCTTCACATCAGGTGGCCAAAGTATTGGAGTTTCAGCTTCAGCATCAGTTCTTCCAATTGGTATTCAGGGTTGATTTCCTTTCAGATTGACTGGTTTGATCTCCTTGCTGTCCAAGGGACTCTCAAGACTCTTCTCCAACACCACAGTTCTAAAGCATCAGTTCCTCAGTGCTCAGCCTTCTTTATGGTCTAACTCTCACATCTGTACCTGACTACTGTAAAAATCCCAGCTTTGACTATAAGGACCTTTGTGGGCAAAGTGATGTCTCTGCTTTTTCATACGTTGTTTAGGTTTGTCATAGATGTTCTTCCAAGGAGCAAACGTCTTTTAATTTCACGGCTGTAGTCACCGTTGGCAGTGATTTTGGAGCCCAAGAAAATAAAGCCCCACTGTTTGCATTTTTTTCCCATCTATTTGCCATGAACAAAACTAATAATATGTAGGTTAACATGGGTAATAATAAATTGGAAAACAAATCATAGACATAGAGAAAATAACATGGCTATACTAGAATCTCACCAAAATCTTTGTCTTCTTCTTCCTGGGCACAGCACTGGAACATGTTTTCCATATTCTTGTGCAGTTTGATAAACTCATGTGATGTCTAGACAATAAGAGCATAAGAGAAAGTTGTAGCACTTTCAAGATTGGTCCCTGAAGACCTCTCATGAGGGCTCCTTGGTACATGTTTCCTTAGAGTGGGGTGGAAATGACTAGGGTAATCAAACTTGGACTTGATTAACTGAAGATGGCAAAACTTCTATTGGTGGTGATAGTTTAGTCACTAAGTCATGTCCAACTCTTGTGACCACATGGACTGTAGCCCGCCAGGCTCCTCTGTCCATAGGATTTTCCAAGCAAGAATACTTGAGTGAGTTGTCATTTCCTCTCCAAAACCTTTATTAATGTGAATTTTTCAGTGATTATGTGGGAGCAGCCTTCTGTTACTTTCTACCCTGGACCAGTCAAGAATATTACAGGAGAAATAAACTTCTATTTTATTAAGTCATTACACTATGCCCTTGTGTCTATTCCATACACAGCTGGTATTTACCTTACTAATATTGTGGTATACTTTCCTGGGATATGTTTTCTTACCACCAGCAAATATCCTGTTTTATTGGCAACAAATTCAGATTCTGATAGAACTTTGGGCTTCTGTGAACAAACAGGGTGGGGACATGTAATCAGGATGCCTTTCTTCTTGGGTATGAGGTAAGTTTCCCTCCTCAATTTGAGAGGCGGTAGACATCCTTTAGCTTCAATTTGGCTTTAACATTTGCTTGGGGAATATCCAACAGCAGATTCACTGCTTAATTCAGAAACCTATTCTTGAAGCAAAAATCAGAATGGAGAGTAGGGGACTGTTGCAGCTGTTCCCCAGACTTTAATCAAGTGTCTCACTGACTGTCCAGCTCTGCCTTCCAGCCTCTGGTGCATCTGATTGGGATAATTCCAGATTTCTGTTAGGAAAACCTATTTTTTAAGTGATTCTGTGTTTAATTATTTTGTGTTGAATTTTATCACCCCAGTTGAGGTTCACTGTTGACATAACTTCCTCTGCTTTATATTATCTATAAATTCCCCCAACATTCTTTTCTAACTGTGACATTGTTCTTTGTTTTTCCGTGAACTTTTATTTTGTATTTTAACCACTTTTTTAAATGACTGAGAGGGATGGAAGGTAATCACATGTGCTCATTTGCCTTTCTGTTTTCACCACAGAAATCAGGCATTTCATGTATTAAAAGTTAGGTTTTAACTTCAAAATTCTTAAATTATTTTTTCTTGCAATTATATTGTAGGGGGTAAATGACACTTATGCCAGTAATTTTTTTTCTTTGAAGAGAGTCATATCGATTTAACTATTTAGTAAATACTGACTGACTATGCTTATATATGCATACTTCTGAATTGACATGTGGCTAGTTTATTGGCAGATATAGCTCCAATTGTGAAGACATTTAACCCAAATGGAACCTACATCATTTACTTTAGGAATGTTTTCTCTGCATTCTCTAGTCATAACTACCATCATAAGCTCTAAAACTCTCTAGTTGTCTCCTCCTCTCCCTCTTCTTTCTCTTTCTCATTTTCCTTCTCCTCCTATTTTTTCTTCCTCTTCTTCTAATTCTTAAATTGAGACAGATAGAAGCAAACATAGGAAAAACTTCTTGATATGAGTCTTGACAATGACTTTTTGGGTATGACACCAAAAGTGCAATCAGTAAAAGCAAAAACCAACAATGAGACTACATCAAACTTAAAAGCATCTGTGTAGCAAAAGAAATAATCAACAAAATGAAAAGGCAACCTATAGAACAGATCAAAATAATGTGCAAACCGTGTATTGTATCTGAATACATGGTTTCAGAATGTATATGAATTGATATAATGTATAGAATATATACAATTCTATACATTATATCAATGTATAGAATTGATATAACTCAATAGCAATAATCATTATCACCATCCAATTAAAAATGGGCAAAAGACCTGCATAGACTTTTTTTTCCAAGGAGGACATACCAATTGCCAACAGGTATATGAAAAGATGCTCAATATCAGAGAAATGTAAATAAAAATCACAGTGAGATACCACCTATTACCAATGACAAGAGAGCAAGGGTTGATAAGGATGTGGAAAAAACAGAACCCTGTGTATTGTTGGTGGGAATGTACTGGTACAGTCACTATGGAAAATAGTATAGAGGCTCCTCCAAAAATAGAAAGTTTACCTTATGTTCCAGCATTTTCACTTCTGGGTATATAGCCAAAGGAAATGAAAGATAACTTGAAGGATTTGAAGAGATATTTGCACCTCCAGGTTAATTACAGTCTTTTAACAATAGGTTGTTTCCATATCTTGGCTGAGCATCCGTCTCTGGATGAAAAAACAAGATATGAGATATACACAAAAGTAGTATTCAGTCATAAGAACATAGATGGGACTTGAGGGCATTATGCCTAAATGAAATAAGTCAGACAGAGAAAGACAAAATCTGTATGGTGTCACTTATATGCAGAATCTAAAAATGTCAAACTCATAGAGACAGAGTAGAATGGTGGTTGTCAGAAACTGAGGAATGGAGCAGTTAGGGAGATGTTGCCCAGAGAGTACGAACTCCTAGTTATAGAATGAATAAGTTCTAGGGATGTAATGTACAGTATCGTGACGTTACATAGCAGTATAGTATAATCTTTGAAAGATGCTAAGAGTAGATCTCAAATGTTCTCATCACAAAAAAGAAATCACTATTGTGTGAGCTGATGGCGATATAAACCTAAGGTGATTGTTTTACAATATATAAGTGTAACAAATCATGTTGCAAATCTTGAACTTATAAAATGTTATAGGTCAATCATATTTCAATAAAGTTGGGGAAAAATTCAAATTTAAAAACTTTTTAACTAACGGTTAGAGTATGCTAGCCCTATAAAGTATTAAAATATATTGTTAAAGCATAAAAAGAATGATGAAACTGAAGAGGAAGCTCACCCAAAATGCATATGCAAACCGGGAGAGGATAAAGATGCATATTAAATTGGTGGGGAAATACAAAAAGCTTTTAATAAATGATAGCCATTTGGGAAAAGATAAAATTTAATCTATACTTCACTCCATATATCAGAGTTCTAAACATTAAAAAAATGAAAGCAACCTCAGAGTAACTATAAAGTTGAGAAAATGAAGTTTCTCTTTTGCTGAACTATTCGATTTTCAACTTGGTTAATCTGAGAACTGTGCTTCCTAGAATTTCCTTCCCCAGTTGGCCAAAAAAGGAATTTGCATGTAATATTGGACATGAAAAACATTAATTAAAAAAGAACACTAATACCATTTCAGGCTTCTAGCATTTTCTTTCATCTTAATCAGTGTCTATCAGGCATTTCTCAAGAGGCAGATCAGGTGGTCTGGTATTCCCATCTCTTTCAGAATTTTCCACAGTTTATTGTGATCCACACAGTCAAAGGCTTTGGCATAGTCAATAAAGCAGAAATAGATGTTTTTTTGGAACTCTCTTGCTTTTTCGATGATCCAGCAGATGTTGGCAATTTGATCTCTGGTTCCTCTGCCTTTTCTAAAACCAGCTTGAACATCAGGAAGTTCATGGTTCACATATTGCTGAAGCCTGGCTTAGAGAATTTTGAGCATTACTTTACTAGCGTGTGAGATGAGTGCAATTGTGCGGTAGTTTGAGCATTCTTTGGCATTGCCTTTCTTTGGGATTGGAATGAAAAGTGACCTTTTCCAGTCCTGAGGCCACTGCTGAGTGTTCCAAATTTTCTGGCATATTGAGTGCAGCACTTTCACAGCATCATCTTTCAGGATTTGGAATAGCTCAACTGGAATGCCATCACCTCCACTAGCTTTGTTCGTAGTGATGCTTTCTAAGGCCCACTTGACTTCACATTCCAGGATGTCTGGCTCTAGGTCAGTGATCACACCATCGTGATTATCTGGGTTGTGAAAATCTTTTTTGTACAGTTCTTCTGTGTATTCTTGCCATCTCTTCTTAATATCTTCTGCTTCTGTTAGGTCCATACCCTGTCT
>NW_011494738.1:3734069-3738959 GCF_000754665.1 Bison bison bison | reverse complement strand
CATCTTTGCCTGAAATGTTCCTTTGGTATCTCTGATTTTCTTGAAGAGATCCCTAGTCTTTCCCATTCTGTTGTTTTCCTCTATTTCTTTGCATTGATCACTGAAGAAGGCTTTCTTATCTCTTCTTGCTATTCTTTGGAACTCTGCATTCAGATGTTTATATCTTTCCTTTTCTCGTTTGCTTTTCACTTCTCTTCTTTTCACAGCTATTTGTAAGGCCTCCCCAGACAGCCATTTTGCTTTTTTACATTTCTTTTCTATGGAAATGGTCTTGATCCCTGTCTCCTGTACAATGTCACAAACCTCATTCCATAGTTCATCAGGCACTCTATTATCTATCAGATCTAGGCCCTTAAATCTATTTCTCACTTCCACTGTATAATCATAAGGGATTTGATTTAGGTCATACCTGAATGGTCTAGTGGTTTTCCCTACTTTCTTCAATTTAAGTCTGAATTTGTATGCAGGTCAGGAAGCAACAGTTAGAACTGGACATGGAACAACAGACTGGTTCCATATAGGAAAAGGAGTTCGTCAAGGCTGTATATTGTCACTCTGTTTATTTAACCTATATGCAGAGTACATCATGAGAAATGCTGGACTGGAAGAAACACAAGCTGGAATCAAGATTGCCGGGAGAAATATCAATAACCTCAGATATGCAGATGACACCACCCCTATGGCAGAAAGTGAAGAGGAATTCAAAAGCCTCTTGATGAGAGTGAAAGTGGAGAGTGAAAAAGTTGGCTTAAAGCTCAACCTTCAGAAAATGAAGATTATGGTATCCGGTCCCATCACTTCATGGGAAATAGATGGGGAAACAGGGGAAACAGTGTCAGACTTTATTTTGGGGGGCTCCAAAATCACTACAGATGGTGACTGCAGCCATGAAATTAAAAGACGCTTACTCCTTGGAAGGAAAGTTATGACCAACCTAGATAGCATATTCAAAAGCAGAGACATTACTTTGCCAACAAAGGTTCGTCTAGTCAAGGCTATGGTTTTTCCAGTGGTCATGTATGGATGTGAGAGTTGGACTGTGAAGAAGGCTGAGCGCCGAAGAATTGATGCTTTTGAACTGTGGTGTTGGAGAAGACTCTTGAGAGTCCCTTGGACTGCAAGGAGATCCAACCAGTCCATTCTGAAGGAGATCAGCCCTGGGTGTTCTTTGGAAGGAATGATGCTAAAGCTGAAACTCCAGTACTTTGGCCACCTCATGCGAAGAGTTGACTCATTGGAGAAGACTCTGATGCTGGGAGGGATTGGGGGCAGGAGGAGAAGGGGACAACAGAGGATGAGATGTCTGGATGACATCACTGACTCAATGGACGTGAATCTTAGTGAACTCCTGGAGTTGGTGATGGACAGGGAGGCCTGGCGTGCTGCAATTCATGGGGTCGCAAAGAGTCGGACATGACTGAGCAACTGATCTGATCTGATCATTCATTTCATTAGTGTGGTGTGTTCATATGCTATTGAAATTATTCCTATTTAATTTTTGAGAAAACTTTTAGTTCTAGAACTAAATTATTTACCATGTGAATTGAGGTAAATAGCAGACTGAGAATTCAAAACCACATTGTTTGTTTCCTTCCCTGTGTTATGCTAAGAATTCCACACACACTTGTGGGTATAAGTTTTGAATATTAATCCAACAGCTGCTAGTGTCAGTTCTGAATGTTTTTCTGGTTTAAGAGTTCCTTGGATAAGGAAATAATTAAATCCTCCATTTTCAGAGGTATGTGCCTCCTCATGAAACAGTGAAGACTGTGGGTATATTTTCTCAAAACATTCATTTTCTAAAGTCTTGAATCGACCAGTAGACATAATCCATGGGTTGGTAATTCCTGCACTAAAATAAACTAGCATGGGAATTGAGGAGGAAATTATCTACCAGGTAAGTTGATGACTTACAATCATAAAAGTAAAAAATAGCAACAGATAGTTTTTAGCAAATTGATTGAAAATAAATTTCTGTCTGTATAGATACTGCATGTAACTGATTTCAATCCAGGGTAAATTTGTATGGTTGAATTATAACACTTCAAAATTATGGGTTTGTATGGCTTTCACATTCCCTGGCTTACATAACTATGTTTCAGCTATATAACCATTGAAGTAAAATGTTTATTACAGTATGCCATAGTGAAAACTTATTTACATTCTTAACATATGGATCTATTTCACATTGTGACAGGAGAAAGAAAATACATAAAGATATGTTACATACCCATGTCATTTTTAATCAGAAAATAAAGAGGTGAGTAAAAGCTCATGTAGTGCAAGTAGACGGTTAATGTTCTAGTTCTTAAGTAAAAATGATAGGTACCCGATTTTATTAACATAATTTAAATGGATATCTGGTAATTAAAATAGGTACATCTATCCCTCCTAAGCAGGCATGTGTCTCCGATCAAAGAAGAAAATGAATCATCATAGGTAAATGAATTCTCTGTATTCAGACATGTTATCTTCTCCCTGGTCCATATGTTGTCATAGCAACAATTGACTTCATATGGCCTGACTCAGCTACTCAGCAACCAAAGAGAAATGTCCTGTTTTCTGTAATCTGCTGTTACAGGTGATGTTTTTAGATTGTGCAGTAGCAAAAGGTAATCCTTAAACCTACAGGATTTTCTTTTGTGATTGCAGTAAAATCAGTCATTATCTTCTAGATGCAGGACAGTTGTCATTTTGGAGTTTGGGTGGCAATTTCTATAGGTGAAGGATATCAGGATTTCTTGAAGAAAACAGAAGCAGGATACCCTTTAAATAGTTATCTGTCTAAACATTTTGATATATAACTTAGACACAGAGAATATGAAGTTTTTAAGCAGAGAACTATTGTAAGAACACAGGAAACTCAGTTCTATTTTTCTGTGTCCCTTTGTTTTGTAAAATTGAGATATTCTTCTCTCTGTGACATAGATATAAATTTATAAAAATTGTTTGCCAAAATAAGGGGAATAGAATACCTATTTTGAATTGAGTGCTGGATATCCAGTAGTAATGCTTTTCAAAATAGTATAATAAAGACATAGTAAATATTTTCTAGTCATATATTTGTAGTTTCATATGTGGACTGTGTTGAAAAGATAAAAATAAGCTGAATAAAATCACAAATAAGACTTTATTTCTTATGGCCTTGGTCAGATTGATAAAAAACAATAACAAACAAGCCTTTAAAGAATTAACAAAATCTTCTAATTTATTAAGTTCCTAATTCCCAAATGCATTTAGATGTCTAGATTTTCAAGTGATTTCCACTTTGTGGACGATGCTGCCATTATAGACAGATTTTGTTCCTTCAGAGAATAATAGCAGGTGGTGCCTATATAGGAAAACACATGAAAAAAAGCCACCTTTTTTCTTTAATTTTTCATGTCTCTATTATAGCTATATTTATTACTTTATCTAGAGAATGTGATACCTTTGAATATGAAGAATAGTCCAGTAAGGAGTACCATGATAAATAAAAACAAATCAGATTTAATAGGCAAATCTATGTAGCATGTATATTGCGGTACCTCATCCTCTACCCGTGGCTGTCCTAACACGTATGCAAAGTCACTCTTACCTCTGATTGCAGGTTCGGATGAACAGTTTCTAAAAGTGGTCCTGGAAACCACTTCTGGGATTTTCCTGATATATTGTGTTATCTTTATTTTATTTAGTGAAAAATGGCTAGAGAGGGAAATTAAACACCTTAAAAATATGAAATGTGGTTAACCTCTACCCCATCATCTTGACCATTTTTTCAGTCTTCCTCCAGTCATTCACCTCACTCAAGTGATTTGATTTATTCTTTAGAGATCATCTGAAAGATTTAGCTACTTCACTCTCATCTGTCTCAGTTCTGTCATCGGCAAATTGTGTGTGTCAAGAATACTGAATCAGATTAATATAACCTCAAATGCTTGGAACTTCTTGAAAAACTGACCCTACATTAATACAAAGCAAGGCTATTCAGCTTTTAAAAAATGACTCAGTCCCTATGGATCTTTGTTTCTCCTCTTAATATCTGAAATGTTGGAAATCGCCATACTGATCTTGGCTTAAAGACTGCTGCTGCTGCTGCTAAGTTGCGTCATTCGTGTCCAACTCTGTGCGACCCCATAGACGGAAGCCCACCAGGCTCCTCCATCCATGGGATTTCCTAGGCAAGAGTATTGGAGTGGGGTGCCATTGCCTTCTCCGGGCTTAAAGACTGGCCCTGAATTTATCAAACTGGTTTTGAAGCAAGTTAGTCTGTTCAATTCAGTTCTGTTTAGTTGCTCAGTCGTGTCTGACTCTTTGCAACCCCATGAATCACAGCATGCCAGGCCTCCCTGTCCATCACCAACTCCTGGAGTTCACTCAGACTCACATCCATCAAGTCGGTGATGCCATCCAGCCATCTCATCCTCTGTCATCCCCTTTTCCTCCTGCCCCCAAGCCCTCCCAGCATCAGACTCTTTTCCAATGAGTCAACTCTTCACATGAGGTGCCCAAAGTACTGGAGTTTCAGCTTTAGCATCATTCCTTCCAAGGAAATCCCAGGGCTGATCTCATTTAGAATGGACTGGTTGGATCTCCTTGCAGTCCAAGGGACTCTCAAGAGTCTTCTCCAACACCACAGTTCAAAAGCATGAATTCTTCGGCGCTCAGCCTTCTTCACAGTCCAACTCTCACATCCATACGTGACCACAGGAAAAACCATAGCCTTGACTAGACGGACCTTTGTTGGCAAAGTACTGTCTCTGCTTCTCAATATGCTGTCTAGGTAGGTCATAACTCTCCTTCCAAGGAGTAAGCCTTTTTTAATTTCATGGCTGCAGTCACAATCTGCAGTGATTTTGGAGCCCCAAAAATAAAGTCTGACACTGTTTCCACTGTTTCCCCATCTATTTC
>NW_011494738.1:3733306-3733969 GCF_000754665.1 Bison bison bison | reverse complement strand
CTGCATATAAGTTAAATAAGCAGGGTGACAATATACAGCCTTGATGTACTCCTTTTCCTATTTGGAACCAGTCTGTTGTGCCATGTCCAGTTCTAACTGATGCTTCCTGACCTGCATATAGGTTTCTCAAGAGGCAGGTCAGGTGGTCTGGTATTCCCATCTCTTTCAGAATTTTCCACAGTTTATTGTGATCCACACAGTCAAAGGCTTTGGCATAGTCAATAAAGCAGAAATAGATGTTTTTCTGGAACAATTTTGCTTTTTTGATGATCCAGCTGTTAACAGTACCAAAATAAATCTGAAATTAAATATCCTTTCTTTAACTTCACTGAATTGTCCCAAAGAGGGTATCCTCATTATTTCCTCCACTGTTCTGCATTGTTATATGTTCCACTAATGCTGATATTCAGTAGGGTGATTGTAGCATCTATCATAGCACCTTCTAAAGATGAAATGTCCCCAAACATGTGGTCTTTCTATTTTGTTTGGCCTCATGTTTTATTGCATCTAGACTATCGGCAGACCTCTTTGCCCATATCTAGTAGAGCACAGGTTAAGCACTTCTAGGCCTCAGCCCCATTTTTGGACTTGCTCTGCCCTTTTCTTTCTAGTTCCCCTATCTCCTAATATAGAAGTCTCCTTTCTGTTTTCTTTTTTCCTATC
>NW_011494738.1:3727587-3733206 GCF_000754665.1 Bison bison bison | reverse complement strand
CTACCCCCTTGATATCAGGAATTGCTTTAAGTATGAATGTCTTTTAACTGATGAGAGATGGGCCGGTGGCAGTTAAAGAAGATACATCTTTGCCTTGGGCTCCACTGCAGTCTCCTGGAGGTTTTCTAAGGTAATTGAAGCCACATGAGACTTGCTTCACAAAGAGGAAACCTGTTCTCTGGGTGTTGGTGAGCCACTGTGCAAAGTGTTTTCCTTTCAGAGCCATGGGAAGAAAGGAAGTACTTACTGTATCTCCGTTGATTCCAAACAGTCCTTCAAACTCCACCAATCCTTTAGTCCATAGAGACTGCATCAGAATCAAGAGGTAGAACCAAATTTTAAAAGACCCCTGTATGACTCATGTGTTCTATCCTTCATTCCCTGCCAGAGAACCTGTGTAGGCCTTTATTAGCTAGTTATCTTGTCCCTTGCTGCTGCTGCTAAGTCGCTTCAGTCATGTCCGACTCTGTGCGACTCCATAGACGGCAGCCCACCAGGCTCCGCCCTCCCTGGGATTCTCCAGGCAAGAACACTGGAGTGGGTTGCCATTTCCTTCTCCAATGCATGAAAGTGAAAAGTGAAAGTGAAGTCGCTCAGTTGTGTCCGACTCCTCGTGACCCCATGGACTGTAGCCTACCAGGCTCCTCCATCCACGGGATTTTCCAGGCAAGAGTACTGGAGTGGGTTGCCAATGCCTTAATCCCTTACTCACCTATAATGGCAAGTGGATGTAGGCTTGTGTGTGTACTAAGTCTCTTCAGTCATGTCCAACTCTTTGTGACCCTATGGACCATAGCCTGCTAGGCTTCTCTGTCCATGGCATTCTCTAGGCAAGAATTATCGCATGGGTTGCCATTTCCTCCACCAGGGGATCTTCCCAACCCAGGGATTGAACCCACATCTCTTATGTCTCCTGCACTGGCAAGCAGGTCCTTTACACTAGCACTACCTGGGAAGCCCTGGATGTAGGCTTACATGTGTATGTGTACACTTGTGTGTGTGACTGTCTTTTACTAGAAAGAAATGAAATAGTGAGAGTATGGGCTTTATAATAGAATGAACCTGTCTGGATTTCAGTTGCAGACAAATAACAGATTGTCTTCATTTGTGAAATGGGGAAAAGATTATTTTATAATTATTGTAACACTAAATAGAATACATTAAACACATGGAAGAGGGCATGAACAGTCAGCAATTGCTAGGTTCTTCTCTCGCCCCCATATCTGGGAAAGATTTCCTTTTGGTAACTTGATTTATGCTTACTGCATTAATTAACTATTGTTCCATTACAAAGCACCTCAAAGTCTAAATGATTAAAATCTTTCTCATGAAGATAGGGTTGTTCTGCTAACCTTAGCTGCTGCTGCTGCTGCTAAGTCGCTTCAGTCATGTCCGATTCTGTGCGACCCCACAGACGGCAGCCCACCAGGCTCCCCCGTCCCTGGGATTCTCCAGGCAAAAACACTGGAGTGGGTTGCCATTTCCTTCTCCAATGCATGAAAGTGAAAAGTGAAAGTGAAGTCGCTCAGTCGTGTGTGACTCCTAGCGACCCCATGGACTGCAGCCTACCAGGCTCCTCCGTCCATGGGATTTACCAGGCATGGCTCGAATGGTAAAGAATCTGCCTGCAATGCAGGAGACCTGGGTTCGATCCCTGGGGCAGGAAGACCCCTGGAGAAGGGAATGTCTACCCACTCCAATGTTCTTGCCAGGAGAATCCAATGGACTGAGGAGCCAGGCAGGCTATAGTCCATGGGGTCACAAAAAGTCAGACATGACTGAACAACTAACCTTAGCTGCTGCTAAGTCGCTTCAGTTGTGTCTGACTCCGTGCGACCCCATAGATGGCAGCCCACCAGGCTCCCCCGCCCCCGGGATTCTCCAGGCAAGAACACTGGAGTGGGTTGCCATTTCCTTCTCCAATGCATGAAAGTGAAAAGTGAAAGTGAAGTCGCTCAGTTGTGTCCGACTCCTCTTGATCCCATGGACTGCAGCCCACCAGGCTCCTCCATCCATGGGATTTTCCAAGCAAGAGTACTGGAGTGGGGTGCCATTGCCTTCTCCTAACCTTAGCTCTCGTGGTCTTAATCATGAGATCAATGATGTGTCCTCTGGGGGAAAGTAAGTTGTTTAGGTGACCTTGGATATGATGATTGAGCTTTATTGGAGGTCTCTCTCCTATCCCTTCAGCAATCTAGCCTGATGGCAGGGATTCAAGAGCAAGCAAGTCTAGTTCTGGAAGGAGGTAAGGGAAGTTGAGCATGTGCTTCTCAAGTTTGGATCACGTTTGATAATATCTTGCTGGTCAATGAAAAGCACATGGATGAGCCCAGAATCAAAGTGCAGAGGGACTGTCAAGTTACAGGACAAAGGGTATGAATAATTGGGGCCATTAGTACAATTCCCCTACCACCCCGTACAAAGCCTTTCTTGCCAACCCTTCTAATTAGTCATGGTTTGATCAGAGAAGCAGAATGCCTACAAGTCATCAACTGTTGCAGAATAAGGGATTTATTTTAGGAGTTAAACTTTATGTAGTTGTGAGACCTGTTGTATCCAGCTTTAGGTCTCTCTGGTGTTAATTCTTGAAGCCATTTTGGTTAGCCAGACTGGCACTCAGGAAGAAAAACAGAATGAATAACTAGAACTCATGAGTATTATCTAGGACCCAGGACTCTCTCTCACTACCTGTAGTCTTGGTGTGGTGGGTCACCTGAAGGAGAAGGTAGGACTCTTTACTGCAAGCTATGCATGTGTTAGCCCCCAAATCAAATGTGCTGAAGGGGAGGATGCATTAATGGATGGGAGCTGGAGGCTGCTGGTCTAGTTACCCTAATTCACTCCTGAGCTACTGCATGTGCCTGATGCTCTACGTCAACCTCCACAGCATAAAAATGGGTGGCTGCTGCTTCACCTCCATTAGCCAGATCTCCTAAAAATGTCTCTTGTGGCCAACATTAATCTGGGATTATACAGGGAGGCGAATTCTGGAAAACATTTCAGTTTGGTCTCCTCTGCTATTTTGTTGAAGTCTCTTATCGCGTTATATGTGGTTATGCTAAATTCACTTTTTCAGGGTTCGTCACCTTCAACTTTCCCTAAAAACATTTAGATTAGTCATTAATTCAATGTGGCAGAAATGATGCCAAAATCACTTATAATAACATCTGAATATTTGGCAGTTTTTAGCTGCTTTTCCCATCTCATAATTCTTGATAAAATACTCCTTTGACTTCCACTTTGCTTCCAGATTAGACTATGTTTAGAACATACTTTGCCAACTTAATAGTAAAACATGTTTTAGGGAATTTTCTGGTGGTCCAGTGATTAGAACTCAGAGCTCTCATTGCTATAGCCTGGGTTCAATCCCAGGTCAGGGAACTAATGTCCTACAAGCTGAGGGGTACAGTAAAAAAAAAAAAAAAGTTTTATAAATGCAAAGATTGAGGCTGAGAATTTAATTTCTAAAATAATTATCACAGCTCTAAGGAACCAAGGGGACAGATAAACCAACCAAGTGTATTAGGAATTTGTTAGCATTTAAGAGGAGAAATTACTGCAATCGCTGATAATTATGTCCCTTAATTAATGAAAAAATTTAGTGAAGTTCTTTGACTTCAGTGTAAATTCCCACCATCCAGTATATAGAACTAATTCTCAATAGGGAAATCATAGACTTTCTAATCTCAAAGCAACCAATGCTCTAATAGTACACTACTGCTGTTTCTTATTAAAATACTTTTTTGTAGAAACAGCCAAGACTAACTAGTTCAGAAACTTCCTTTCTTTCACTCTTTCTTTTTCTCTTTTCGTCACTTTCTGTCTTCCTCTTGTTCTCTTTCTCTCTCTCTTTCTTCCTTTCTATCATCTTTTAATGAGAGTTCCTGGCTTGAGGAAAAGAACAGACCAATTTCTATAGGGAAATTGTCATTATGATATAAGTGGGTAAAGCTAAGAGTTAAAATGGAATTGTTAATGAAAGTGAACTTCATGAGAAATTAATTCTAATGATAATGACTCATCTTTGTATAGTTGCTATTGGTATGGGATAAGAAGAGACAACTAAATTTCTTTTCATCAAGATACATGCTTTGTGATGATAGAGTAGGATAAAATATAGATAACTATTTTTATTTTTAATTGTGGTAAAAGACATAAAATTTACCATTGTTATCATTTTAAAGTGTACAGTTTAGTAGTGTTAACCATATTCATATTACAAAACATATTTTCCAGAACTTTTTCATTTTTCAAAACTGCAACTCTATACCCATTGAACATCAACTCATTTCCAACTCCTTAGAGCCTCTGACCAACCAGTCATCCACTATTAATTTCTATTCATTTGGCTACTTTAGAATTCTTAATTAAGTAGAATCATAAAATCCTTATCTTTATGATTAACTTATATCACCTATAATTTACTCAAGGTTCAGCCATGTTATAGCATATAAATAATTTCCCTTTTCTCAAGGCTGAATAATATTTCACTGTGTGTATATATACCATACTTTCTTTATCCATTCATTTATCAATGAATATTTGAGTTGTTTCTACATTTTGGCTGTTGAGAATATCTGCAATGAACATGGATATGCATATACCTTCTTCGCATCCTGCTTTCAATTCTGTTGGGTATATAACCAAAAGAAAACAAAAGGGATTACTGGATCGTATGGTAATTTTATTTTTAATTTTTTGAGGAGCCTCCATACTATTTTCCATAGTGACTGAACCATTTACATTGCCTCCAACAGTACAAAGGGGGTTGATTTTTTTTTTTAATAGCGAAATAGTGGCCATCCCAATGCATTTGAGGTGATATCCCACTGTGGTTTTGATTTGCATTTCTGTAATGATCAATATTGTTATTACTAATTAATGACTAGTTGAATACTTTTAAATGCTTGTTGTCTCTTGTATATGTTTTATCCAGGAAAATGTCTATTCAAATAGTTTGCACATTTTAAAATTTCATTGTTGTTGATATTGATGGGTTTTTAATATATTTTGGATATTAACTCCTTATAAGATACATGATTTGCAAATGTTTTCTCCCATTCCCTAGATGGCCTTTTTCCTTTGTTGATTGTACCTTTAAAGGTACAATAGAGGCTTTAAAGTTTGATGTTATCACATTTGTCTATTCTTGCTTTTGTAATTTTGGTGGCATATCCAAGAAATCATTGACAAGTCCAATGTCATAAAGGTTTTCCACAATATTTTATCATAGGCATTTCATAGTTTTAGGTCTTATGGTTAGGTCTTTAATTCATTTTGAGGTTTAATTTATTTTAGTTTTTTAGTTTTATTTTTTCTCAACATTGCTTTCTTTTTTTTTTTATTTTTTATTTTTAAACTTTACATAATTGTATTAGTTTTGCCAAATATCAAAATGAATCCACCATAGGTATACATGTGTTCCCCATCCTGAACCCTCCTCCCTCCTCCCTCCCCATACCATCCCTCTGGGTCGTCCCAGTGCACTAGCCCCAAGCATCCAGTATCGTGCATCGAACCTGGACTGGCATCTCGTTTCTTACATGATATTTTATGTGTTTCAATGTCATTCTCCCAAATCTTCCCACCCTCTCCCTCTCCCACAGAGTCCATAAGCTG
>NW_011494738.1:3726806-3727487 GCF_000754665.1 Bison bison bison | reverse complement strand
AGGTATAATAGGCTCCAGTTTCATCCACTTCATTAGAACTGATTCAAATGTTTTCTTTTTAATGGCTGAGTAATATTCTATTGTGTATATGTACCACAGCTTTCTTATCCATTCATCTGCTGATGGACATCTAGGTTGCTTCCATGTCCTGGCTATTATAAACAGTGCTGCGATGAACATTGGGGTACACATGTCTCTTTCCCTTCTGGTTTCCTCAGTGTGTATGCCTAGCAGTGGGATTGCTGGATCATAAGGCAGTTCTATTTCCGGTTTTGCCAACATCAACATTGCTTTCTGATATACTTTCTTATTCTAGGGTTTTGGGGATATTGGGTTGATTTATGTCATTTTTGTGATTTAATGAAACATTCTAACTATTTCTTTTCTCTGTATAAGCTCATTGGGGAAATATACATGATAAATTTTGGTCTTTCTTAGTCTTAATTTTGGGCTTCCCAGGTGGTGCAAGTGGTAAAGAACCTGCCTGCCAATGCAGGAGACAAAAGAGACGAGGGTTCAGTCCCTGGGTTGGGAAGATCCCATGGAGGAGGTCATGGCCACTCCAGTATTCTTACATGGAGAATCCCATGGACAGAGGGGCCTGGTGGGCTGCAGTCCATAGAGTCACAAAAAGTCAGATATGACTGAAGTGACTTAGCACACAGTCTTAAATTTTATTAT
>NW_011494738.1:3726358-3726706 GCF_000754665.1 Bison bison bison | reverse complement strand
CCCTCCCCATACCATCCCTCTGGGTCGTCCCAGTGCACTAGCCCCAAGCATCCAGTATCGTGCATCGAACCTGGACTGGCATCTCGTTTCTTACATGATATTTTATGTGTTTCAATGTCATTCTCCCAAATCTTCCCACCCTCTCCCTCTCCCACAGAGTCCATAAGACTGTTCTATACATCAGTGTCTCTTTTGCTGTCTCATACACAGGGCTATTGTTACCGTCTTTCTAAATTCCATATATATGCGTTATTATACTGTATTGGTGTTTTTCCTTCTGGCTTACTTCACTCTGTATAATAGGCTCCAGTTTCATCCACTTCATTAGAACTGATTCAAATGTTTTCT
>NW_011494738.1:3712405-3726258 GCF_000754665.1 Bison bison bison | reverse complement strand
AAAGAGACGAGGGTTCAGTCCCTGGGTTGGCCACTCCAGTATTCTTACATGGAGAATCCCATGGACAGAGGGGCCTGGTGGGCTGCAGTCCATAGAGTCACAAAAAGTCAGATATGACTTAGCACACAGTCTTAATTTTATTATTATCATTAAATAGATAATTTTCTGGAACTGTCAATGTCATTCATTTTACTCTGACTATGTCACAGTATTGTTTTGGAAACCAAATAGTATTTTTTTCATTGATTGAAAAAAAGCATGTGTTTGGTGCTTATTATTTGTCCTGTAATGCAATCATTATTGTGATAGATATCATAGCAGACTGTTGAGGATGTTTTATACAATATTCAGGAGATTTCTAGTCTCTTCCTTATTTGTCTCCCTCTACTACACAAGCTGGGAAAATGATACAGTGACATATTTCTGACACATATATGAATAGATGATCTTAAACAGTGATGCCTAGATTAGACAATGGGGAAACAAGTATGCCTAGACAAGACACTCTTTGCAAAAATGGTGTTAGGAAAAGTGGACACCCACATACAAAAGAATGAAGTTGGCCAAGGGAAAGATTTAGATATTTTTGGTTAAAAATGGAGAGACATAATTAATACTGTTTTTCTTCTTTCATTGAATGAAGTTACAATGGTTGAACATGTTCGTTGTCCCGTCTAGCACAGCGGGTGAGAAAGACCTGAAACGGGGGCGAGCGAATAATGAAAAGACAGACACACATAATTTGACAAGCGGGGAGTCAGGGGGCCCTCCTGCTCTCCATGGCAGGAAGACAAAATGGTTCCTTTCAGCCCATTACTTTTATTGGCAGAAGTCACATGAGATCATTAAGGAATAGCTATACTGGGGAGTTTGATTAGCCCAGGCTCTGCTGTTAATCAGGAATGCATTGTTTTGTTTCTGTGGAGGCGGACGCAGGGGTAGGTAGTGAGGCGGGGCAGAAAGCACCTCCTGCCCCAAGAATTTCTGTTCAGCATGCTTACTAGGACAATCAAAAGGGCGCACTTTGCCTCACCCTCGAGTCTTGGGGCAGGTTCTGATCTCTGATCCATCAGGCTGCAACAGTTTGTGAGCATGAGGGAAAGCCTATGAGAACTGAGAAATGTCTCTGACATGATTAAGAAACTATACAATGCCAGTAATCTCCTATCTTCATATATCTGGTAAGATGAGAAGTCATTTAAACTGTATATTCTGTTACTTGCATCTACTATTTATCCTAAATGATACATAGACATAGGTGAAAACATTAAATCATACAAAGTAGAAAGTTACATGTGACCAATGGAAATCAATGAGTTCAAAATAGGTTGGAGTAAGGAACATTCATGCTCGATAAAGGACAGAAATGGTATGGACCTGACAGAAGCAGAAAATATTAAGAAGAGATGGCAAGAATACACAGAAGAATGTACAAAAAAGATCTTCATGATCCAGATAATCATGATGGTGTGATCACTGACCTAGAGCCAGACATCCTGGAATGTGAAGTCAAGTGGGCCTTAGAAAGCATCACTACGAACAAAGTTAATGGAGGTGATGGCATTCCAGTTGAGCTGTTCCAAACCCTGAAAGATGATGCTGTGAAAGTGCTGCACTCAATATGCCAGCAAATTTGGAAAACTCAGCAGTGGCCACAGGACTGGAAAAGATCAGTTTTCATTCCAATCCCAAAGAAAGGCAATGCAAAAGAATGCTCAAACTACCTCATAATTGCACTCATCTCACACGCTAGTAAAGTAATGCTCAAAATTCTCCAAGCCAGACTTCAGCAATATGTGAACCATGAACTTCCTGATGTTCAAGCTGGTTTTAGAAAAGGCAGAAGAACCAGAGATCAAATTGCCAACATCTGCTGAATCATCAAAAAAGCAAGAGAGTTCCAGAAAAGCATCTATTTCTGCTTTATTGACTATGCCAAAGCCTTTGACTGTGTGGATCACAATAAACTGTGGAAAATTCTGAAAGAGATGGGAATACCAGACCACCTGATCTGCCTCTTGAGAAATTTGGATGCAGGTCAGGAAGCAACAGTTAGAACTGGACATGAAACAACAGACTGGTTCCAAATAGGAAAAGGAGTTAATCAAGGCTGTATATTGTCACCCTGTTTATTTAACCTATATGCAGAGTACATCATGAGAAATGCTGGACTGGAAGAAACACAAGCTGGAATCAAGATTGCCAGAAGAAATATCAATAACCTCAGATATGCAGATGACACCACCCTTATGGCAGAAAGTGAAGAGGAACTCAAAAGCCTCTTGATGAGAGTGAAAGTAGAGAGTGAAAAGGTTGGCTTAAAGCTCAACATTCAGAAAACGAAGATCATGGCATCTGGTCCCATCACTTCATGGGAAATAGATGGGCAAACAGTGGAAACAGTGTCAGACTTTATTTTTCTGGGCTCCAAAATCACTACAGATGGTGACTGCAGCCATGAAATTAAAAGACGCTTACTCCTTGGAAGGAAAGTTATGACCAACCTAGATAGCATATTCAAAAGCAGAGACATTACTTTGCCAACAAAGGTCCGTCTAGTCAAGGCTATGGTTTTTCCAGTGGTCATGTATGGATGTGAGAGTTGGACTGTGAAGAAGGCTGAGCACCGAAGAATTGATGCTTTTGAACTATGGTGTTGGGGAAGACTCTTGAGAGTCCCTTGGACTGCAAGGAGATCCAACCAGTCCATTCTGAAGGAGATCAGCCCTGGCTATTCTTTGGAAGGAATAATGCTAAAGCTGAAACTCCAGTATTTTGGCCAACTCATGCGAAGAGGTGATTCATTGGAAAAGACTCTGATGCTGGGAGGGATTGGGGGCAAGAGGAGAAGGGGACGACAGAGGATGAGATGGCTGGATGGCATCACTGACTCGATGGACGTGAGTCTCAGTGAACTCCGAGAGTTGGTGATGGACAGGGAGGCCTGGCGTGCTGCAATTCATGGGGTTGCAAAGAGTCGGTCACGACTAAGCGACTGATCTGATCTGATCTGATCTGAAGGGTAGGGTTTGAGTTGGCCTTAAAAGAAATAAAAGAACCTCAAGATACTGTGTCTTAAAACAACTATAGTGTTCTTTTTATGATTCTAAGTATCTAACACTTAGATGGTGTTTAAAATAGAAATCCTCACCTCTTCACATCAGGTCAACCTAGAATGGCTTTCATTGAGACTAGAGGACCCAAAATGGTCTAATTCTCAGTCTGGTGTGTCTCTTGGGGTGTCCCAAAAGACTGAGAGCTGTCTGGGATGATAGGGCATCTTCTTGGTTTGCCAGTGGGCTCAATCATGTGGGGCTTTATTTCACTACCATGTGGTCTTTTCCCCCTTTATCTTCTAGGTCCTTTAGCTAGATCCACAATCTTCTTTAGATGGCAGCTGTCATCCTAGAAGACAATGGAAACCTCAAGATTTGAATATCCAAGAATCAGAAATCCTAGAATGTTATTTTTGTCACATTTTTTGGTCAAAGAAAGTCCAAAAGCCAGCCAGATCTAAGGGGAGTGAAAAACAGAAGAGATAGCAGCAAAGTCACACTGCAAAAAGGACAGGAATTGCTGTAATAACTTTTGGACATAATCTGTTGTCACGACCTTATGTCCTGGTTTGAGAGGCCTGGGTTGTTCCAGTTGTTTTGATATAATTATTATACAGCATCCTTACTCTCCAAAATATACCTATTTAGATGGTCATCTTGTATCTGAGATATATTTCTATAAACATGCGTTTTCTTTATAACACACAAATATAATCAGGCAATATCAAACATTTGAAAGAGGATGGGTTGAGGCTCCATCAGAACTTGCTTGCTTGTGTGAATTTGGGCAAGTCAAGAAAGCTTTCGGCCTATACATATATCACAGTTGTAGTAAACATTGATTAGAAAATAGAACTGTAGCACTTAAAAGGAAGGCTGGCCTATAACAGGAGTTGTCAAATTACTTTAATCTTACAAATCATAGACAATGATAAAACATGGAAGTAGCAATATATAAATGAAAACATTTATTAAAAGTATTTTTATTAGTTTTATGAAGCAAATATTTAGATTGTCTTGTTTAAACATCATTACATAGTCCTTTTATTCTAGTAGTAAACTGCATATGTATGTGTATTTGCAGGGCCTAGTTTTTCATTCTATTCAGATCATGTGCCTGTCCCCACATCACAGAATCCATACAAACTAATCTCAGTTTCTTTGAATATTATATACAAATTATATTTTGCAATGTGCTTTTACCTTTACCATGTGCTCCATTCTGCTTTTGGGGCCTTCCCTCATTACGGTCCCTGAATATTTTCTCCAGTCCGTGGTCTCACTTGTTTCCCTCTAACCTCATCCTTATCCCATGCCCTTGACTCTTTTTCTAAGCGTGCTTAAAATCAGTGTTTCTGCTGACTGTTCCTTGTTCCTTTGGTTATGAAAATGGGTCTTCCACATACAGTGAATTGGAAAACAAAGAGAAAAGATTCTATTTCTTGAGTTGTCCGGGAGTTCTTATATTGGTTGCAATAAATCTTAAAACACATAGCATGAAGCCACAGGGAGTGTTTGTTTTTT
Organism: Bison bison bison; assembly: GCF_000754665.1. NCBI lineage: Eukaryota > Metazoa > Chordata > Mammalia > Artiodactyla > Bovidae > Bison > Bison bison. The sequence continues at coordinate 3,721,678 of NW_011494738.1, read as the reverse complement.
AAGCCACAGGGAAAGAAAATGTTAAAATTTATTTTTCTAATTTATACTTTGGAATCATTAAAGAAGCTACATCTAAATAGGTAGAAGTATCTCAATATTTGAAATGAAGCTAGTTAAGCACTGATTAAAATGATCAATAATGTCCATATTTTTATAGTAATGGCAAAAATAACAATATATAAAGTCAGCATCTTTATATATTGTTGTTATCAATCTTCTCCCATGCCCTTGACTGTTTTTCTAAGCATGCTTACTATTGTTAGCTATCCTAGTTACTTTATATATGTTCTCATTTAATCCCCATAATAACTCTGGGGTATACATTATAATCTGCATTTACAGGTAGTGATTTTTCAATTTGTGGAGTAAATAATTTCTTCAAGTTTACTTATGTTAAGTCATGGGTGGATTAAAATTGGACTTTGCTTACTCAAAACCTGTGATAGTTTCCCCTGATTTACTTAGTGTTTTGGTTACCATTGTGAGATAACCATGTATAAGGATGGTAAACAGGTTGGATTTCATTTCCTTTTCAAAAGAATAGGTATTTATCACATTCCCATTGTAAATTTTGAAGAATGGCTAAAGCAGAAGTAAATGTGATATGTCTAACATATAGCCATAAGTAAATATCTGCACTCATAAATACAAGATTTCTCTGTTACCAGAAATTTTTATCTTTTAATTTTAGAATTGTATCAGAAAGGAGCTTGTTCTTATTGCCAAAAAGACTAGAAGGAGCACATAGCTTAATGGGTTTTAGGACTGGGGCTTCCCTTGTAGCTCAGTCGATGAAGAATCTGCCTGCAATGCCAGAGACTTGGGTTCAATCCCTGGGTCAGGAAGATCCCCTGGAGAAGGAAATGGCAAACCACCCCAGGATTCTTGCCTGGAGAATTCCATGGACAGAGAAGCCTGGCAGGCTACAGTCCATGGGGTCACAAGAGTTAGACATGACTTAGCGACTAAACCACCACCAGGTAAGGAAAGACTGATGGGAAGGCAGCATAGTGTTTTCAAAAGAGCAAAGAGTTGTTTATTTTTAACTGGAGTATAGTTGATTACAACGTTGTGTTAGTTTCAGGCATACAGAAAAGTGAATCAGTTAGATATATTCATATAAGATTTTTTTTCCCATATAGGTCATTACAGAGTATTAAGCAGAGTTCTCTGTGCTGTACAGGAAGTCCTTATTAGTTATCTATTTTATACATAGTAGTGTGTGTATGTCAATCCCAATCTTTCAACATATTAGAAGAGCAGAGTGTCTTGAATCAGGCGCACCAGCTCTATCACTTACTTCCTGAGTGATCTGAAGTTATTTAAGCTCTTAGAATTTATATTTATCCCCATGAAAGATAGGGATAAGAACACCTAGCTATTAGAATTATTAGTTACTTGAGATAATCAATGTAAATGCCTAAAATCATGTCTCACACACATTAGACACTCAAGTCATGTTAGGTCTCTCCTCTACCTCAGTGTGGCATAGTGGGAGGTCATGGAAGTTCAACAAGTAGGAGTCATTGCAGATCACAGCAAGAGGGCAATAGATAATATGCAGCTATCCATCCAGAGTATGTCAAGGAGGAAAGAATGAAGGTTAAAAGTCTTAAGAAGAGATGCTTCTTAGACTGAAATATCAAATTGTTTCACTTCATTTGGAAAATACAGAAGTGCCTTTATTATCATTGAACAGTGAAATCAGTCTAAGACTGAGAGCAAATTTGCTTTGGTGCAGAGATATCCAAGCACTTGTGATTTTTTGAGTTAGTCTCAAGTTTTGATTGATTACAGAGTCCAAAGTAGTATCTCACACTGTGGTTTGAAAACAAAGAATCCTCTGGAGAATTCATTTAAAAATACAAATTCATGGGCCTCAATCCAAACCTTTGTTCTTGCCCTTGTTTACATTCTGTGCTTTAGAATACACTGTGATCTCATATCAGCCTGGCAAAATAGATTTATGGATTAAACTCCCTTTCATAAAATAAGTTTCTGCAAAGAAATTCTTAATAAAAATGAAACAATAATGCAAGTATAAGTAAGCAAAAGGACACTTCTACTGTTGTTATGGAGTTCCTTGCAACCAAGTGATGAGTAAATAAGATGCTAATCTGATCACGAATGATACAGTCAATCACATTGTTCAATACTGATGTTCTCAGCAACTGTGAGGACAAAACAACTTGTACCAATAATATATAAAAACCAAAATATACATTTAAAATATTTGCTTCATGTTTATCAGATTCTTTAAATTTTGTATTCTTTTTATAATGGTATGTTGATAGAATAATAGATGTATATAATTTATAAATAAATATAAACATAAAAGCCTGTAGTTCAAATTGATTAGAGGTAAGGGATAAGAAAAAACTAAGAGTAGGGACCCAGGCATGTCACTACCAATCTATCAAAATACTTATGCAAAGTTGAATATAGTGTCATATATTCAAATAATTTCTCTCTATGATGCCCAAGATAAGCATGTTAATATCCTAATATCTTGATGCTATAAGACATGCCATAGGCTTGTGAATCTTATATCATGGTAATGAAGATAAAGAACCATTGTCTTAATTACTGAAATATAAATCAAGCTAGATCTTCCTTTCCTTCTTAAAAAATGTGCACTAATTCTTCAGTCATAGCAGCCAAGTGAACTGCATGCTAAATAACTTCTAAATGAATTGTACATTTATAGTTCTTCATTGAATAATTAAGAATAAAAGTGTTTTTGCTGTTTGAAATAGAGAATTGGATTGTGATAGTTATAACTTTTAATAAAAATATCTAATATATTTCTAGAAAGTGTACAGTGTTAACACAAAAATTCTAATAGACTACTACTGGATTTTTCCATTGAATTAACATCATGGAATTTTAACAAAAACCCTAATTAAGTAGAATTTCTAATGGGAATGAGGCCTAAATTAAAATCAAGGAAAAATATTCAACATGTTCACTAATCCTCCAGGGGAAATTTGGAGGTCTCTTACAACCATACTTTTATTAAAAACCTCAGTGTTTCTTGGTCTATTTGCACCCAAATTTGTTGCTTTCTCATTAATTACTTTCTACTATTGATTTTTTCCCTGAGTAAAGTGACACAATCCATAGAGCTGGTTGAGATGTGAAAGAGACAGATCCTGGAGAAGTGATGACTATAAAATGTTTATTATCCTCTGCTGCAGCTACTAAATCGCTTCAGCCATGTCTGACTCGGCACGATCCCATAGACGGCACCCCACCAGGCTCCACCGTCCCTGAGATTCTCCAGGCAAGAACACTGGAGTGGGTTGCCATTTCCTTCTCCAATGCATGAAAGTGAAACATGAAAGTGAAGTTGCTCAGTCGTGTCTGACTCTTTGCAACCCCATGGACTGCAGCCTACCGGGCTCCTCCGCCCATGGGATTTTCCAGGCAAGAGTACTAGAGTGGGTTGCCATTGCCTTCTCCTATTATCCTCTAAACTTGATATAACCTCCTTGCAAACAAGTAGGATTTGAACATTTTTGTGTTATGTATTATGTCTACCATGGACTTCCCTGGTGGCTCAGATGGTAAAGAATCTGCCTGCATTAGTATACTGTATTGGTGTTTTTTCTTTTGGCTTACTTCACTCTGTATAATAGGCTCCAGTTTCATCCACCTCATTAGAACTGATTCAAATGTATTCTTTTTAATGGCTGAGTAATACTCCATTGTGTATATGTACCATAGCTTTCTTATCCATTCATCTGCTGATGGACATCTAGGTTGCTTCCATGTCCTGGCTATTATAAACAGTGCTGCGGTAAAAAAAAAAAAAAAAGAATCTGCCTGCAATGAGGGAAACCTGGGTTCAATCCCTGGATTGGGAAGATCCCCTGGAGAAGGAAATGGCAACCCACTCCAGTACTCTTGCCTGGAGAATCCCTATGGACAGGAGCCTGGCAGGCTACAGTCTGTGGGGTTGCAAAGAGTCGGACACAACAGAGCAATTTTTTTTTTCATTTCATGTCTACTGTGGAATATGAATATAATGTATATAGGTTAAAATTGGAATTTATACCTTTCATGAAGTAAATTAGTATGTTTGAAAGCTTATTAATATAAATGTACAAAAAAGATTCTATTGTCAGTTTTGTTTGGCTTCACTCAGTGATAAATCAGCAGGCAACCAGAGTGGAATGCAACAGGATAAGGAGGCATTAGGGAACTGTATTATTCAAGGTTATTTAAGAATGGCTAATGGAGGAAATGGGGCTATTTACCTTATGAAATGAATAAATTATGGGAACTTTCCAATTATCTTCAAAAATTGAAAATTTGTCAGTGTAAGTGAGGAGTAGTCTTTGTTGTTTGGGAGGCAAAGACTGATACAAATTAAAGGAAGACAGGATTTAATATAGCATAGGAAAAGCTGTCTCACAATTATCACATAGCTGTGCTTTTTCACAACAGTGCAAGGGGCTACCATATGGATAGGGTAAAATAATCTCTGAAAGTTTAGTATTGAAACAGAGAGCTTGATCATCTGCGGGGGTGCAGGCAGGATTTGTAAACTGTGGGGGGAATTAGATTTGGTAACTTCTAAAGTCTTTTCTAGTCTTAGAATGTTCATTCAGACATATACATTTTTACAAGATTTTCATGGCGGAAGCAAATCTCTTTGAAGAGTATTTTATTTTTCAGTTAAATTATTTCTAATGTGCATGCTTTTGCCAAAGTTTAGCCAAGTCACATTTTCACTTCTGTGTATGTCAATTTTGTAGACTATCCTTATTTTAGTTAACGTATTTAGGTGTAAAGAACAGAGGCTCATTTGTGTCTCCTCAAGAAATGTGAATTAAATAAATACCTTTCTCCCACCTTATCCACTTGGAGGAAGAACAGAATGCCCCTACCCCTTCCGTTTGGGGAATTCCATGTAAAAAGCCTGAGTTGGCAAACATGAAGTATAAAAGTATTATTTACAAAGGAGAAGAGAATATCCATTGCTACCTTAACTTTCAGACACCCCACCTCCAAATCCCTTTTTGCTCCTTTAGAAAAAGCCCCTAGGAATACATTTAAGTGAAAAACCAACTCTTCTTCCAGAGGGGGCACTCAAAACCCAACGGGGAATAGGAAGCTCTGAGATTAACTGAGGAAGAGATAGCACCTCAGAGCCTACTGGGGTTTTCCGTTTCCCTGGTGGCTCAGACAGTAAAGCGTCTGCCTGCAGTGCAGGAGACCCGGGTTCAATCTCTGGGTCAGGAAGATCCCCTGGAGAAGGAAATGGCAACCCACTCCAGTACTCTTGCCTGGAAAATTCCAAGGATGGAGGAGTCTGGTGGGCTACAGTCCATGTGGTCACGAAGAGTTGTACAGGACTGAGCGACTTCACTTTTAGATACTAATAAGGGACAGTGCTGCCCTCCGTTGCTGCACTCTGTGACCCTGGAGTCAGCAGGCTGACATAGGTTGAAGGTCCCATGTAAACACTAACTTTCCTTTAATATATCCCTGCTTTTCCTGATTTCCTACAGAACCATGCTTGCTTCCATGAGAGGCACTTAGTTTCTTGATCTTTTCTTCCGTCCCGTCTAACCTTCTACTGGAAGGAGTGGGGAAAAGATGCAAAAACTCAGTGTTCCTAGAAACATTATTTACAGTTGAAAAGATATGGAGCAACCTGTATCCATCAACAAATGAATGGGTTAAAAAGATGTAGAGTGTGTGTCTGTGTGTCTATAGTGGAATACTACTCAGCCATAAAAAATAAATTTTTGCCATTTGCAGCAACATGAATGGACTTGGAGGGCATTATGCTACATGAAACAAGTCAGAGAAAGACAAATACTATATGGCATCATTTATATGTGTAATCTAAAAAAAACTAGTGAATATAACAAAAAAGCAGATTTGCAGGTACAGAGAACAAACTACTGGTTACCAGTGGTGGGGGAGGGGGTATATAAAGGTAGAGGAGAAGGAAGTGCAAAATATTGGGTGTACGATAGGCTATAAGGATGTATTATACAACATGGGGAATATAAACAATATTTTATAATAACTGTAAATGGAGTATAGCCTTTAAAAATTGTATAAAAATGTGAAAAGTGAATTTATTGGGAGAAAGACAAAAGATCTATTCTACGTAGCAATCCCCTATATAAACCTAAAAATTTCTCCACAGTCTCAGGGAGATAAGATGTTCAGAAATAGGAGAAAGTTATGCTCATAGTACAAGTGTCTGGTATCTGGTTGTCTTCTCAGTCCCAGAACCTTTCTGATTCTCAGTCTGTGCTCTCACTATGAGGCCTTGACTAATCTTTGCAACTCAGGCTCTCTTTATGTCCTTTGGCTGTAGTCACCACTTCTTTACATTACATGTCTCAATTCAAAACCATCCAAACACAGGATCTGGATGACCACATTAGTCACCATTACTCTTTTTGCCAGAGCTTTTCCACCAGACCACTATACATAGAACTGGCCAACCTATGGCTTGGATAGACTGCCTATGGTTCAAAAGCAAACCCAGACCAATCAGCTGTGGCTGTGTATGTCCTCCAATTCCAGTCCAGCTACTGATTGAGACATATCTCTTATCTCATATCTCGAGAAGCTCTGAAAGTGGCAAGCACACTGCGGCTGGAGTTGCCAAGAGTAATCTGTATCCTATATTAAAGTATTTGGTTTTATGTCTCATCTTCCTACTGTATATTATGTGCAAATGGGAAGAGTGAAAGGGCTGACTTGTTATATCCTCTTGACTTCTAACAAGTTATTTTGAAGGTATCATAACATATTATATAGGTTTAAAATGTATTATATTTAAATTATAAATCCTATAGCATGTGAACAAATAAAACACTTTTTTATGGTTTAAGTTGTCATTTTTTGTGGAAGTTAAGTTGATTTGCAATATTGTGATGTGTTAGTTTCAGTTCAGTTCAGTCACTTAGCTGTGTCCGACTCTTTGCAATCCCATGGACTACAGTACAACAGGCCTCCCTGTCCATCACCAACTCCCGGACCCTACTCAAATTCACATCCATCGAGTTGGTGATGCCATTCAACCATCTCATCCTCTGTCATCACCTTCTCCTCCCACCTTCAATCTTTCCCAGCATCAGGGTCTTTTCCAAGGAGTCAGTTCTTCACATTAGGTGGCCCAAGTATTGGAGTTTCAGCCTCAGCATCACTCCTTCCAATGAATATTCAGGACTGATTTCCTTTACAATTGAATGGTTGGATCCCCTAGCAATCCAAGGGACTCTCAAGAGTCTTCTCCTACACCACAGTTCAAAAGCATCAATTCATCAGCGCTCAGCTTTCTTTTATAGTCCAACTCTCACATCCATACATGACTACTGGAAAAACCATAGCTTTGACTAGACAGACCTTTGTTGGCAAAGTAATGTCTCTGCTTTTTAATATACTGTCTAGATTGGTCATAGCTTTTCTTCCAAGGAACAAGCATCTTTTAATTTCATGGCTGCAGTCACCATCTGCAGTGATTTTGGAGTCCCCCAAAATAAAGCCTGTCACTGTTTCTTTTATTTCCCCGTCCATTTGCCATGAAGTGATGGGACCCAATGCCATGATCTCAGTTTTCTGAATGTTGAATTTTAACCCAACTTTTTCATTCTCCTCTTTTACCTTCATCAAGAGGCTTTTGAGTTCCTCTTCACTTTCTGCCATAAGGGTTGTGTGTTCTACATATCTGAGGTTACTGATATTTCTCCTGGCATCAATTCTATGGGGCTCAGCCTTCTTTATGGTCCACCTCTCACATTCATACATGACTACTGGAGAAACCATAGCTTTGACTATACAAACCTTTGTCAGCAAAGTGATGTCTCCTCTTTTTAATACACTGTATAGATTTTTCATAGCTATTCTTTCAAGGAGCAAGCATCTTTTAATTTCGTGGCTGCAGTCACCATCCATATTGATTTTACAGCCCAAGAAAATGAAATCTGACACTGTTCCCACATTTTTCCCATCTGTTTGCCAAGAAGTGATAGGAACAGGTGTCATGATCTTAGTTTTTCAATGCTGAGTTTTAAGCCAGCCTGTTCACTCTCTTCCTGCACCTTCATCAAGAAGCTCTTTAGTTCCTCTTCACTTTCTGCCATTAAAGTGGTATCATCTGCATATCTGAGATTGTTGATATTTCTCCCAGCAATCTTGATTCCAGCTTGTGATTCATTAGCCTGGCATTTCACATGATGAACTCTGCATATAAGTTAGATAAGCAGGGTGACAATATACAGCCTTGACACACTCCTTTCCCAATTTTAAACCAGTCTGTCTGGTTGTCCATGTCTGGTTCTAACTCTTGCTTCTTGTCCTGCATATAGATTTCTCAGGAGGCAGGTAAGGTGATCTGGTATTCCCATCTCTTGAAGAATATTCCAAAGTTTATTGTGATCCACACAGTCAAAGGCTTTAGAATAGTCAATGAAGCAGAAGTAGAATTTTTTTTTTTTTTGAATTACCTTTGTTTTTCTATGATCCAATGAATATTGGCTAATTTGATCTCTGGTTCCTCTGCCTTTTCTAAATCTAGCTTGTATATCAGGAAGTTCTCAGTTTACATACTGCTGAAGCCTAGCTTGAAGGATTTTTAGCTTATTCTTGCTGGCATGTGAAATGAGTGTAGTTGTACAGTAATTTGAACATTTTTTGGCATTGCCTTTATTTAGGATTGGCATGAAAATTGACCTTTTCCAGTCCTGTGGCCACTGCTGAGTTTTCCAAATTTGCTGACATATTAAGTGCAGCACTTTAACAGCATCATCTTTTAAGATTTGAAATAGCTCAGCTGGAATTTCATCACCTCCACTAGCTTTGTTTCTAGTGATGCTTCCTAAGGCCCACTTGACTTCACACTCCAGGATGTCTGCCTCTAGGTGAGTGACAACATCATTGTGGTTATCTGGGTCATTAAGAGCTTTTTTGTCCAGTTATTCTGTATATTCTTGTCACCTTTTCTTATCTCTTCTGCTTTGGATATGTACTTGCCATTTTTGTCCTTTATTGTGCCTATCTTTATATGAAATGGGCTTCCCTGATAGCTCAGTTGGTAAAGAACCCACCTGCAATACAGGAGATCCTGGTTCAATTCCTGAATTGGGAAGATCTCCTGGAGAAGGGATAAGCTACCCACTCCAGTATTCTTGGACTTCCCTTGTGGCTCAGCTGGCAAAGAATCCACCTGCAATTAAGGAGACCTGGGTTCGATTCCTGGGTTGGAAATATCCTCTGGAGAAGGGAAAGGCTACCCATTACAGT
>NW_011494738.1:3711380-3712305 GCF_000754665.1 Bison bison bison | reverse complement strand
TATATATATATATATATATATTCACACACACACACACACACACACACCCCACATCTTCTTTTTCCATTCATCTATCAGTGGACACTTAGGTTGCCATAATGTCTTGGCTACTGTAAATAGTGCTACTATGAACATTGGGATGTGTGTATCTTTTTGATTTAGAGTTTTCTTCTTTTTTTGGATATAAGCTCAGAGATGGAATTGCTGAATCATATAAAGTTATGACAAACCTAGACAGCATATTAAAAAGCAGAGATATTCCTTTGCCAGCAAAGGTCTGTCTAGTCAAAGCTATGGTTTTTCCAGTAGTCATGTATGGATGTGAGAGTTGGACTACAAAGAAAGCTGAGCACTGAAGAATTGATGCTTTTGAACTGTGGTGTTGGAGAATATTCTTGAGAGTACCTTGGACAGCAAGGAGATCCAACCAGTGAATCCTAAAGGAAATCAGTCCTGAATATTCTTTGGAAGGACTAAAGCTGAAACTCCAATACTTTGGCCACTTGATGTGAAGAACTGACTGATTTGAAAAGACCCTGATGCTGGAAAGGATTGAAGGTAGGAGGAGAAGGGGACAACAGAGGATGAGATGGTTGGATGGCATCACCAACTTGATGGACATGAGTTTGAGTAAGCTCCGGGAGTTGGTGATGGACAGGGAGGCCTGGCATGCTGCAGTACACGGGGTTGCAAAGAGTCAGACACGATTGAGCAACTGAACTGAACTGATAAACAATCTGCCCATAATGCAGGAGACATGGAAGACTAGGTTTGATCTTTGTGTCAGGAAGATCCCCTGGAGAAGGAAACTGCAACCCACTCCAGTATTCTTGCCTGAAAAATCTCATGGACGGAGGAGCCTGGTGGGGTCGCAAAGAGTCAGACATGACTGAGCAACTAAACACACATACATGGTAACTCTATT
>NW_011494738.1:3710705-3711280 GCF_000754665.1 Bison bison bison | reverse complement strand
AAGGAGACCTGGGTTCGATTCCTGGGTTGGAAATATCCTCTGGAGAAGGGAAAGGCTACCCATTACAGTATTCTGGCCTGGAGAATTCCAAGGACTGTATAGTCCATGGGGTTGCAAAGAGTTGGACATGACTGAATGACTTTCACTTTGACTTATAGGAAATGTCCCCTTGGTATCTCCAATTTCCTTAAAGAGATCTCTAGTCTTTGCCATTGTATTGTTTTCCTCTATTTTATAGCATTGTTCACTTAAGAAGTCTTTATTTCCGCTAGTTATTCCCTGGAACTCTGCATTCACTTGGGTATATCTTTCCCTTTCTCTGTTGCCTTTAGCTTCTCTTCTTTTCTCAGCTAATTGTAAGGCCTCCTCAGATAACCACTTTGCCTTCTTGCATTTTTCTTGGGGATGGTTTTGGTCATCCCCTCATGCGCAATGTTATGAACCTCTGCCCATAGTTCTTCAGGCACTCTGTCTTACCAGATCCTGTCCCTTGAATCTATTCATCTCCCCCACTGTATAATCATAAGGGATTTGATTCAGGTTATACCTGAAATGGCCTAGTGGTTTTCCATACT
>NW_011494738.1:3700646-3710605 GCF_000754665.1 Bison bison bison | reverse complement strand
ATTTTTGGTTTTTAAAGTAATCTCCAAGGTGCTTTCCATAGTGACTGCACCAATTTACATTCCCACCAACAGTGTAGGAGGGTTCCCTTTTTTCCACACCCTCTCCAAGATTTTTATTCATATTTCTAGAGTTTTTGGTGATGGCCACTATGAGCAGTGTGAGGTGATGCCTCATTGTCATTGTAATTTATATTTCTCTAATAATTAGAAATGCTGAACATCTTTTTATGTGCCTATTGACCTTTCTATGTCTTCTTTGAAGAAATATCTATTTAGTCTTCTGCCTCACTTTTTAATTTTTTCAACTTTGTGTTGGTTTCTGCCACTGCCATACAACAACAGGAATCAGCTGTAAATTTATATGCAGCCCCTCCCTCCTGAGCCTCCCTCCCCCTCTTCCCATCCCATCTCTCCAGGTCATCACAGAGAACCAGACTGGGCTCCCTGTGCTACACAACAACTTATCACCAGCTCATTTTTGATTGAGCTGTTTTTTGTTAGTTTGTTTGATATTGAACTATATGAGATGTTTGTATATTTTGGAAATGTATCCCTTGTTTATTAGATCATTTGTAAATGCGCTCTCTTATTCCACACATTGTCTTCTCATTTTGTTTATGGTTTACTTTGCTGTACAAAAGCTTTTAAGTTTGATTTGGTCCCATTTGAAATAAACACTATTTTGAATGCCTGCTCTGTGTAAGGTGCTGTGATAGATAGTCTAATTTGATTTTTATGAATTCTTATTGTAGTTTTACATTCAAATTCAGATTTGCCTTATGTTAACTGAATATTAACTATTGGGGCTTTGAATCCCTTATTCCGGTTATTCTTCCCCTCTATTCCAGGAAGATAATTTTTCATAAAATATAGCAAGATAGCATGGATTGAAAGTAAGCCTATAGAAGGCAAAATGTGAATTGGTGCAAAGTGGAGACAGGATTGAAATGAAAATAGGAGTGCAAAATGTAGAGCTATAAAATGCTTCTAAACATTCTAAGAAAATCTTGCCAGTCAGACTATGCTCAATGCCATGTGATTTAAACAAAACAATTACCAGTATAGAGTAAAATTGTTCTCAGAATTTAGAATGGTGTTCTCAAAATCAAATAATGGTCTCAACAATATCCTTACAATAGGTATAACAGTGTTTCACATCTTTCTTTTGCTCACTCTAGGTAATTTTGCAAACATTATCTTTACAATTGCACGTTGAGTATTCATTGAACAAGTATTTGTTCAGCATGCATTATGTTTATGCGACTATTTTAGATTCTGAGCATATACAGTGCTAGTTATATAAGATCGTTCTCATAAAGAATTAGATTCTGATGAAATAAAGCAATTGATACACAGTCAGATAAATACTATAATCTAAAATACTTTCATTCATATAAATTCTATGAAGAAAAAAATACAATTTAACATGTTAGGTGACTCCTGGGGTTGAGAGGGGCTAAAGTTGACTGTAGACTAGGTAATGTGGAAACACCTTAGAGGAGGTGATATTTTAGCTAAGAAAATCCAGACTTATAAAACCCCAAGAGCACTCCAAGCACAGAGAATATGAAGTGCAGAGGTCTTAGAATAGGAATTAAATTCCAGGAACTGAAAGACCTGTGGTTGAACCATAGTGACCTATAAAGCCAGAGAGCTAAGTCAGAGTAGGGAGTTTGGATTTTATTCTGAATGTAAGGAAAACATTGGATTTTACACAGGGAAGGGGATTGATTTAATTTAAAATTTTTGGAAAGTTCACACTAAGTGGAAAGTTGAAACAGGGAGAGGGAGCAGGTATGGCAAATATAGAAGCTGAGAATTTACTTAAGAGGCTTTTGTGGGGATGCACACAAATTATAATGGCGATGTAGACTAGATTAGAATGGAGACAGAGAAAAGTCAATGAATTGGGGGTATATATGAAACAGGTTTCTATAATCCTCTTTTTATACTTAAGAAAATTAATGTTCAGAGGAGCTAAAAATTTATGTAAAAACATAAAGGAAGAGTTTAAACATAGGTATTTTATCTTGAGGCCTGTTGAACTGCTGTTTTAAGTGGGTGGTTTCTATACACTTAAAGAGTTATTTAAATATCACATTATCACTGAGGCTTCCATTAAGTAAACATTTCTACTGGCTTAATTATATCTCTATTTAGCCTTCTCTTTTGTCATTTTTCAGTTTTTTTCTGTTTTGCCTACTTTTGAAAAAGAATGTCAATAATTTAAAGAAAATTGACCATGTTGTATTACCACATCAAAGAAATGGCATCCTAGCTCTAAAATTACTTCTTCCTTAAAAGACTACAGAGTTAGACATGGTATCACTCTTGCTGAATCTGGAATGCCTCTTTTAAATAGCAGTCTGTGTGTAATTGATGCTCAAATCTCCTCAATAATAAGCATTGAACATCTACTATCTGTATGGATATTCTTCCATTGATGACTCATAATATTAAAATATTACATAACTTATAGAGCAGCAAAGAGTAGGCTGACCAACACAAGACTATACCTCAGAAAATCATTTGGGCACTTTTTTCTGAAACTGGGTTTGCAATAACTTAAAAGATGATTCTCTTACCAAGTACTTTCTTTACTTGATGAAAATCATACCAATTTTAACATTTATAAAATCTATCACATGGTAGCAATAGGGAAATACAGAAAGGAGGTGGAATTTTTCTACATTGGGTGGCATAGCCTCTACTGCACGGGGCTTTGTCTAATATCTATTTAAAGCAATATGGGGAGGAAAGATGGTAGGTGAAGTTTCGTGCAGTTTTACCTTTTGATTGACTTTTCAATTATGTTTACATCATCATACAGAAAAAAAATACTTTGGAAATAAGAATAAGAGATTGAGCTTCAGATATATTATTATAAATTATTGCTTATATCCATAAAGTCACTATAGCCTAATGGGGTTAGTAAAGCATCTTATACCTCAACCTTGCTTCAGAAAATTTTACAGATCATTCATACTTATTTGTATAAGTATGAATCATTTTTTACAGTTTTATTATCCCCCTTCACTTCTGAAATAAATTCTCTTCTTGGCTTTATCCCATTAATGGCAGCAAGAATTCTCTTAGTGTCTCACCCTTGAAATCTCAGTGGCATTTTTCATTGTTTTCCTCTTCATGGTTATTATCTGCTACATATTAATTTTCATACATTCTGCCTTTCAGTTGTTAAATTATGTCCCTATTTCCATTCTCTGCTTCTTACATTCCCATAGTTCTAGCTCTGACTTTTATTACTTCTTAACTGTGATATTCTCACAGCTTTTTAATTTAAAAAAAAGATGAAAGCATAATCAATTCCAAATTAAGGATTACATTCAACCATCTCTCTGAATTAGACAATGATTATCACTAAATTCAAGACCAATAGGAAAGGATAGAAGCAATCCATTGGCAGGCTCTGCTATATTTTGACTGAGCCAGCCTGCTTTCCAGCAAAACAAGGTCTGTTATAAACAGGAAATTCAGTCAATAATCCCCTGTTCTCTGGAGTTATTTTTATTTAGCACAATCAGAATAGTTTTTCTCAGACTATTTGAATATCAAACTTCCAGAAAAGAAATGGGCAGGTAGTTGAGGTAAGAATTAGTCTGAACCCTTGCATGCTAGTATATGTCTTTCTCTCAAATTAAGATCTGTCATAACTAAGATAGGAAGAACCTTGGAAGGAGGACATTCTGGGGATTTTTAGTTTTAATGAACTTGGCATATTGAGCTAGTCAGAAAGATGTTCATTGGGAATACTGGATGATCCCATATTGATCCAGCAAAGCTACACGTTCGGTATCAAATTATTCAGGTACATTCAGTACTCATAAACTTACCATCTTACTGTAGACAATGATTAACATTGGCATCTCACAAGACGGAGCATCTGGACATGCAAACAGGCTCTTGCCAAACCACAAGTGCTGGCCCTTCCAACTTATCTACATTATTTTCATGAAAGTGGGGCCTTGTTGCTTAGGCAATGGCTCTCCTTAATTACCTGTTCCTCACTGCTCAAAAGTCTGCTGTAGAGTACTTCTTATTTTATTGCAAGTCAGCACCTAGAATACTTGGACTTGGTAAAGTGCTGGTGTCTGTAGGTGAACTTCAACAGGTGGGTAGAAGTCAGGCAAGCATACTTACCATTTCTATTCTGCATCTTAATTTTAACAATTTCTGCATATAAGGTGGTTGTTCAGCCACTCAGTCATGTCCTACTCTTTGTGACCCCATGGACTGCAGCATGCCAGGCCTCCCTGTCCCTTACCATCTCCTGAAGTTTGTCCAAGTTCATGTACAAAGCTGTATATAGCTTCTCCATCATTGGTTACAGAGGATGTAATCAATGTGATTTCAATATTGACCACCTGGTGATGGCCATGTGTAAAGTCATCTCGTGTTGTTGAAAACAGGTATTTGCTATCACCACTTCATTCTCTTGGCAGAATTCAATTAGCCTATGACCTACTTCCTTTTGTTCTCCAAGGCCAAACTCGCTGTTATGCCAAGTATTTCTTGACTTCCTACTTTTGCATTCCAATCACCAATGATGAATAGAACATCATTTTTTTGGTGTTAGTTCTAGGAGGTCTTTTAGGTATTCAGAGAACCGATCAACTTTAGCTTCTGCAGCATTGGTGGTAGGGACATTTGAATGCCTTGCCTTGGAAATGAACTGAGGTCATTCTGTCATTTTTTATATCATACCCAAGTACTGCATTTCAGACTCTTTTTTTTGTTTGTTTTTTGATTATGAGAGCTACTCCATTTCTTCTATGGGATTCTGGCCCACAGTAGTAGATATAATGGTCATCTGAATTAAATTTGCCCATTCCCATCCATTTTAGTTACTGATTCCTAAGATGTTGGTGTTTATTCTTACCATCTCATTTTGACCACATCCAAATTAGCTTGATTCATGGAGCTAACATTCCAGGTTCCTATGCAATACTGTTCTTTGCAGCATCAGATTTTACTTTCATCACCAGACAAATCCACAGCTGAGTGTCATTTCTGTTTTGGCCCCACTACTTTATTCTTTCTGGGGCTATGAGTAGTTGTCCTCCCCTCTTCCCCAGGAGCATATTGGACACCTTCCCACCTGGGGCACTCATCTTTTGGTGTCATATCTTTTTTGTCATTTTGTACAGTTCCTGAGGTTCTCACGGCAAGTATACTGGGGTGGTTTGCCATTCCCTCCTCCAGTGGATCGTGTTTTATCAGAACTCTCCGCTATGACCCGTCCATCTTGGGTGGCCCTACATGCCATGGCTCATAGCTTCATTGAGTTATGCGAGCCCCTTTGCCATGACAAGGGCGTGATGTGTGAAGGGGGGATATAAGGTAGTAGGTATATTAAATTCCTTTGCAGTACTGAAAGCAAACAAAATGGATTAGAACACAAGATAGAGGGTAAAATGTTAAAGTTCTTTGACAATGAAAAGCACAAAATATGTCAAACACAGCATGACGGCACAGCCCTTCATAGACACAGCCAGTTTTTAATGTCTGTGCTCAGGTCTCAGATTATTTATTCTTCAGACTTCATCAGGACTAATTTTCACTAGCTTCTAATATTTGTTCACAGGGCTTGGTTCTATCCGTGATCACAAATGCAAAGCCTAAGACACAATAACACCTGGTAGGTCATTTTCTAAAATGAACATTTGGACTGATAAAAATTCATAGCAAATGGAAGAAGAGCATCTGTGGAATGTTTCAAAGAGGTTTTGTAATCCAAATTCATCTGAGATTTACAAGTAGTGTGAAATGTAATATGCTATTTAGCATGTAATAGATGCTTATAAGATAACATATCTGAAACCCAGGCCTAACTGACTACATGTGTGTCTGCTTCCACACAACAACACACACCCCTGTACACACATGACGAGATACACATAAACTTTTCAAGGGACAAATCTTTAACATGGCACCATTTAGACCAAAATTACAGAGAAGGCAATGGCACCCCACTCCAGTACTCTTGCCTGGAAAAAATCCCATGGGCAGAGGAGCCTGGTAGGCTGCCATCTACGGGGTCACTAAGAGTCAGACACGACTGAGCGAGTTCACTTCCACTTTTCACTTTCATGGATTGGAGAAGGAAATGGCAACCCACTCCAGTGTTCTTGCCTGGAGAATCCCAGGGACGGGGGAGCCTGGTGGGCTGCCGTCTATGGGGTCACACAGAGTCGGACACGACTGAATTGACTTAGCAGCAGCAGCAGACCAAAATTAAGGAAAGGAATTTAGCAAAATGTGCCTACACTCCTCCTACTCACAAAAGTGATAAAGCTTTGCATCATTATGTTTCTTTTGTCATCCGCTGCCTTCTATACTAAATCCAGGAGTCTCTGGGTGTAAAAATGGGGATCTTTAACAAGTCTACTTTAAATAACACATTCTCTGCATTTGAGTAGGTTTCCTCTGATTATACACATAGATAGTTGATGCTCTGAAATAATGCTTTTCCCCCCTGTCTTTGGTCACAAAGTAGCCTTAGGCCCAGAATTTCTGAATTATCCTCTGTAAGTGGAATAGAGATGATGTGACAGTTCATTATTCTCATATTCATATGGTAACACAGGGATTCAATTACAGGCTCTGAATAGGCCTATCCCTATCAAAGACCAATAAAGAGAAGTGAACCAGTAAGGCCCATAAAAATGTGACACGACAAAGGAAAAGCACTAGACTGAAGAATTATAAAGACCTTTGAATCCAAAAACAGAACTTCTGAAGAGTCTATTGCAGGAACTAGATTTTTTTTAGAATTTGGTGTGAAACCCTGATCAAAAAGCAGAGGCATGAGGCTAAAGGAAAAGTACAAATTACCATAAGGAAAGAAGACATTGAGATGAAACTGTTGACAACAGAATGAAATAAAAACTGATAATATAAATAGAAAAGAAAGTAGGATACATATTTTGAAAGTCCTTTGGAGGTAATAAGTTTTTGCTGTTGTTCAGTTGCTCAGTCATGTCTGACTCTTTACACTTCACGGACTGCAGCATTCCAGGCTTCCCTGTCCTTCACCATATCCTGGAGCTTACTTAAACTCATATCCATTGAGTAGGTGATGTCATCCAACCATCTCATTCTCTGTCATCCACTTTTCCTCCTGCCGTCAGTCTTTCCCAGCATCAGAGTCTTTTCTAATGAGAGAGCTCTTTCCATCAGGTGTCCAATGTATTGGAGCTTAAGTTTTGGTATCAGTCCTTCCAATGAATATTCAGGACTGATTTCCTTTAGGATTGACTGGTTTGATTTCCTTGCAGTCCAAGGGACTCTCAAGAGTCTTCTCCAACACCACAGTTCAAAAGCATCAATTCTTTGGCATTCATCCTTCTTTATGGTCCAACACTCACATACACACATGACTACTAGAAAAACCATAATTTTGATTACATGGACCTTTGTGGGCAAAGTGATATCTCTGCTTTTTAATACTCTGTCTAGATTTGTCAAAGCTTTTCTTCCAAGGAATAAGCATCTTTTAATTTCATGGCTGCAGTCACCATCTGCAGTGATTTTGGAGCCCAAGAAAATAGTCTGTCACTGTTTCCATTGTTTCCCCATCTATTTGCCATGAAGTGATGGGACTCAATGCCATGATCTTAGTTTTTTTGAACATTGAGTTCTAAGCCAACTTTTTCACTTTCCTCTTTCACTTCCGTCAAGAGGCTCTTTAGTTCCTCTTTGCTTTCTGCCATAAGAGTGGTATCATCTGCATATCTGAGGTTACTGATATTTCTGCCAGCAAGCTTGATTCCAGCTTGTGATTCATCTAGTCCAGCATTTTGTATGATGTACTCTGCATATAAATTACATTAGCAGGGTGATCATTATTAATTATTTACTGACACAGTTCCAGTGAAAGTTACTGTATTTGCTCATTTAAATAACCAGAGGTGTTTTCTATCACCCCACAAAAGACTGAACCATGTGCAGAATAGAAACATAAAATGGAAAAATTGTGTTCATTGTGTCACCAAATGTATCTTTTTTCTTTACATAAAGTTGAACTGCATAATGAAGGTAATGGACATTTTCCTTACCATATTGATTTTGTGCATTTTTTGCCCATAATTTAAAAGATTTAATTATTTTTAATTTGTATTTTATATTATAATTGATTAACAATGTTGTGATAGTTTCAGGTGTAGAGCAAAAGATTCAGTTTAACACACACGTGCATCTATTCTTTTTCAAGTTATCTTCCCATTTAGGTATTACAGCGTATTAAGCACAGTTCCCTGTGCTATGTCATTTATCCTTCTTGGTTATCTATTTTAAATATAGCAGTGTGTACATGGCAATCCCAAACTCCCAGTCTATCCCCACTCACCAAGACCTTTTTCCTCTGGTTATTATAAGATCATTTTGTGCATTTTTATATCTAGTTTCTTGGTCTCTAAAGTCATTTGCTACATGATTAATATGAGCTAATGCATGTAAAGCACTTAGAACAGTGCCTAACATGAAGCGGATATTCAGGAATAATATAAATTATAATAGTAGAATAATCCAAGTTATTCACAAATTTCTCACTGGCAGATAATAGCAAGACTTTTAAAATATTCTCTTTCACTAGCAAATGCTTCTCAGTTAATTATATATGAAGTAATGTATACAGTACAAGATCAAATACATTAAAAGTTCTAGAATATGAAGAAGATGACAAGGTACACCAAATACTGAGAGTGTCTCTGTGTGCAGAATTCTGGGTAGTTTTTCTTTTTCATTATTTTCAGAATATTTTAAAGTAAGCATACTACACATTACTTTCAGAGATTCCATAATTTTATTTATGATTACCAGTATAGCATACCAATTTATACTCGAATATAATTTATACTCTAATATAAAAATAATTTTGTATCAAGAATCTGGAGAGAACTTACTAATAGAACTATGGAGTAAGATTATAGAATGGTTCTTCGTATTGCTTTTTCAGATTTTCTCATACTAGTATGTAATATTTTTAAATAAATAAAAGATAAACTTTGTTAGGGTGATCTGAAATGTCTCTTCCATTTAATCATTACTATTCTCTCTAAGTTCCCTATTCCTCTTTTGAAATCTGATAACACTTTCCACTTCTGTTGATTACTTGTGATTATCTCAGTTGTATTGTTATTATTTATGTAACTTCTTGATCTTTTTGTATTAGAATATAATTTCAGTGGATTTATATATATTTATATAATTCCATGTAATACTTAATTAGAAATGGCATAACTATGTTAGGCTCAACACTTTGTTTTGTACTGAATATCCTGTGACATTGATGTTGACTGGAAGTGTCATGATATAAATATCCATGCAGATGTAGACTTTTTATTAGATATTGGAATCTAAATTCATGGCAAATTTTCCCTTTCTCTGATATAAAATATTGAGCAATACAGAGCATTTGGTGAATTAATCTAAACACTCAGTTAAGAATAAGGGGACCTGTATACCTAGATTTTACCACTAAAGAGCTTAGCTCTTCTCTGAAGCACGAGTTTGACTTTTAGAACATGGATGAAGTCAATGAGTCTTTAAATATTTCACATATCCAATAACAGTATACTCCCATTTTTGTCTGATTTCTTTCACTCCATGTTTTTGTAATTTTCAATAGTTTATTATTTTGTACTTTTAAATCAATTGCATTGTATGATTATGCCAGATTTTTCCATTTAAACTCTTACTGGGCATTTGCTTTATTTCCAATTTGGAGCAATTAGAAAAAAGCTACAAAACTCTTCATGTACAAGTCTTTGTAGCCATGTACTTTGATTCTCTTGGGTAAATATAAGTTTTATAACTGGATCATTTGATAAGTGTATGTTTAATTTATTGAGTGTTGATAAGTGTATGTTTAATTTGGAAAACAGTTTTCCAAAGTGACTACCATTTTACACTCTCATAAACAATGTATGGGAGTGTCAGAT